>NC_033799.1:61793400-61813530 GCF_001876935.1 Asparagus officinalis | reverse complement strand
GAAGAAAAAAATCTTAAATTTGTTTTTGAACTTAAGAATTTGATATAGAAAAGCATTAACCTCTTTCATTATCTAATTTTTCCTGCAGATCTACTGTTCTCTAGGACAGGAAGTTCAGATATCAGTTTCACTATGCTTTGAAGATTATCAATAAAGGTGTCCAGCTTGAGTGCCATCTTAGACAATTCCAAAACTGTCATTATGTATATTAAGTTAAAAGTTTCCTCCATGAGCATTTTTTTCCCTTTTTAACACTGACTATACATTTGGAAGTCTTTGACTCTCGGAAGTTTCTGAAGTTAAAAATTAATTCCAGCATGACTAATACTAATTATAACATCATGCTAATACAAACTGCACTGCTAAGTGCTAATACTATGCACTTAATATATCTGCATGGTATATCATTAGAAGCTAAGTCACGCATCAAAATGCTTGCCATCTTGTCATGAACTGCAGCTTTATGTAAAAAGACGAGCAGACTCAACAAAGAAATTGACAGCATTTTCTAACAGTTGTTTCTATGATACAACTTTCGTACTGGTTCAAAGCTTCTGGTAAAGAATTTATGTACAAGAGAGATTTTACTAGATGGAACCATGTAGCAAAGTTGGCATGCAGGGAACTTATCGTATTCATCATGAACTTTGAGTACATACAGTGAAAACCAGTTCCAAATATTTTGAATGTGCAATGATTCATTATTGATTGTGTATGAAAGAAGAAGGATAAACAGGACAAGATTAGTAAGTACTATATATGAAAGAAAATTTGAAATCTTCTTAGACATGTTCTTCATAGTACTCAACATGAAACGAATAAAGTAAAAAATAAGCTGAATATTGGTGACCAATAAATAAATTGGTTAGAATAATACCTTTGATTTTGAAGATGAGTACACATAGATAACAGTTATATCTAGTTTACAGTCATGCATCATAATCCATATATATCTTAGCAAATCAGATTAGAAGACTTTCCATGAACCAGATAATAGTGCATCACAAAACCTGGGAGCATTGTACATTGTGATCTAAACTAAAATGTCCATACAAAGAAATGATAGATTATTTGATTTGTACTAAGTAACGGAACTCCCAGATTAAGCACCAAAGTGTATCATATATGACCAAATCAAGACTCCTGAACCTTAAAGAATTCCAGCTCACCTTTTCAGGAATTTCAAATATAAAAAGTTCATTCCATTTAGCATATCCCACATCAAAGTCATTTATTTTTGAAATTGAAGGTCGTATGCTTCGAGTTCTCGCACTCTGAGGAAATAGCTTATACTGATTAGACATCTTATTGTCAACTAGAAGTCGCAATGCACAGAAATAATCATGGCTGTTTCCATCATTTACAATAGGTAAACCCTGCAACAAAATGGAAGAGTCACATACACAGAGTTTTGAAATTATAAGGGCCGGCATTTTAAGTGAAAAGTAGAAAGACCTTAGACTCTAATATCTGTATGGCAACATAAAATCGTGTCTCTCTGGCTTTAGTCACCACATTCAACCTATCTGAAAACCTAGGAGGTGGAATCAATAAAGGTGCCTCGTTGTCATGTGGTAACAAAAGCACATTATCTGAAGTTTGCTCGACTTTCCTTACATAAATGTCTAACCCCAGTTTATTCTCAATATTCACATTCTGAAAATCATCTTCCTCCAAGGCAGAGAAGGTTAAAGTATGGCTATGGCTGCTCTTCACATTTTCAACTCCTTCCTGAAAATACTCAAGTTAGCTTCCATACTGAAAAAGTGCAAGTACAATCAAATGGAACAGCAGATGCGGAAAAATTGCAAGTACAATCAAATGGAACAGCAGAAATATAATCAACCTCATTCAATGGTTTCCGGTCCAGATCATTTTGTCTACACCAAGATGCAATAGTTTCTATCAACATCTCAAGATTAGCAGCACTAATATTGAGATTTAGGGTGGATGTCGCAGCAATACGCACTCGTCTCCCAATTTTTGATGGAGGATGTTCACTGGTGTCATATGTTTCAAGCCTGAAAGAAGAATAGCAATAGGTGGCAATATCATTCTCACAAGGAAACAATACAGGGGAATGACATTGGCAATGAAACAATAAATCAACAACACATAAAGCACCTATATCATCAAACTTAAGTTTACTAAACCAAATAAAGTTCGCTAAACGTATTACACGTATCTTACTTGAATATCCCATCAAATGGCTCCACAAGAGGCTCCCATTCTTCTAATTGTCCGTTGAATGTAGATGCAGCAATCGAGCAGATCAGCACGGCATTCATCGCCTCTAAACGCCCATGTGATGCAAGATTTATGTTTGTAATCGTCATGTCAATTAGTGGAGTCATCTGTACAGATTCAATACTTAAGTGAGGTATAATAAAACATATGGAAAGTGAAGTATCAATCTTCCAAGTCATAGACTGCAACTTACGGTTCCACAAAAGCTGTCTAAGACACTGAGTGAAAGACACCCCAGCTTCATTTCAGCACTTACATTTTCACGTGTTCTAGGTTTTGCATAGTCACTAATATTATATGCCAAGCGATTTGACGGTTTTCGTAGATCAGACCGTGCAAGAAAAGTGCAGGCCTGAGAGTGATCAAATAATATGAAAACAAGTACAGACAGAGGTAAAAAGACCAATATAACCAAAATAACATATCAACTAAGTAACACTTCAATGATAAACCTGATTTTCAATTTTCCAGATACTCCAGCAGTTGGAACCCTTTGATATAGAAGACCTGGAAATAGGTTGGTCCGAAACATTGGCTTGCGTGACAAGGTCTATCCTTGGGCAGCAAAAGTTATCTTTATTAGGTGCTTGATCTGTCCTTGTAACTACGCATCCCAAGGAGGCATAGCCAGGAGGTGGGATTGGGTACCAAAAAAATGCATCGTCAACCCCTTTTCTATTTAGCCCTGCAACTTTAGTAAACTGAACAGGTTTTTCAGAAATAACTGAGTCGTCACACTTAAAAATCAATCCTAGACCAGGTGGTTCTAACCTGAGGCATAAATTTGCATTAGCATGTAACTAACCAAATAGATTGTTCTAAATGAAAAAGGTAGAGATCAGAGGTTGGCAGCCTAACCCTTCTGTTATACAATCAGCTAGGGGAGCAAAACCAGGGCGTCGTACTGGCCTCCATATTGAAATTGGTTTTCTGACATCGCAACCTCTGTCCCACCACACCCTTTCAAAATGGGGAGTGGACATGTAACAGCTACCGCTTTTAGACAATGTTCGCACAATATCCCATCCAGATGAACCGCTAGAGTGGCTGGCTTCTTGCTGACCTCTAAGGTCATTTACATTAGAAGTATTCGAGGTGGGACGTTTGGAGGAAGAAAGATGTTGATTAGAATCGCGCAAGAGGATCTGGTGCAAGCCAAAACCCTTAACCTTGGGAGGATAATCAATAGAAGTCAGTGCAAAAAATGAAGCAAACACATTGTCAATGTGCCAGATACCAAAACCAGAGCCAACCCTGAAAACACAAAAAACAAAAGGAAAAAAAAAAGAGATGATAGATTAAAATGCTGTGATTCTTTGTGTATCTAAATGAATGAAACGGATGATTCAGGAAAATTACCTTATATCAGGAGGAACATAAAGCATGCAATCTGAAAAGGTAGCAGATGTTGCAAGATCAGATCGAAGACAATAGACAATGTGATTTGGGGGTGGCTGGTTTCCGACATGTGTTACACAACCCAATGCTAAGTAGCCTGGTGGTGGAATAGGCATCCAAATAGAGCAGTCAGTGTTGTTATTTAAGAAGCACTCTTCTGCCATCCCTTGTAGCTTAGAGAAGGAACCAATGAGTTTGAAACCAGTAGGTTTTCTTACACGGCCATACGTGTTACTCACTGCTATGACAGCCTGTGAAGGGGGTATTGGTCTGCAGAGATGTGTTTACACTACAGTGAGACTTACATTCAAGAAGACCAACACTGAGCTAGAAATTCTTCTAGCCAATTAAGAAAAATGTCAAAAATAATTACACATAAGAAACTGTAGATCTGCCTCTGTGTCATGATATGTGAAAGTCATGTGAGTACCTAGTAGAGTAGTAAAAGAACTGATGGTACCCAGTAGGAAAATGATTCAATGAACCTATAAAACAAGAATTTGGAGGACAAAAGATGTTTATCCTATCAGCGTGATTATGACTACCCATTTAAAGCAAGGTAACTAATAATAATGATGTAGAACAATTTGAAGGTGAAATCAAGATTTAGTTGAAGAGTCCCCATCCAGTGGAAAGACTAGTTAGGATGAGATAAGTTGTTAGGAAATTATTGATTATGCTTAAATTTTAAATTAGAGTTCTGTTTGCATTTAAATTCAGGCAAGATATAACTTCATGGAATTTAACTTGTAGTAGGATTAGAAGTCGATTATATTTGGAATTTTAGTAAAGATTGGATTTTAAAACCAATATGTAAAGGGTTAAAGGTTTTCTTTGTATTCACGAAGTATATGAATAAAAAAAATAGAGTTGAAGAAAATCTTGCGCGACTCTTTTAAGGTGTCAAGCCATTGTATTTGGTGTGAATCGAAATGGGTTAAGCACCAGTGTGTGAATCTGGCTTAACTAACGTGTCTATGAGTAAATCCCATTTAACCACAATCATCTTGTTCTTTTATCATTGTTTCGTTTTTTTATTCAATAAAAAGTGGAAAAAGATGTTACTGCTCAACCGAGTTACTGTTTACAAGTACTGTTTGTCCAAAAAATTTTGACAATTTCATTCCCATCAATTTGTCCTTCGATATTTCTTTATTAATTCAAAATCTTTATTTTATTTTGTTTCCCATATCAATTTAGCCGTCAGTTCTTTACTACAAAATTTAACAAAAGGAAAACACCCTGTTTCCTTTAGCCACAAGCTAACAACCTCAATCTTCCCTCCCATGTGACTGATTACATCATCATCCACTTAAAGAGAAACCCCATTCAAAGCCTTAAGCATATACCTTGCTTCCTCCTCTCTGCTTTTAATTTCAGGAAACAAAGCCTACTCGAAGTTCAATTTCTTTTTCTTAAAGCCAACAAACAGCAAACTTCAAAAAGAAACCAGTAAAAAAAATTCACCCAGCCTCATCGATGAAATTCTAGTGAACTCGCTTGGTTCCAGTTTCAGATTGCATAAGCTTCGTTCCACCTCAGCTTCAATTATTTACATCCCGCATCACATAACCTCCAAGATTTCCATTTATTGTAATAAAAATTAGGGCTTCTTGCATATATACCCTTTGGAAATCTCATCTACAAATTTACACCCAAAATCTAAATATATGCAAATTTACCCGTCAAATCGACAACATAAGAACCCACCTTGTTAATGATGTTAGTTTGGAAATGTTAGTTTGGAAACGGTGAAAGTTTGACTTTACTATTCTACCCTCAACTCATTAAACAGCCCCCTCCCCCCCTTCAAAATCCTTCAGCTTCTATTCTCCAAGGATCAGAACTCCAATGGATCTCGATCTCGATCTCCGATCACTTTTTCTCTGAGTTAAAAATTCCCCAACAATGTCCCTGCCTTTTCGCTTACATCTCTACTTTCTCTCCTCTCTTAGATCAAATCATTGCTAGGAACAAAACATGGTCGATCTTGGTCCCCAAATGCTGGCTAGCTTGCGATAATGCTCGAGATTCAGTCAATCACGCTGGAGATATTGGTTTTTGAGTGATTGGAGGAGGAATGAGAACAGCTGTTGGGGCGCGCCTCTGAGGTCACCACCTCCCACATCATGAAGTTGCCCATGAGTGCAGAGAACATAAAAATGATGTTTTGGTGCTACTTCCTTCTATTCTTATCTCCATCCTCTCAGTGAAAGTGGGCAACATCCTTGGTCCAATTGATCTTTAGCACAGTAATGAGTTCCCTTGATAATTTCATTCACATATTTACTCAAAATCTTTGGTGTGCATACATCTTCAATGCCAACCCTCCAAGAGGAGGAAGAAGAAAAACTAAGAAGAATTTTTGATGAAACGATTTTATATGAGAAGAAAATGAAGTGAAGATGGAGCACATAAAAATAGGGAACATTATCCTGTAAAAAAAATACTGGAGAGATTTTCATAAAGTAATTAAGCTTAATTAACTAGTCTCAGCATATTTTAGTCATACCCAATTCATATCATTAAGCCATAAGTACTTCTGTCATGAAGCCATCCCCGGATGCAACATGCCTCATACCCTAACCTGCACCTGACACTTTATGGCCACTCCTTAAATATATGCATACATTTATTCAAATTTCATATGTGTGCTCAATTATACACTACATGTTTTAATTTAAAAGACTCACGCTTATTGGACATACATCCTACACTTAACATCCATTTTGGAACTTGTTGGACAAAGGTTGAGTTTGCTTCAGCCTTAAGAAGTACAATTTCAGAGATCCTTTGCATATCTAGCTCAGTGGGAACCATGAGTTCCAGTCGCATCCCTGTAACCTCCCTTTAACAAATTTACCGTGTCCCATACCCATATCCATACCTGCAACTATACCCATACCTATCGAAGTTAAGGGCTATATTTATCCCATCGTAGAGATTTAGGGGGTAACTAAGCAAACATCTAAGACTCAAGGGGTGAATTTGCAAATATGGATGATTTGGGAGTACAAACATCAACGACATCTAAATTTTATGTTTACTGAAAAGCTCAAGCAAGCAGGAACCTCAAGACCAATACCAAACCCCCTCCAGAACGCCTACCCCACCTACACAACACATAATCCGTCTTCCCAAACACACCCCCCCCCGCTTAAAAAGGCCAGCTATCCTCCAGAAAGTGCCTTCACAAAAAAACATCATCTTCCTAGTCAACTCTCCTCTCACCCTAACCGTTCTCTTGCTTTAATATAAGCTTCACACTATGACCATCCACACTCTCTCATTGATTTAAGATCTTTAGACAATCTACACAAGTTAACCCTTACAGCATAAACATGAATTTAAAAAATGTCCTAAAAAATTAATATACACCTTTTCTGAATGTAATATTTGAATGTTTTTAAACATACAGAAATAGGCTATCATAAATTGCTAAAATACAATATTTTATAACATAATTGCACCAAGTTTAGGGTATCACAACAGAGCGTGGAAGTAAAGGGAATACAATTAAATATAAGAGCCAAATATAGGATGCAAGAAGAATGGACATCTTCTTCTTACCTCGATGTTACGCAGTCGCCAAGAATAGCATAATTTGATGGAGCTTGAGGCCTCCAAAATGTTAGGCCATAACCAGGTAAATCCCCTGTAGTTTTTGAAAAATGAGGTACATACAAAGCAAGGAGAATAATTTAATTAATTTGACGAATTATTCAAGTAAAAAGAAATCGGAGAAATGATATAAATTACAACCTTTCGGTGATACCCAAATTCTCTTGAAATTGGTACAAGAAGCCAGTGGATCTGCATTACCAAATTGTAGAGCAGCAGCAGCCTGTTCTTGCAACTGAAGTAGAAGAGAAGCAACACTGAGCGAAATATGAGCGCATATATCAGTAGATACCACTGATATATTTGTCTTATCTTTAACAGAAGTATATCCTCCCGAAATATCAACTGGTTCCAGAATAACAAGACCTGAACCAGCCTCAACTGTAAGGTCTTTAACAAGAGACCGTGCCCAAGTATCATTATCTTTTGAAGCATACCTATAAAATATATTAGAAGTAAAAGAGATAAATTTTGTAGATTAAAAATGACAAAATTATAAAGAGCATGTCTGCAAGGGCTTCCATGTAAAGAAAGTTGTTATACACTTGAAAGCCTGTTTACAAGACTTGCATGTGACGGGAGCTGTTAAATACTTCAACAGCCCCTACAACTGTGCACAGAACAACATCAGGAACATAAAATACTTACATGAAGCTAAAATCCATCTTTGCCCTCAGAAGCTTCTCAACATGTAGGGAGCTATCGGAAGATAATTTTGAACTGTCATAAAAGGTAAATTCCGGAGACATGACCTGCAAATAACCAACACGAGGAATTGCACACTCAAATCATATATTATAAGGAAAGACACTTGTCAAGATCATCAAGAGATTTGAGGAAAGAAAAGAAGAAACCACTCTTTTAGTGCACCGAATTATAAACAAGAAAAGTTAATGAGTTATTTGGTATTTATATATACAAGGCCATTAAGGCAAGTATGCAATCATAAGTTAAAGGTTTCAAATTTATATTAGACAGAAACAATCATGGTTAATCCTGTTAGCATTAATGAAAGGAAGGTACTTTGGCAATAACATGCACTTTAGAAGGTTATCAAGTTTAGATTGGGTAATCTATGCATGGAGAAAAAGTGACACCCCTTCCTCAAAACACAAACAAACATGCGGAGCCCTCCCTCCCTCTCTACACACACATATATATAGAGAGAGAACTGAAGGTGAGCTAACACCACAAGAAATTTCTCAAAACACAAACAAACATGCGGAGCTCGCACTCTCTCACTCTATATGTATATATAGTGAGAGAGAGTGAGAGAGAGAACTGGAGGTGAGCTGACAACATACGAAATTTCCTACACTAGTACCACATGTCAGCTTCTAATTGGCTGGACTAGAAGGGGTTTTAAGCGGCGGTTACAAAGATGGCAGGAATTTGTTTTGAAAATTACAAACTACAATCAACTTTTTTTTTAAAATTCCTCTAATTCCTCATCTCTTTCCTCCCAATTTCTCTTAATTTGATCTCTATATACCTATCAAAGAAGCTAGTGAATAGTATTACTAACAAATTCTCGTGGTGGTGACTCCTTAATTTTGGGACTTTCCTTTCTATTCTACATCTCATTGAGGAGACCCCCAAATCAACCCTTTCTCCTCCAATATCTTCTATTATGTTAAAAAGAATAGAATTTTTCACTAAACTGCTGATCACGCTGTTGACCCTTTAGCATTCACTTTGATAGAAAATGTAAGACCCCGTGAATTTTGGAAAATAGTATGAATTATATTGATAAATGAGCTCTTATTATGATGAATATCATTTATGGATGAATGATTATGCTAACAATTGATTTGAGATCAATTAATAGTATATACGAGAGTATACAAAGGTTAAACATGCACGAAGAATAAATCTGGAAAAATGATCAGTTAAGAGTATATATGCATTACACACCGATACAGTTCGAATCTGAAAAAACTCAAAAGATAAAAAAGATGTGAACGTATTTAAATTTATTAATCATCCTTAAATCATGTTTAAACCCTAATTTAACAATTAATTGAGTTTTCTTGTTAATTTAAGATGTATAAACCCTAGGTTTGTAATACCTAAGTGATGTGAACGTATTTAAATTATTTTATATCTGTTCAATGATTAGTTTCAATCATGCTTAGTTAATCATGTTGATAAATTTATGTTTTATTTGAAAAATTTTAGTTAATTGAGATGCTAAACCCAAACTAGATTAATTCAAAAGTTTAAATCATGTTGAGTTAATCACTGTTAAGTAAATATGACAGTTTAAATCTTGTTATATGCATAAATCATAAATGTTAATAAAATTAAGTTTTTGAATAAAGTTACAAAAATACAAACGCCAAAACCTTATCTGTTAAGATCTTCTCTGGTCGGTCGACCGACCAAGGCTAGTCGGTCGACCGATGAGAACCTGTGACTGCACTTTGTGCACATTTGCGTTTGGTCGACCGACCTATGTTCTTTTTGTTTGAAGTGTTGTTTTTTTTACACCTTCTATTTTTGAACGCGAGGTTCGAGGCGCACGATGATACACGTACAATCATGAGTATACACATATAGTGTCGTAGCACACACATAAGTATCCCGAACAGGATTAATACAGTTATTGTTTCGATTATGGGAGATATGAGTTATTTAAACATTATATATACTTGTATGAATATCGTTGATGAGCACCGCTCAGTACTACTTGGAATTGTGCGTCGATATACCATTAGTACAGGCTATTGAGTCGGGATTTAGGATGTTTGATCTAGTAGTCTGTCCCGCATGTAGATGCGATGAGGCTTGTGAGCTGTATACCTAGGATGCCTAATTTAGTAGTCTGTCCCGCATGTTGATACGATGAGACTAATAAGCCGTGTACACTTTTAGGATGCCGATTTGGTAGTCCGTCCCTCATGATTATACGATGAACTATTAAGTTTCTAAGGATTTGCATTGTGATAATTATCTGATAGCCTGAATCTTGGTGGACGCCATTTATGAACATGACTTATCGCTGAGTTATATATGATCGAGGTACTTTACTTTTATAAGTACGCGGGATTATATGCAGTTTACATTATCTTTCAAAGGATAGTGTAAGATATTTTTGGTCCGATATTATGATAATTTTACTTTCTTTTATTGCTTTCTTTTATTCTTAATTGGGATTGATGATTAGTGATTCACAATTTGAGACATATGGTATATACATGAGGGTTTCTTTGTTTGGATTATTTCACTCAACGTACCAGTCTCGTGTTGTGAGTTTCTAATTATTGATTCTATTTAGATTGTTTATTCTTAGTCTATAATTTGAGACATATGGTATATATACACGAGGGTTTTCTTATTTGGATTATTTCGCTCGACGTACTACGTCTCGTGTTGTAGATTTTTAAATATTAATTCTATTTAGATACATAGTAAATGATCTAGATAGACTATGCTTAATAGATAGAGACTCCAACACATCTAGTAGCTCTTACCCCGAGGACGGATGAAAATGATCTTGCTGTAGCACTCTGACGCTCTTGTTATTTTTTTTGTAATTCTTTTCAGGCAGCAGCTCAGAGTTTCGGAGAGCCGCAGGATGACGGACTTCCATCATAGTCGTCGTCACATATTTTTAGTAAATGAGACTCCATCGTAGTTGATATTTATCTCTAGATATTTAGAGTTTTGTATTTCATCTTGTAAAGGTTGTGCGTCTTAGTTTATTTTCAGTTGACTCATATTGAGATACTTCACATTTATTTCAAACTTCAATTGTATTCAGTTTATTCAATTGAAACATGATTATATATATTAGATATCTCTTTCTACATCATGTCTATTGCATTTATTTTTCTTATTTTGTCTGTTTTATACATGCACTTGTATTTGATTCCACTAGAGAGATATTACTGTGATGATGAAACGTGTTGTTACACAGTGTGGGTGCATAGCAAGTTTGAAATCTCTGAGTTCACCTTGGACTACAGTCATGTATGAAAACAAAGGTGTCACAGAAAATCCCCCATATCTTCAATGGCGTATGCTGGAATTTAGATCAGGATAGGGAGAGATTGATCCGAGTTCCACTGAGGATATGACTTTGCTATGTCCATACTTGTTTTTTTTTATATTGTTGTGTTATCATTTGACTTCAAAGCAAGGTTTTAAATATTGGTTATCGAGGATTTATCAAACAGTCAAAATTCATATCGGATAGCAGATTTTTTCGGGGAGATATTGGGGATAAATAATATTTATCGGAGTGACATTACCTGAATGTGATCTACATAATATAATATTTTAAAATGTAATTTAACCATATTTTATGAAATATAAACATATCAAAATGTGAATAATTATGTTTAGGATGACTAACCAATGGTAGAAACTCGGGTCAGGTTGGGTTTAAAGTGCATTAAATAGGTGCCAGAGCAGGGAATATCCTACGTTGTCAAGTCACCTACCGTTCTCATATAATATATGCAATCAATTTACTTCATGCACTCCATTCATTTAGATCAATATGCTTTGAATGGTGTACAAACAAAAATTAGGTATATAAGGATATAGTTACTCATGCATTAATGGATTTACAACAATACACCTAAAAAGACAATGGAGAATATAAGCAGGAAGAACTGAAACATAATAATTTTGTTTTATAGATAGTTTGAGACATTTAGATCATGATGAATGAAGCAGATCATCTACCAAACTTTCTATCCATTGATGATACCTAGGGATCCATGCAAGATATGAAGAGATTTTTTATATATATATGAGGGGATAGAAAGTTTGATGCACAAATGCCTCTTGTCCACTTAAGTTGACATAAGTTTATATATATATATATATATATATATATATATATATATATATAGAGAGAGAGAGAGAGAGAAACTTATGTCAACTTAAGTGGACCATCCATCAAAATTTCTATCCATTGATGATACCTAGAGATCCATGCATCACATGAAGAGACTTTTCATCAATGAATAAAAACTTTGGTGGATGGTCCACTTAAGTTGACATAAGTTTTTTTTTTCTCTCTCTATATATATGAGGAAAATGAGTATGCTTAGTTTTAAGAATAAAATTAATGCTTGGTAGTGATGTGGCCAATTCTCATGCACACATTAAACTTTTCCACTTAAAAATGATCCTCACTTGTTTACTCACCCATTGAATGCGTGGATGAGAAATGCCACCTCACTAACAAGCGCTAAATTTGGTGTTTAGTACCAAGGATATCCATATCCCGATATATATAAGAAATCTTGGTACCAAGGACAAATTTGTTCCTTCGTAGTGAGGTGGCCACATTTTAACCACGCATCTAAATAGTACCCACTTAAAAATGGTCCCCACCGACCCATGCAAGAGCTAAAGGTTTACACGTACCTTAGTGCAAAATGAGACAAAGATGATAGTCCAATACCATTAGCCATCAGAGAGTTACTTATTTGTTACTCAACTTTATCTTGTTATCAAGTAACAACAAAATCTAATCCCTTCACAAACTTAATAACAATTCAACTAACCTACTTAAACCTCTTAGTCCACAAACCTTGCAAAAATCTCCCCAAGCCTACACAGATTCATCCACCTATGCTGATGACAACTACCCACCAAGTAGAGAGAAAATCCCTCCCTTTATCCTTCCTACACATAGGAATCCCCCAAACACCACCTAAGGAACTAACCATAATCTGCACATTATCCTTTTCTCCAGCACAATTAATCAACACATACATCAATGCCTAAATCGAAGCCCCACTGACCTAAATGATTATCAGCACTATAGCCTTAGTCATTCCCAATAATTTTCCCCAACAACAGCCTTCATGTTGAAAAAAGGATAATGTAAGGCATAATGTTCGCTTTCGATAATTTGAAAAACAGAACGTAACACATACCGTACAGTACGTGTTCTATTATTTACTTAAATATGGAACAAATACAAATTAATCATAATGATTTTAATAAATGTAATCATTATAATTTTCAAGCATAACAATACAGATATCAAATATACCATGACAAATTCTCAACCACAATAAGTCAGAAACGCTTAATAACTTATTCAATTCAAGTTTTAAACAAAACTTTAGAAAAAAATTAACACTCTCAAGTCTCAATAATTTTAATAAATCATTAAAAATGAGTAAAATTTTCATGTAAACCTCTCACGCTTTTTTCACTATTCTAAAGAATCAAGTACAGTGTTGAAATAGTGTGACAAATAACTTATTGTTCGGCTTCTCAGTAGCTTAAAGTGCATATTAAGAAATGCATTATGTATGTTTTTGTTTTTTAAATGTGCATATTAAAATAAAAAATGTATTTAAAATAGAAAAATGTGCATAATAGTCTCAACAAATAAGGATATAATCTTAAAATAAAACAAAATTTTAACAGAATTTCTTAAATTTCATAGAAGCTATACTACTTCACTAACAAGTATCCCAAAAAAATATTCATTTTTGCTTAACAAATCATATATTAACAATAAAAAGAATAACAGTGTCACCAAAAGAAGTTATTACGGCTTAACAATTTAAAAGTAAATATTTTTAGCTGTTTTAGGCTTTGTTTGGTAAGTGGGGAAGGGCTAGAAGAGGAGTAACTCCATTAGAAGAGCGTTAAGATAATCCAACACTGTTTGGATTATGTAGTTAAAATGACGGACAAGCTATTTTGCATTTGGCAAATAAATAGAGATCTCATTGGTTATTTCATGCAAATTAGGCAGGATCTTTGGCAAACAGAAGATTGACTAAAGGATATTTTGTATTTCTTAGAGGAAATCTAGTTTACCAGAAGACCAAGAAGCAAAGTGTAGTTTCTCATTCAATAGTAAAGTCTAAATATCGAGCTATGACAAATCTTACTTGTGAGCTAATTTGTATTAAAGATACACTAACGAAAATTGGTTTTCCTCCAGTGTTCTGTGAGCTTGTATGTAGACAACAATGCTGGCATCCACATAACTAAGAACCCCTATTCCATGAGAAGACGAAACACATAGAGATTGATTGCCACTTGATTCGTGAAAGATAGAAAAGGGAATCCTTAGAGCCAAGCACATACCTTCAGATCATGAAGATGCAAATATATTCACAAAATCTCTTGGAAGAACACAAATTTTATTCGTGACAAGCTGCACATGTATAATATATATGTTCGGCTTGAGAGAGAATGTTGAGAGTTATATTGTATGTAATGTATTTAGTCAGACCCACATTGCTTGTGGATTAGACCCTTTGTTCTTCCTATATTATTAAATAAGTCCAAGAAGAGATGGTTAAACATCCTATCTGATTACTCAATTAAAATTTCCTTTATTTTTAAAAAAATATCAGGATTACCCTTATGATAAATACAAAAGTTTTTAAGATACATCTGCAATCATTACCAAAGTTCTCATTATGAGTTATTTCATTAGGTTTTTGTTGAAAAATTAAATAAAAAGTTAAAAAATTAACTAGGCTAACCTAAGTATTAAACTATCATTATAGAGCAAATAATATTAATGAAGAGTGAATGACTTAATTTAGAGATATCAAAAACAAAAGTAATCATTATATGCTAATTGTAACCAATTATAAGAGGAGATTCAAAATCACATTACTACTGTTAAAAAAAATTCTTGCAAAAATGTCGATAATAACACAAGTTAAAATGTTTGATAAGAAAAAAAGACAAGTTACAATGAACTCAATAGGAAATTTGTGCATGGTTAAAAATTATTGGAAAATTTTTTAAGTAAATTATTCAAAACTACAATATATGTCGTTAGTAAGGGAACGGGCTATAAGTTACACCGCCTAGAGAGGCGGACTTGTTAACCCTTGGATAAGTTACACCGCCTAGAGAGACGGACTTGTTAACCCTCGGAAATAATGGTTTAAGTCATCCTAAACCGTGAAACAAATTAACAAAACCACTGACCACCAAATTATGTTTGGCAATCTAGTTACAAGTTAAACCCTCTCAATCCTTCAGTTAACCCTAACACAACCTTAAGTTATAAGCAGAGAAATTCCCTTAGGTCTTTACGGCGCATTATATTGCAACAATGTACATAATATTGAAATAATGCATGTTATATCGAAATAAACAAATGTTGAAATAGTTATATTTTACAATAACATAGAGGTAAGACGTGTTTGAGTTATTTCAAAACGTAATAAACATTTAAGGTTTGTTAGGTTATATAATGCGCAATATAAATTATGTCATGGACTTTTCTTAATACATCTATAAGTCGACACCGGGTGCACAAATTTCCAGCCTGTCTTCTTTCCTTGCTCCCCAGTTGTCAGAGGCTGATCCATCAACGAGCCGACCAGCATCACAAGACAGCAAGGGACTACCCAGCCAGCAGTAGAAGCAAAATAGTATCAGGTGTAGCAACTGCAGCAACTGCTGCAAAAGCAGCTGGCCAGTAGCATATTCTGATCAACTACATTTATGTAGCTGGCACAGAAAATACAATTTATGCCTACAATTGTTGTATGCCTGGTAATCAAGGGATGAAAATGGAATAATCAGAACTTCAGGGAAATGATTGCTTTTTAAATATGTCAGTTTATTGCTACAAGTGTTGTATTCCTGGTAACCAGGGGATGAAAATGGAATAATTGGAACTTCAGGGAAAGGGTTGCTTTTTAAGAATGTCAACTGTGCTTGCTCCTCAACTAAAATAGAGTAGTTACCTATTCATGTAAAAATCATAGTTGAAATAGAAAATGATACTTCATTCAAATTAGTTATATTGGAAAGAAACATAAATGATGGTCTCTCTTAAGACTGCCAAAATAGAATTAAGAAAAGAATGCTACTCTCGCGTGGGATAGGTAAATCAGATTCTGAAGGTAATAATGGTTCTCTTATGTGGTACTTGCTAATGAACTTAATTCATGCAAGATAAATTTGTATTGGATAATGCTTTATTAAATATGAATCGGTGCTTTAAATATCGGCTGTCATGTCTGACATGTCGACCGACATGGTGAATTTAGGGGCGAACCGATACGATATGGAGCTTTTTAATGCATATGGTGCTTTCAAAGTTCATATCGGATATCAGGAGACGTATAAGATATGTCGACTAGAGATATCAAACGACAGCAATGTCGGCCGATTTTAATGATCATGATCATTAGGGTTTTAATTATTTTCGTTTTAATTTATAAATCATGCTTAAATCACGTTTAAACCCTAGTTTAACAATTAATTGAGTTTACTTGTTAATTTAAGATGTATAAACCCTAGGTTTGTAATAACTAAGTGATGTAAACGTATTTAAATTATTTTATATATGTTCAATGATTAGTTCCAATCATGCTTAGTTAATCATGTTGATAATTTATGTTTTATTTGAAAATTTTTGGTTAATTGAGATGCTAAACCCTAACTAGATTAATTCAAGAATTTAAATCATGTTGAGTTAATCCCTGTTAAGCAAATATGAAAGTTTAAATCTTGTTATATGCCTCGATGTTAATAAAATTAAGTTTTTGAATAAAATTACAAAACTACAAACGTCAAAATCTGATCTGTGAAGATCTTCTTTGGCCGGTCGACCGACCAAGGCTAGCCGGTCGACCGATGAGATCCTGTGACTGCACTTCTCTCTCTCCTTCGACATAGGTTAGGGGGAAAAAGGATAAGTTATTTCCGTCGCTCTTCTCCCTCTCCTTCAACATGTCATCAGTCTCTTCTCAAGCTGTTCTTTCGACATCAACATTAGGCGATCTTCTCTCTCCTTAACTGCCAACATCGAGCTCCTCATTTATCACATCTTTCCTTCAACATCAACCCTAATCATCATTAGTTATTTACTTTTTAGTATGTTTAGACAATAGAATTTATTAAGTATGTTTACATTTTATTTATGATATTATATTATACATATACACACCATCCGATATGGCAATCCAATATTTTTTTTGTCTCCCGACATATCCCCGATTTTCGCTATCCAACATGAATTTTGGCCATCCGACATGAACCCGACATATAGTATTTAAAACCTTGATATGAATAAGAATGATCCACGTGCATATAAATGCAATTTACATTTAGAGGAACTCTTGGATTTCATACGACGTAAATTTACAAAAGCAGCATATAGTTAATTCTTGTTTCGTTAATATGTGTGAAGTGATTGTGATTAATAAGGTATGAGGTGATCGTAGAGAAAATATAGACTCAATTCTAGCTACCTATGCATGCAAATTGGTTATCTAATCTGTATCCTTGTACATATTGCCTTTAAAGTGATTTACAAATCTAAAGAATCTATCCTTTAGCCAACCAAAAGCTTGTGTTTTGTTGCATTCTACGGTATGCTCACATAACAACCTAATATGAAAAACTATATAAGATAAATCAGTCCGCTCATGTCTTGAAGTGAATTTAGGATGTTAGCAAATAAATACTACTATCATGATAAGAAAGGAATCATCCACAGCTTATTCTAAAAATTCAAATAGAGGAAATTATTGAAACAAAATATGATACAAGTTGAATCCGATAAGAAGTATTCTTCCTTTCATGCCCAAAATTATCATGTGACATTTTTCATCATTAATATCAGTTTCTTGCAGACATTTTTATGTAATTAACCTAGAAAATTCACCTACTTCAGCTTTCAAATGGCATAGAGCAGAAATAACACGTAGGAGTAAATTTCATATTTTGTAATTAACGGAATATTCCCAAAATAGAAATTAACAAACCTTAAACAGTGGTTCTTATTTTAAGCATGGACTTAAGAATAATAAAATGAAATAGGAGATAGAAAATGCACATCAAACACTTACACATGCATTGTCAATTTAAGCAGAAAACAATTAGCCACCTACACAACAATTACGAACAGAAGACAATAAAATAAAAGCGGAAAAATGAAAAATAGAATACTTTAAGTTGATTCCAGAGAGTCAGGAAATATAATTATTTCACCTGAGCTTCAAATGTGAGATTGGATGATTGATTTGCAGAACCAGAAAATGCCATGTTAGAATCAGTTTCTTGCATTGAGCAACCTCGATATTGTTCTAAGCCCTCTTTATCTGAGCCACACGCAATATCATCGAACAAAGAAATATCAACACCATCATCTACAGAAATGGAGTAACTGCTATCATTGCTCAAGTATGTACACTTCCTCAAGAGAGCACCATTCTGACATACACAAAAATTATGATGTGTTAAAAGCAAGTGAAGGAAAATAAATATTTCAATCACATATTTCTATATTTATATATCAAAAATTTTATGATATATTATCGACCTCAGGTTTAGTAAAGTTTTTTTTTGAGAACTTTTAATTATATCACAGTTCATGGTTGATTTACATCAAGATCTCAAAATTAAGAAGTTTCTTCACATGCAAATTTGACCATAATAACCAATTTTAAGTGCATAAGTGACATATTCCAAGAATTATATACCACTTCTTATCCAAATGAAAAGTTGACACGAATAAAAAAGTAACATTATGGCCGCGTTGAGAGCAGGATAAAGACTTGAGCTTTTAATGAACATATCCCACCCACGATCATTAAAGCTAGCTAATTAGTTTTACCATTATAATAAATTACCTGAAGCTTAAACATGATCACAGATCTTTGGGATAATTCATGAAAATCTCAAAAGAATGTTCTTCACTTTTACTACTTCTTTTGACCTCATTCACAATAGCTAGTTCTAAGTCAGAGCCTAATTAATCCAGTTACATGCGGCTTTACTTCCATTGTTAAAAAAACCATTTAATTTATGCCTTTGCTTAACATTTTTTTTAATAAACGAGTGCTTTGTTTAGAAGAATCTAATTGTGATAGTACCATATCCCATTTTACTTTCATCCTAAAGTTGATAATGTATGTCTTAGTGCGCCTTTACAACCTAAAAATATATGACATCTTCAGCTACATTGAAGCAATTTAATGTTTACCAAAGCTTTTTCGCCTAGTAGTTTTGTTCTTATGTCCAACAACTTGAGCAAGTTTGATATTCATTTATCAAATGGGAAGAGTTAGATGTTAAATATTATATACCAATGTAGGTATTTGGGTACATGGGTCCATATTTGTGCCCGCTTATATAACCCTCGTAATCGCTATTTAAGAAAGGTTAGGGTTGTATAGGAATAATAACTTTGTCTTCTCTCTCTTTCAACAGTAAAGTATTTATACAGTCAACATAGTGACTTATCTTCAAATTATGCATTCATCTAAGCCATATTAGAATGCTTTAATAGAGAAAATCAGCAGGAGAATTCTTCAAGTTAAAAGAATCGCAGGGATTTTTTTGTTACAACCACCAAGTTATTTAACCCAACCCCAACAATGACCCAAAAGCTTCCATATAAAAACCAGATCATCGTTTTCAGATAACGGACAGACTACTTGTGAAGGATTTTGAAGATAGAATAAGAAAAAAGAAGGTAGGTGATTTATACTTTGAGAAGTAAAAATGCCAGAAAATGTGATCATTAATTTTTGAATAGACATGAAGATTTTGTTAATATGTGACCAGAATGTACCAAGTAATTTCATCATCATCTGACAGTAACTTGAACTATTGCCAAAACTGGCTATTATCCCTGTCTTCTGTATTATTATTGCCTTTCCAAAGATAAATGTAGCTTTCTATTCAGTTCCAAATACAGAGGAATCCTACTATCAATGTATTTCAGTTAAAAGAAGTAGAATGCTACTTATTTCACATTGTATTTCTCAAAGTCATTAAGGTGATATCCACTGCATCTTAACAGCAAACATGGCGTATACCTACATACCACATCTTGGGCGCCACAACATGGCTGATGAGGATATGGAAGTAACATTCATCCAAATATTTTTCCTTTCC
>NC_033799.1:61785639-61793388 GCF_001876935.1 Asparagus officinalis | reverse complement strand
ATATATATATATATATATATATATATATATATATATATATATATATATATATATAAAGTCAAAAAAATAAACACTATGCATGGCCTTGATGGGTTATCCAAAAATAACATTAGGTACATCTAGAAACTTGTACCTTCTTAAATAATAGGCTTCGCTATTGAGGTAACAAGGTCAAGGCTTTGCCATCATTCAACTTTCTATGAACTTTAGGTTATGCTCGCTTAGAAGAGATGGAACAAAGA
Source organism: Asparagus officinalis (assembly GCF_001876935.1). Taxonomy (NCBI): domain Eukaryota; kingdom Viridiplantae; phylum Streptophyta; class Magnoliopsida; order Asparagales; family Asparagaceae; genus Asparagus; species Asparagus officinalis. The sequence goes on along the minus strand of NC_033799.1, from coordinate 61,793,146 downwards.
ACCAACTTCAACTTAAACAGTACACTAAAAAGGACAGGTAGAGATTTAAATCCTTATAATTCTAACATCTGATACCAAAAAAAAGCATGCTTGGTCTAAGAGGCAAGAACAACCAACGACACTTAAACAATACTCTAAAAAGGAGACAGATATGGAACTCGTTATAGTTCTAACATCCGATACAAAAAGAAACCAAGAGTATGTAAATGATGAGACAAGCTGATAAGCATATGGATCCCTTGTAAAGCCCATATCTGTTTAAGTTTAAACTACAATGAAGTCTTATCAGCTAAAAGTTTTATACTGATATTTTCTATAAATGTCATAACCACGAGAGGAGATAGGGTCAAGGGGTTAGGTAACAACTATAGAAAAATTTAAAAGGCAAAAAGATCATTATTCATCTAATCTTAACCTCTCTTAAATAGAAAATAGGAGGGTATTACAAAACAGGTATGAGATAAAATCATATCTAATCACATCTCATAATATCTCATAATATCTACGAGATTTACTAATACCAAATTATCAATAATATCTAACAGACCCTCTCAAGCTGGAGTATATATACTATATATGCCTAGCTTGTTACAAATGGAAACAAAACTACTAGTTGGCAGAACTTCGGTAATGTCATCTTTGTCTGGAATACTTGAAAACGTTAGCAATCAGAATATTATAGTCATAGCCAGTAAAACCCTACAGGTCAGTTAGTAAAAACCCTAGGCGGTCAGGCAATAGAAATCCTAGACGAGTAGTCGTTAGTACAAACCCTAGGCGGGTCAGCCAGTAGAAACAACATGGAAAGAGAACTTTTGTCATCACATATATCTGCCAAAGAAGTCGAAGCGTGAATAATAACTCCAATTAATGTTCATTGAGTGAGCAATAACCTCGGTACTATTCATTGTGTTAATAATAGATGTCAACTTTTTTATTTAGGTTATTTTACGGAAGGTGTTTGTTAAGATCTAGAAAACAATAATGTCAAAGTTGTTGATGTTATTGAAGCCGTCGATGCCATCAAAGATATTGTCATAGCTGCCGAGGGAAGCATGAAGGTCATGCAAAACCTCCTCGACAACCTCGAGATCTAGAAAGATGAGACAATTTGCTAGGATCGATTAGGCTCTGATACCATACAGAGAACGAGATAAGGCAAAAGATCATTATTTATCTAACCCTAACCTCTAAATAGAGATTGGGGGCTATTTACAAAATATGTTTTGAGATAAAATTATATCTAGTCACATCTCATTATATCTCAACATTATCTCATAATATCTACTAGATCTGCTATACTAAATTATCAATAATATCTAACAATAGTTATGATCTAAGAAACTTATTATTGGAGATCAAATCATATCTAATCACATCTCATGATATCTCAACATTATCTCAAAATATCTACAAAATCTGCTAATACTAAATTATCAATAATATCTAACAACAGCTATGATCTAAGAAACTTATTATTGGAGATCAAATCCTAACCTTAAGCTATGAACTAAGAACTTAACCTACTCAAGATCAAGAAGCTTACTATTAGGTGAACCTACACTAGCTCTTTCCCAAGTTCATTTGTACTAGAGTCTTTATGAATGAAGGGTTTGTAAGATAACAGGACCAATAGTAAGAAGAGAAATCCTCTTTTGACGGCATGTGAGTTTGTGAGCACGCTAAGGCTACTACATTAGTGCAAAAAGCTATACTAGTAAGCTATACTAATATAACGAGCAAAGTGAGGGTAAGGGGGAAAAGAGGAAAGGAGGACATCATGAAGAATTATTGAGGGTAAATTGACAATTTTAAATATAATATTAAAATGTCATCCCCCCAAACGGACCCCTCTCTCTTATTTATATGTGAGCATATATCTTGTAAGAAAATGATATAAAAATTACAATGAATAAATTTTAGCACTCATTTGTAAATAAACTATTCCACAACAGAAATTTAAATATCCATCTTTATATTTAAAATATACATAGTATTATAGTTATTTACTAAAACTGTATATTAGGTCAAAGTTATTTGAATCCTACATGATCCAAATATGAGTTCATTACAAAATCTCATTTCCTACTTTACTTGTTATTTTAAATCACATGCTCAATTTAAAATAAATTTAATAAAACAAAACTCTCAAATTTTTATTATTAAGATCATCTACTGATCTCCATACTAAATAACAATCTATGGTGCAATCTTCTACTTCAGATCTTTGAACTAAATTTGATACATTAAACCATCATAAAATATTTAGATATTATAGAGAATTGTTTGGATAGCAACTCAATGTCAGTTGTACTTTCCAATATGCTAGTGACAATTACAAAAATTACACTTTCAGACAGAAGACAATTCAACTAGTCTACAGTGTGCCAATTTAACCAATCATTTGAAGGAGTGTATTGGATTAGAGAAATCGTCATTTTAAGCAAAAAATACTTCATGTAAGTTAAGAAGAACTAATAAATAGTTCCAGGTTTATATATAGGGAAGTACAGCTTCAAAATCATGATTATTTGACCAAACACAATCAAAACAAGAAAAGAGTATTTACCTCAATTTTTACATTCTTGAAACGCAACTTCTTACCACGTCCTATTATAATTATAGCTCCAGAGTATGATTGCTCCACATCTAACTCCTCATTTAAAGATATTGTACCACCACGCCCGTCATATGTAAACTCATCTGTGCCAAAACCATCAGCAATCAACTGCCTTCTAGGAGAAAGTTGTACAACATCATCTTGCTGCATGTAAACTGGTTCTGAAAGTATTATGTCACCACATATTTTAAGTGGGTCATTTTCTGAATGCAGAGTTTCCTGTCTCCCAGTTATTGCGCCTAACCGAGGGACAAAAAACTCAACAACTGCAAGAAGGAAGTCCAGAACAACTAAAATGCGTGGCTGCTGAACACGAATAACTAAGGACTGGAGGGATGAACGCCATCGATAGTCCATTACGAGCATGGTCAAATTGGAAACATCCGTATCAGTTGCAGTTTCCAAATTCTCCATGGAACCAGCATTAGTTGGTGACAATGGAGCTGCTAGAGGAGAAAGTGAATCAGGCTTGGAAATATCACCATATGGTCCTAGCATCAACCGCATTTCAGGCTTTGTATCAGGACGTATATCAAGGATAGTGAATTTGGGAATGGTCACATATAGATCCATTTCAGACATAGAAGTCGACCGGTATGACACCCAAACACCTTCTAACTGCATAAGATAACACACATAAGTAGAACCTACACTAGATTCACATACAAATCAGCATGCAGATAATGACTAGATCTAGTAAACAAAGAATACTGCTAGATTCTACACATTAAAATTAAAATATAATTAATGACAAAAAAGATGTGAGATATTCAAGCAGTACTTACAGAAATCTGAGCTAGGGGGGATTCCTCATCTAGACCATTACAAAGCTCTAGCAAGGCATAATGAACCTCAACAGCTATAACGGCAACTGTACGTGTGAGCAACATTTGACCATATGGATTAACCTTATCAGCAAGCATCCGCATCGACTCTCTCGTTCCATTATTACTACGAAAACTTTGGGGAAGCCTTGGTTGTTCCAATAGGTTCATATATGCACAATTTACGATAACTTTGTATTCCTTGTCAGTCATGATACAATGCAACAGATAAACCTGCACAAAGAATTCATACCGAGAAAATAAATATGCAATGAAACACGGAAGCAATTTGAGAATGAGATGTTAATTTCTCATAATCTTCAGAATATGAAGAGTGTAATATCTTAGCAGCATGTAAATTCAGACAAAAGATGGGACTTTATATAAAGGTTTCATGATGAATAAAAAAATAGAACTTGAGAGGAAGACAGTAAAACAAGAATATCCTAAAACCCCACCCTACCCACGCCAAATTGACCGAGATCACACATGCAGCCGATGAGCAGCACATATGTGATATACACAGTATGTGCCAATAATCTCATACCAGTGCATACTGCATATTGACACACATAATATTAACCGCCTAATACGCACCTACATATGTATGTAAGATTAAAATAAAAGCCAAATGGGGATCTATCCAGCGACCATATCTAACTCCCATCATCTATAAGCTTTTCGATGAACTCTCAAATTGGAGCAGATCATTTGCATGAACACCTATCATTGTTCGCTTAGTTCTCTTTTAGCCATAACCTTCACCTTAAATGTTTTTCCAAACATTTTTATGTACTGTGTATCACAAGTTACAACGATTAATATTAAAGTAGAACAAATGAACAATACCTAAATAGGATCAGACCATATGCATGTGCGAACAAACACTATCTAATTCCAAATTACCTCTTGAATTATGGCCTTTGAACCGTAAATCCAAATATGGTTAGAACAAAGTTGAAAATAACGATAGCACATAATGTAGTGCTCTACCTCCTGTTAAGGGTCAAAGAAAAAAAAGCAAAAAAAAATGTAACGCGTAATGTAGGCTATTCTGTTATTAGTTATTTACATATTTTATAAATTCAAACTATTCATAATGACTCTAAAACTAGAATTATCAAAACTTTCAAACATAACATCTCAATTAGGGACAAAATACTTACTTACTTTTAATTTAAAAAAATACAAAAGATATTCATAATAACTTTAAGAATTAGGAACAAAATATCATAATATAAAAATATTTTAATAAAAACTCTTAATTTAAGACAACCTATATAGATTTACTAGGAAGTATCACAATCAACTAATCATATATATAATCATAAATTTATAGCTTGCTCATAATTACATTTGTTTTAACAGCCATATTCATAATTTCACAATCACATAATGATGTCACGACAACAAGGCATGAAGGCGTAATAAGTAATTCAAAATCAATTAGTTAGCTACTTCAAGTTAAGAAGGGATATACTTCAAGTCTCCAAAACTTTTGAAATAATGCATGTTCTATTGAAATAACGTAAGTTATATTGAAATAACGCATATTATACTTAATAATGTTGAGTAATAATGTGTCTGGTTTATTTCATAAGATTATGTAACATATAAAGCTAGTTAGGTTACATAGCGCAACATAATGAGTTACGTAGCAGGTTTTTTTAAACAATGGTTTAGAAGTCTCAGTTATGAGGGAAGAAATTAATAATTAAAATAAAACACAACCAGTGTGCACTCTACAGTAGGACAAGAGACTTCTATTTGGATAGCTCATCTAAATATTTACAAAGAAACTATTGGCAAACTCTTTTATCACATCAATGACGCGGTAAGAAGTTAAATGAAAAGAATTATGTTCAAGAGGCAACTATTGGAAAAATGATGCAGGAGCACTAGAAGTTCAAGGGTTATTTTCAGAATGCATGCAGAATTCAAAGGGATAGTCAATCAGGACATTTATGTTTCCTAGGATATAATCTGTTTCTATATGTTAGTCAAAGTTGTCTTTTATGTTTTCTATGTTGAGTCTTATCAGTTCTCTATAATCCTAATGCTTGAAGAGTTGTTTCAAGCTTATGTTAGTGTATTAGTCTAATGAAATTGGCAGATTATTTATTAGAGTTAAACCTTATTTGTGCTGTGCTCTACAATGCTTTGGTGGGTTCCAGAGATTGTAATGCTACTCTGTATCTCTAAAGAAGGGATCCTTTGAGTGGCAACCGACATATTTCTCTAGAATGGTAAACCTATATCTCTAGAATGGTGGGCTAACCTCAATTATCGTCGGTTATTCTAAGGTGGTGTCTCTGCATCCTTAAGAGTGATCGGCATCCTGTCCTTATATATCCCATTCCTCGATCTCACCCATATAGTCTCGGTATCGACAATGATATCAGTATAATAATTTTAGAAAAAGAAGAGGAATAAGAAAATCATCACCTGCACCTCAATAGAAATTGTTGGAACCTTACGAAAAACATCTCTTAAACTGCGACGCACTTGGATATGAATACCATGACCTTCTCGTATCAATGGTTTCCCCATATGGCCATTTACACCTACAGCCATGTTGATGCCATTTATCTGCCAACACATAACATGATATGGCTCATCGTAATGAACAGCAGAAGGAACATTTAAAAGGGACTGGAACCTATGTTACTATTGATTTATGATACCTCAACATCCAGGATGTCAAGATGTACAGCTGAAGGATCTTCTTTGCAACCATGCCAACTAAAATAGTTCTTCACTCGTAATTGCCCAAGATCAAGTAACATATAACTACAAAGAGAAGAATATTGTGTTACAGAGTTCATATCACACTCAAGTCAAAGAAGAAAAAGCATGTATATATGTAAACCTCATTAGATTAATGATCATTAACAACAATAACCACAGTTCCTTATTTTCACAAGCTTTTCACCTCACATACAAAACCCACAATCCAACCGTACCACAAGTAGGAATATTATGTACCCCACTACAGCCAGTAGGTTAACACTCATCAACATAAACTTTGGGCATAGAAGATTAATCAGATGGTACCAAAGCATGTGAAGTAGAATATCTATCCAAGATTCAAAACATTTCGAAAACAAGTCAAATGTTTTTTTTCTCCTTTTCTCTGCTGCTGATTTGGACATGTGTACAATGTGTAATGTGTTTCATATAAGCTGGGTTCTTAATTAATTTTACATAACTTAACTGTGGACTGACAGTTGTTCAACTTAAATTTTTAGTAAAGGGGTAAGAAACATGAATGAATGGCATATTGATACACGTAAAAAGAAGCCTTGGGAGATTCAAAGAACTAGACAAGTAAAAAGTGTTTACAATCAACATCCATGATATGATTTTGAGATATTTGATTAGGATTGGTTCAGTAATTTAGTTAGATTTTCCATTTAGTTATTTTATTAGATTTGATGTAATCTATTGGTTAAAATTAGGATTGGATTGGTTAGAATTTTTACGATATGATGTAATCTATTAGCTAGAATTTTTATGATATAATTTTTTGATATTTGATTAGGATTGTATCTAATTAGAATTGCTATTTTGCTATTTTATTGGATTTGATGTAATCTATTAGTTAGAATTAGTATTCGTATTGTTGCTATAAAAAGGATTGTACTGTTTTATTTTGGAGATGGAGATTTAATATGAATAGAAGTTTGAATTACAGATATGGGAGCAATTCCTTCTAGGCGTAAAGCCGTCGTTCCTAGTAAGCATGTGATATGCTAGGTACGAAGCTATTTCTGGTTAGGTGTTGCGTGTGAAACAAGTCTAACCCTTAATTTATCTGTTGCCTTTTCTCTTTGTCCTTCGGTTTTCTTAAGTTTTTAGATTTAGATCAACAACCAAATTCTATCAATCCTCATTCTGCATTGGGCCATCAAAGTGGGGACCATTTTTAAGTGAATTAAGTAATTAACTGGGGGCGATTTGCAAGTTCGGACAATTTACATGAGGGATTGAGATGTGGCCGTCTTAGATGTGGGCATCTTAAAGTTTGTCTTTGATACCAACGATCCGTCTTAGATGTGAGCAT
>NC_033799.1:61778139-61780639 GCF_001876935.1 Asparagus officinalis | reverse complement strand
TGTATATGTACATATACATATGTATATGTACATATACATATGTATATGTACATATACATATGTATATGTACATATACATATGTATATGTACATATACATATGTATATGTACATATACATATGTATATGTACATATACATATGTATATGTACATATACATATGTATATGTACATATACATATGTATATGTACATATACATATGTATATGTACATATACATATGTATATGTACATATACATATGTATATGTACATATACATATGTATATGTACATATACATATGTATATGTACATATACATATGTATATGTACATATACATATGTATATGTACATATACATATGTATATGTACATATACATATGTATATGTACATATACATATGTATATGTACATATACATATGTATATGTACATATACATATGTATATGTACATATACATATGTATATGTACATATACATATGTATATGTACATATACATATGTATATGTACATATACATATGTATATGTACATATACATATGTATATGTACATATACATATGTATATGTACATATACATATGTATATGTACATATACATATGTATATGTACATATACATATGTATATGTACATATACATATGTATATGTACATATACATATGTATATGTACATATACATATGTATATGTACATATACATATGTATATGTACATATACATATGTATATGTACATATACATATGTATATGTACATATACATATGTATATGTACATATACATATGTATATGTACATATACATATGTATATGTACATATACATATGTATATGTACATATACATATGTATATGTACATATACATATGTATATGTACATATACATATGTATATGTACATATACATATGTATATGTACATATACATATGTATATGTACATATACATATGTATATGTACATATACATATGTATATGTACATATACATATGTATATGTACATATACATATGTATATGTACATATACATATGTATATGTACATATACATATGTATATGTACATATACATATGTATATGTACATATACATATGTATATGTACATATACATATGTATATGTACATATACATATGTATATGTACATATACATATGTATATGTACATATACATATGTATATGTACATATACATATGTATATGTACATATACATATGTATATGTACATATACATATGTATATGTACATATACATATGTATATGTACATATACATATGTATATGTACATATACATATGTATATGTACATATACATATGTATATGTACATATACATATGTATATGTACATATACATATGTATATGTACATATACATATGTATATGTACATATACATATGTATATGTACATATACATATGTATATGTACATATACATATGTATATGTACATATACATATGTATATGTACATATACATATGTATATGTACATATACATATGTATATGTACATATACATATGTATATGTACATATACATATGTATATGTACATATACATATGTATATGTACATATACATATGTATATGTACATATACATATGTATATGTACATATACATATGTATATGTACATATACATATGTATATGTACATATACATATGTATATGTACATATACATATGTATATGTACATATACATATGTATATGTACATATACATATGTATATGTACATATACATATGTATATGTACATATACATATGTATATGTACATATACATATGTATATGTACATATACATATGTATATGTACATATACATATGTATATGTACATATACATATGTATATGTACATATACATATGTATATGTACATATACATATGTATATGTACATATACATATGTATATGTACATATACATATGTATATGTACATATACATATGTATATGTACATATACATATGTATATGTACATATACATATGTATATGTACATATACATATGTATATGTACATATACATATGTATATGTACATATACATATGTATATGTACATATACATATGTATATGTACATATACATATGTATATGTACATATACATATGTATATGTACATATACATATGTATATGTACATATACATATGTATATGTACATATACATATGTATATGTACATATACATATGTATATGTACATATACATATGTATATGTACATATACATATGTATATGTACATATACATATGTATATGTACATATACATATGTATATGTACATATACATATGTATATGTACATATACATATGTATATGTACATATACATATGTATATGTACATATACATATGTATATGTACATATACATATGTATATGTACATATACATATGTATATGTACATATACATATGTATATGTACATATACATATGTATATGTACATATACATATGTATATGTACATATACATATGTATATGTACATATACATATGTATATGTACATATACATATGTATATGTACATATACATATGTATATGTACATATACATA
>NC_033799.1:61734778-61773892 GCF_001876935.1 Asparagus officinalis | reverse complement strand
GAATGGATGTTTGTATATGTATGTATTTATGTATGTATGTGTATATATACATACATACATATATATATATATATGTATGTATGTATATGTATGTATGTATATAATGTGGGGGCCACTTTCAAGTGGGTTAGGAATTAATAGGGGCCCAAGCAGGGACAATTTAGATGAGGGATGGAGATGTGGCGAATGGATGTTTGTATATGTATGTATTTATGTATGTATGTGTATATATACATACATACATATATATATATATATGTATGTATGTATATGTATGTATGTATATAATGTGGGGGCCACTTTCAAGTGGGTTAGGAATTAATAGGGGCCCAAGCAGGGACAATTTAGATGAGGGATGGAGATGTGGCCATCTCACTACTAATGACTAAGTTTTCCCTTGGTGCCATGGATACTCATAGTACTATATATGCACACACGTGTGTGTGTGTGTGTATTACAGTTCATTAACTTAGCATCTATTGAACCAAAAAAGAAGGATGATCTAAGCAGGTGTATAGAATGGTTGACGTATCTAGAATCAGAAGCAAGTGCATAAGGGCTTTATGTGCTTGAAAATGAACATCATATGATTATGTTGATACCTTATAAGCCTAAAACTAAAGAACTATGAGATGACTTATTTTGGCAATTCATTTCGACTTATTTTGGCAATTCATTTCGAGACGAATTGATATGTAGGTAAAAACCAAGACAAAAAAGAATCTTAATATAGCCTTTTAAGTACTTTAAATAATGTAGATCGATTTTAACATGGATCTTTTAATTAAATATCTACGATTGCATTTCGGAATGATTCATCCACAAATCCTTGCAAAGGTGTCCGGGTTTCTGTGCACGCATGTTTTTGAGACTGTCAACTTAGGTTTTGTATAACATTTATACCATGTTGGGTTTAGAGATCATCTATATTGCTGTGAACTCTGAAGCTAGTTAAGTTCAGAACCATAACCATTTAACTTAAGATATAATGCTCACATTATCTCCTTTTACCTGTAATCCAAATTAAAACCCACTAAGATACCATAAGTTTAATAGTAGTGACTAAGACAATTCTGCTGGCTACAGGATAAAGATTTGTCATTTCATACTCCCTCACTGATCCTCTTTTCCTTGATGTTCGTATTTCTATTCTTTCCAAGGTTTACATTAACCAGACAAAGGTTTCACTGATTTTTTGGAACATATCCACTGTCATATTGCTAATTTTCAGTGCTTTTCGGTATGCATTGGAAAGACAAAAAGTAAATGTAATTATTTCATTAAATAAGGTATATCACTGAACCAGATGGATACCCTTGTATTTCAGAACCATATCGAAATTCCAACCTATACAAGCAATTTCTGTCAGTATTGCCCGGTTCTCTTAGCCTTAATCTTGATGTAATCATGCAATTAAACATTATTCTTTAAATAATACTTCAAAGTTGAAATTACAATAACGTGTTTAAGTTAAATAACAATATACTGAGTATAGTTCAGCTACAAAAACACACCACTTTAACAAAAAAATATGTAAACAGGAGCATGACGTCAAAAACCGAGCAATAAAGGAAAAACATTTATCAAAGAAAATAATTCTTTAAGAATAAATAGAATAAGCAAAAGAGTTTTAAGAGGTGCCCAGACAAGGAGTCTACTAAAATAGCTAACTAAAAAGTGAAAAGATAAACAATCGATACATACTCTTCGCTCATTGAATTTTCTGGAACAACAATTATTGGAGTATCCAATGATAGATCGACTTTTACAGCAGAAGCACCGTCCATCTCATACTTTTGAACCAGCCATTCAAAGCCCCCAACTTTATCAACAAGCTTAATAGCTTCTTCAGTGTGTGGAGAGGCCAGCTCCATAAAGTACGTCGTAATCTAGTAACCACATTTGCATTAAAGTATGAAAACCTCACAGAATTTCAAATGCTGACATCAGAATTCTATCAAAATCGAGAAGACCACATCTTTTAAGTAAAAGTTTGAACCAGAGAACATCATCATTGTACAATTAAGCAGTTAAAAATTTGCTTTAGCAAGCATCTAAAGCTTACCTCTTGCACAAACCGATAAAGGAAAACAATTCGAACTGCAGAAAGCCGGCCAGTCAAGCTATAATCATGTCCCTCATAATCATCATCTTGCACACTGTATGATTGAAATTTAAACTGGAAGGGAGAGTGCACAATTTAGTGTTGACAATTTTGAATTAATCATAAGAATACATAAGAAGATAATATCTTCTCCCATTGTTATAGTTTAGAGAAGTGTTGTGCATTGCATTTGAATGTGTGTGCATGCCTACATATAAATGCATTTATTTTTCATGGAAAATATGTGCATTAATGCACTAGTCATATGACAAGGTTTTACTGCCCCCGTATCATCATCTCCCATTTGTTAGTTGTTACTAATAGCAGTGTCCGTATGTCTGTTTCATGTATGCGCATATCTATTGTTCAGGTCCAAACTTGATAGATTCGTGCAAACTCAACTGTCTAGCAACATGCATACAAATTTAAGAAAATGAGATCTGTTTGGTGTCCTGGCTTTATCTTTGCTAGAAGTAAATGTAAATCAACCTACCATTTTGCTTCCAGACTTGTCCACGTGTCCATAGACTACAACAAGATTCTTGCTTCATGGCTTTCTGAGCATTAATGCAACTGGCAAAACCTATTTTTCCAATTCAGTTGCCTTTCTAGATTTAATGCAAGGCTGAAGGCCCTCTTCTGATTCATAGTGTCATCCATCATGACTTGTAGTATAAAGCTAGATGTGATGTTAAAGGTAGGTCTACAATGTTTTCCAGTCTTTTACGGAGTATTGCGCTTTGGTTGGACGATGTTCTATCAATAACACTGCTAACATGTAGGCATGACCTTATGCATTTTCACATATTGACATGGAAGTTATCCTTGAAAAACACAACCCATAATTTTCTGATTTCTCATTGTATTTAAATTTCTTCTTTGTTTTGAGTAACATTTGCTATCTTTCAGACACCTGTAACAGCTTATGATAACTTGCCAACCAACTGTAAACCTACCATCAAAGTGTTGTACAGATACTAAATTCCTAACTAAGGAGACTAGAACATAAAAGGCTAAATTTCTTTTCGGTTTTGAGTAACATTTGCTACCTTTCGGATACCAGTAAGGCAGTAACAGCTCACGGAAACTTGCCAACCAACTGTAAACCTAGCATCAAAGTGTTGTACAGATACTAAATTCCTAACTAAGAAGACTAGAACATAAAAGGCCATGGCAAACAACCTTACAGGTTTGTTCACAAAAAGCAAAATCATGTAGTTTAGGCTCATGGAACTGAGAAGCACATAACATGACTGATCCTAGACTAATACACTATAATAGAGGGGAAGAATGATAACAGCTCATATAGGAAATGGATACATCTTGGAGTGCATGGCAGGAACAAAGGAGCCGAGTAAGATACATAAATACTCAAGTATAATCACTCCAGGCAATCAAAATAAAATTTGGAAAAGTAACATGAAAAGACTGATATCAAATTCAATGGTGTGAACACACAATAACCAAAAACACTGCGAAAAAACGTCCATGTGTAGCATTCCAATTTGCAACAAAAGAAAGGTATTTCTCATGATCACTCAGAATGAATAACAAAAGATGTAAAATGCACATGTTGGATTAATTATGTCAGGGTTGTCACAACATCATAACTAGAAACAAGACAAGCTCAAATGACATACATTACCTTGATAAGAGACTCAGTCCCCTGGTTGCGAATGTCACAGAGCCAGCCCCAACGATGATCTGGACCAAGGGACATGTCACATAGTCTCATATTCCCTAAGATACCTTCTATAGAGATAGAACTAGGATGAACCTGTAAGAAGACATAATGACAGAGTGGAATTTACATGCTGAATAAAACACGAGGATTTGAAAATTAAATAAATATGGCATGGAAAATAGACAAATTTTCAAAACAAGATATAGAGTTTTTACTAAAACATGGAAAATTTGAAGGAAAACAGAATAAAAAGAGTAGTTCTGGGAGAAAGTTTGTATTTATAACCTATATATACAACTGCAAAGGAAAATATCCCCGTAAGGACAGTTCTCAAAGTAATGTTCTGAGAACATCAGAATGGGCCATCACGTAGACACCTATATTTTTTATTACAAATGTGAATTAGTCAAATTCAAGGGCAAGCCCGGTTCCTCCATGTCTGACATATACATGTGTGTACATACATGCATAAAACGTATGTAGTATTTATGTAGTATGCATGTATACACATCCATACATATATGTATAGACGGTCACACACATAAACGCGCAAGCATGCACAGACATGCATGCACTACAAACACACTCACACACATAGAGAGTGTGTGTAAAGCTAGAATAAACTTTAGTTAATGGAGGGCTCTATCTACCACTTTTTAATCCATTAGATTTGCTTTGATAATGTGGTTAGCATGTGATACACATGAAGGCTATCTTTAAGATGTGTGCCTTGATGTGTATCACATGCCAACATGAATCTCAAAGCAAATTAGGACAAGAAAGTTATTGCCAAGTGCCATCTCTCTCCCTCTCTCTCCTCCTCTCTCTCTCTCTCCTCTCGTCTCTCTCATCTTCATCTATATACTATATATTATATATCAATCTATAAGACCCATATTACAGTCACCGTATCCTACGTATACCCTCGTACACTAATGCATATAATAGTTATCACCTTACTACTAACCTAGAGGGGAGAGAGAGAGAATTAAGCAGAAAGAAGCATCGCAAAGAAAATCTAATGGATAAAAAAGTTAGTGGACAAAAGTGTTCGTTGTCCACTTATTTACAAGAGCTTTACTATAATGTGTGTGGTATCTGTAGTATATATGTGTATATGTATATTATATAATATACACTTATAATATATCAGCTATATTAATATTAATGGTGCGCATCATTGCTAAATAAAATAAAAAGAGATAACTATGTGGTGAGGCCCACACTAAAAGTCACATCACACGGGTAAGGCTCACCAGATGACCATCTCTTTGGTAGCTCATTTTCCTAAATGAGCCGCCACCACACAATCTGCTGGATGTGATCTACTACATATGAACTATCTAGAAATAAAATTTCAAAGAATTTCAACATCATTTACTCGTGTATATTATGTTGTCAAAATCAATGTTCCAGAATTTTCATATAGTTGTTTAGTTTTTTTGCCCCTTGATATATCATTCAAAACACATTGAAATTCTTTGGAATTATGTTTCTAAGTAGTTCATGTGTAGTTGATCACATCTATCTGTTTGAATTTTTATTTTTGGGGTTTTCAAATTTTGGTTAATAGTATCCACATGTTGGATATTATTAATAGTAGCCTATCTCCACTTGTGTGTGTGTGAAGAAAACACAGAAGACAATTCAAACATACTAATATGTTATGGATACAGTTTTTTATGGAAATCCTCACCTTCAAATCCAAAACAAAACTTTGTTGAACAAACATTGCTAGCTGAGAACCGTCTTCCTTATTTAGGAACATGCATACGCTGTCCACATCCATTCTTAAATTAAAGACTATGCGCCCTTTCCCATAACCTAGCAAACCTTTAACTAAAGTGCGAGAATTTTCTTCCTTTTTCTCTGAGCACTTTGGAGCATCAATGCTATCTGTCTGGGATACTGCAGAGTTTGCCCGGCTCAAATCAAAGCCCAAACCAATAAGAGCAACAAGAGTAGGCCTATAACAAAAGAACTCTAGTGCTGTCATGCGGATGCACATCTGTAACAAATGAAACAGAAAACTCATTTTGCGAAACATAACTAAAACTTTCGCCATCAAGTTGGCTACACTGAGAACGTGTTCCTCAATATAACAATAACTGAAGAAATTTCATTTATACCTGTGTATCAATGCCATCATACAGTGGTGAACCAGGACTTCGTGTCACAAAGGTGACAGCCACAAAATCAGGTAAGTCGCTGTCTGCCGCCTCATAAAAAACTTCAGTCTTCCCTTTCACTTGATCCTTGTCCTGACATAAAGCATCATCATAACCCCCTCCAGCATAGTGCTCACGTGTACTAGGAGAAGGCGGGTCGCAAGCCAACTCAGGTGTTTGTGAATAAAAGCTCTGATCAGAAACAGACATAAAATCTGGCAATGCATCTTTGAAAGAATCATCTTCCTCTAGAAGCAAGGTGTTTCTCCCTTTATCAGAGAGCTCAAACATGCGAGAGGTACTAGGCTTGCTATTCTCACTGTGCACAGAACATACTAAGTATTGAGGAGTCATAGACAGACAACGCTGAAGTTCATCTCTAATTTTCAAACTGTGCAGCTTCATTTTCACAGTGAGATCACCACCAAGTCTAAGAACATTTACCTATTAAAAGGAAAATTAGAATATCCAATATAAGTTCACTGTTCAGGAAGAAATATACACGAGAAAAAAAATCTTTGAAGAGAACTAAAATTAAAGGTTTAATGCTAATTGTAAAAAGATGTATGCATTACAGCACACTTTTGTCCTTCATCTCCCTCTTTTATCTGAGTAGCAAACAAAAATAGAAATAGTTATTACAGCACACTTTTGTCCTTCATTTCCCTCTTTTATCTGAGTAGCAAACGAATATAGAAATAGTTGAATAGCAAATCACACAAGTCAAAAGGTTTAAAACCGGTCTCACAGGCACATTAATCATGCTGAGGCCAAAACCTAATAGAATAACCTATTTTAACAAACACAGCCAACTGCACATCTAGGAAAGAGTTACCTTTATAAAGTCATAACCTGAAGCCCCAATTCAAACCGGTTTCATCACTAAGTCCCTTCACATCTCTCTATGCAAACACAACGAAAAAATGAACCACTGTCACTTTAGCGGACATGTTTCGAACTTGTTGACCTCTTATCATGCTCAATTTACCTCTTAATACATTCTCGATTTACTTTTGTCAACTCACCAATTTTTTGTGGCCCTGAGCAGAAGCTCTCCATAATAGTATCATATCGAAGTAGTTGTATACTTGTATGCAAAGGGAAACCTATTGTGCATAATCTTGGACACTTTTTCATATAAAGCAAGGATTTCATCAGATATCCGAGAGCCATCAGCTCATCCATAACAGTATCATATAGAACTAGTTGTATGCAAAGGGAAACCTATCGTGCATAATCTTGGACACTTTTTCATATAAAGCAAGGATTTCATCAGATATCCGAGAGCCATCAGCTCATCCATAACAGTATCATATAGAACTAGTTGTATGCAAATGAAAACCAACATAATTTGTAAAACAAAAGCAGAAAAGTATTTAGTTGACAGCTCTCTGTAAACAGTAAGAACCATCAAGAAAATATAGAGCAGATCCTAGAGACAATATTAAAAAAGAGTCACTAGAAAGCAGAAGCCAGAAACAAAAATCAAGAAAGTGTCAGATGAAAAAGTAATCATCTTACAAATGTATAATAATCTGTAAGGCAACAATTGTTTCACAAGAACATACAGAATTAGTTTGCTTACATCATAAAAAGATTGTTTAACTCTAAAACTGAAAGAAATCATAACAATCAACTTTAAGCATAAGACATTGAGCATCCCATGTTTAAAGCCCCAAGTCAACCTTCCATTGCGGGTTTCTCCCCATAACATTGCCCCACAATTCTACATAAAAGATTCACACCTCAAATTTTATCAATACCAGAAACCTTATAAAAGTTTATTTTTTTCCATAATAACGACTTAAATTGGTTGGGTAAAAAAATCCACCACTATTTCATGATGCAGAAAGAAGGGGGAATATAAGAGCCTGAATAGGAGGAAGGAAACAGAGATCAATATTTTTAATATTAAAAAAAATTGGCAATACTGGAAATTGTTAAATAGTAACACTTTAATCAAAGGTATGGTTTCTTTCTAAATAAGTACAAGTGTGGATTTCCTTTAAATGAAAGCCACGAGGTTACTGTGCTTTTATAAAATTTAGGGATTGAATATTATAGGAGAAACAAAATTTTATAATATATTGTAAAAATAACACATGAAAAATAGACCAGTATTAAATGCCCACATCAAATTTGTAGACAGATCATAAAATGCGACATTAATAAAAACAAGAACCTTTATCCTAAATTTTTATAGTCAGCTACATGAATCTCACTCTTCCCACTAATCATTATGTCCCCTTCTTAAGTCGTAGCCTCGTAGGCTATGTTTAACAATACCAAAATGAGCTTGGACAAGGACTAATTTTTGCTTAACTAGGATAGAGTTGGTCCATGTATGGGTTGGTCTAGAAGAAAACTAATCTTGGGAGATAGCAGTTGAACTAGAAAAAACTAGTTTCATTTTGGCCCACGTTCTGTCAAACTAAAAACTAGTTTTTGGAGAATGCTTTTATCCACTAAAACTAGTTCTTCAGAATTGCCAAATACACCCTTTGAAACATCTTACCAACTTCTTAAGTCTTAGTGTCTTACAGCTTCTAACCAATTTCTCGTAGGCCGTCCTCCATCTGACCAACTATGATCACAAAGGATCCACAAACACTCCTTCACTTTAAGCATTCTCCTTTGATTTCATTAATCACATCCTCCTTAATCTTACCATCTCACCATCTTGACTGTCATCATACACAATAAGTGCATTATTCTCCATATTTACAAAGATTAATTACATTATATTCCGCTTTTGTTTTGCTAATTCAATATCCTTTAGATTTGAAATATTCTCTCCACTATTTTATTTTAGAAACAATCCTTTCCAAAAGCTCAGCAACTAATGTAATCCTATGAGCAAATAACATACACCGTGAGTTTGTCTTAATTATTCCTTGTATGTCGGCACATAACTAATGCGAAAAGAAGCTGATCCTTTAAGTAATTAAATGAGAATGCGAAACGGTTTCATCTCTCCTTCAATTGTACTCACCTAATTGTTGCTTTATGAATCTTTAATTACATAAATACATCTACTTCATCAATTTTTAATTACATAAATGTATGTACTAAATCCTGATTTCTATTTTGGAACTCACCATATCATCTCCATGGGCACTCAATGGAAGGCTTTTTATAGATCATATGGAAACTATATATATTACCTTAAAATTTTCAGCACACTTCACCATAGGACTCATCAAAGAAAAACATGCAGTAGCAACAATTAGCGGTTCACATCCAGTATCTTATATTGCTAAAAACACAATTCCCATAAATGTCGGGTATGCATGATGATTAAAGAACATAGTGTAAAGAAACAATAGTGTCGGTGTGCGTCACTAACTCATATTTCTACAAAGCCTACAGGACAACATTTGATGCAATTCAGGTTTCCATACAAGTGTTTTTGGCGAATGTCTGTGCTGCTACCTCACCAACATCAAATTGTATTATTGAAAGAATATCTGGATTCACACATTAGTCAAAAAAACCAGCAGCCAATCTATAAGCCTACAAAATTATTTGTCAAACTCTCATATAATCATGCAGGTAATTGCAGCCAATATCTTTGTAATTTGTAAGCAAGTTGCAAGATAAAACTTCAAAGTCTCAAAACATATACTTACCTTTCCACCACCAACAAGAAGCTCTAAAATTAATGATTCATCAGTGTTGCAACATTTCTCATCTAACTGCAATGCAAAATTTTGGACGGATAAAATTTTAGTACATAAAAATACAACCACCACCAGCATCTTTAAACTAGATATGGATAAACACTATAAAGAAATATAACATATTACTTTCCCATATATAGCCAGTTTCACTTCAACAAGGGAACAATTGATAACTAGGTCAGCTGCTCTCAAGCTACTATTTTGGCGTATAATAGATTCTCGTGGACCATTGATTTGATCTCCTAGTATATCAATTATAGGAGGAGCCTGTTCAAGAAAGGGGAAAAAACAAACCGTTGCTAACAGTACAATAAAAAATGGGAACAATTTAAAAATGTAAAAGATATTATAATACAGAAGCTCTGTATGTGGCTTGAACAAGCTCTTTCAGCCAAGCGGTCTTCTCCTCATTATCACGAAATTCAATAATCAGAGTACTTGTGGACTCCAAAGCCTGCATCAGAAAGACATTCCTCCACAAATAAGAAATAAAAATATGTTTTTTCTTGTTGGAATATGAACCTAAATCAGTGGCAATTCTCTAATTGCTTCATTAGACATATGGTATAAAGTGTAGTGGCAAAAAATTAATAGTAACAATAATTATAATAAAAAGTTAACTACGATAATATAAACAGGTAGGAAAAGCATGACTGATTATCATATGATTGGACTGAGACAAATACTATTATAAGATAAGGAGCCTTGTTGCTTGAACTCAGGGAAGAGGTGTTCACCCACCATAACTAAACTAGGCCCTGCTGTTCCTTATGAAAGGTAGAAATAAGGGGCATGCTCCCTTAGTTGTCTTCAAGACCAGACAAAGGAAACAGACAGGAAAGAAAGGAGAGGGAGAAAACATAGAAGTAAAGGAGACACAAAAGCCTCCGTGATTTGAGAAGAGTTGGAAACAAGAAATAAAGATCAATCCCTGGGAAAAGTAATAGTAACATGTTTGAAAGAACGAATTGTCAATTCTTATGCTCTATGACTTCCTTGACATAACAAATTCAGAAATATTTATGGATTTAGAGTTGAATTTTTAGTCTTTTACTTTATTATCATGGATAGTCCAAAGTTAATGTTCATTCATGGGCAATTTTTAGTCGTATTTTTAGGACTGACTAATAAAATAATGCTTTGCTACTACAACTTCTTTTCATTTTATTTTCAGAAGGATAGCCCAAAGTTCATGTTCATTCATGGGCAATATATGTCAGATTTACGACACTTCCAAGTTGGCCCAAATTAAAATCAAAATACTACAGCTTCCTCTTGAAGAAGGCAAGAGATCGTATTCCTGCAATCAGGTTTCCAGAGTGGAAAAACATGATCTCTTACTGTACTAGATATTAATATTCTGTCCATATGGATGTTACAGCAGCTAAAAATCAAATGAAAATGACTAAAAATCCACAGAAATTTTAGAATTCACCTGATATATAATGAAGTAATTTTCGTGAATCACACCCTGCAAGTCTCCACATCATGTCAAAAGGGATTGGAAAATTGTGTATAATTGCGTATAAATGGCTAAAACAGTCCTTTAAATGGTAGTAGCATTCAAATGTTTTTGTTATTTAGGGATTGGACGTGTACAATTCATATAACTGTATAGAGTATGTATGTTGAATGCCAATCCATAAGAACTCAACAGTAATCATGAATGAAGGGGTGATTTCAGTAACGGCTGCCAAGTGCAATCGGAAGTCTGGTAATTCCTTCACCAGAGTAAGTAGAATTTTTAGGACCTAGTCACCAGGTTGTCGTAATATACTTGACCTTGTTGAGAGGCCGTGACTTGTCTATCTAAACATGTATAACTACATGAACAAGAGTTAATTAAGCAATAGCATGGACCCTAATCAAAGGAGTATGTTTCATAGGTGTAGACAGGTAGGGTTAGAATCTAGTAACCCCTTCACAAGAGGATGTAGAATTTCCATACTGAAGTCATTTAACTGCAGAACTGCAGCAAGCCAGTAACCATGGCAAATGAATATGTACCTTTTGTCATTGTACTTTTAGCGTAGCATAGAGTCAGGACTTGGACATGCATTGGAATCCTTGTCTGACGTATAACTTACTTTGCTATTGTAAATGCTGGTCCCATGATATTTTTGTAGTTTTTTTTTGTTAAGCATTTGCTAAAATAGTTCCTCGATGTAATTAGTAATCTTGGATAATCTTTGAAGGTTTCTAAATATACATTGCATACATGAATGTAACCGTAGATATTTGGAGCTTTCGAAGATGTCACAGACACCACTCTTTGTTTATATGTAGGCTTCCAAGGAAATGCAAATAAATTTGTATATGTTATTGCTAAACAATACATGTGTGAAGAATGAATATGACTAAACCAGATCTCTTAAGGCCCCTGATTTGAATGGAAGTTGAATCATTGTTATATTATGCAGGTTAGATCTAGCAATTCTTGTGATTTATCTATCAAAGAAATCTTGACTAGTCTCCATGCGCCTTACTGCATGCTATGACTCAAGGTTGTTGATAGCGGATAGCGGCGCGTCGCGGCGAGGTACCGCTAAGGTTATTTGAGACTATTGCGACAAAAATAGCAGCAAATAGCGCACAGTCAAATAGCGGTCAAATATAAATATATTTACATATTCTAAATAATAAGAAAAATCATATAAAAGATATAAAAATTCTACAAATGCATACTTGATGCCTAAACATGAAATAGATACGTAAAAATTACATAATATTAACAAAGTACTATAATTATAAAGATTAATGAAGCCTAACTGCGAGGAGATGTTGCTGTTGTTGGTCGCCGGAGGGAAGGTCTGGACCTTCTGGTGTCGCCGAAGAAGTGAGAGAGAGAGAAAGGTGAGACCGTGAGACTTGAGAGAGAGATGGGCTTGACCGGAGATAACCGGAGGGAGATGGACTTTCGAGCGTCGCTGGCGGCGAGTCGGCGACAGTGCTGAAAATCGTCGTCGTAGGACAGGAAAGAGAGGCACAAGAGGGAGAGGGACCGGAGGCAGCTAGGGCACATTCGGGAGTCAGAGACAGGAATATACGTTTTAAAAGATGGGTTCGAGTCGGATTCGGGGAGAGTTTTAAGTTTTAACAAATGGGTTCAGCGCTTTTTAGCGCTAATATCCGCGATGTCGCGCTTTAGATCATGTTTCGAACAAAAGGCGGTTTTCTCATCCAAAACACCCCGCTATCCCCTATATCGGCGCAGTGAAGCCCCGCGATCGCGAAAAGCGCCGCTATAGCGTCGCTATTTCCCGCTTTTTACAAGTTATAAGTTAAGACAACAAAAATAGCATCAAGGATACGAGCAAAATGATAACATCGCTGATTATAGTTGACAATCATAACAACCTCAAGGAAGATAAATACCAAAACTTTTTTAATCAGAATTAGTTGTCAATTGAAATAAACTGATAATGCCGAATATTTCTGCAGTCCGAGAGGATAAATAGGGTTATCTCATTCACTTCCTTTTTGGGTCATCTCCTCTATTATATCAACTATTATTACATTGTTTTTAATTGTTTCTAACAAAGTTCTTTTATCTCTAGATTTATTTAACTCTTTAATTATAAGAACATCATTTTTGCTAACTGGAGCACTAAGGGGCTTATACACAACCAAACCATCTTCACTGATTATCTCTCATTTTATCCTCAATGGGAGAAACCTTTAATCTCCTACGAGTGCACTCATTTACATCCTATTTTTTAGAGTACACCCACAAGCACATTATAACATTCTCAAATATGCAACACTCATTTTTCGCAGAAGTTTTCTACTTACCCAACATTCTGATCCATAAAGCATTGGAGGTCTTCTAACTGTCCCATAGAATTTTCTCTTCAATCCCATAAGTATTCTACGATCACATAAGAAACCAAAATCACTCCATTTTATCATCCCGATATGATTTGATAGAAAACTTTATCCTCAATCTCTCCGTAATGATGAATTATTACTTTTACGTATTTCTTAATCATCAATACATACTATAAACACTTTTCTCGCTACACTTTTACTCAAATTACATTCATGTATTTAGTTTTCTATTCTACTAATTATGACAAACGTTTCAACACTCCTTGAAAGGGAACCTAATCCTCACTAGCTGCTAATTTAGTCAAGACAAGAAACATCATATCTACGAATATCATTGTGAAATATAGAATCTACAGCCAAAAGTACTCTAAGAAGCATAACATGCGTCTATATAATGTTTTAAAATAGGCTGATTTTATCGATTTATCACCGATATATAGGGTTTGGCCCAAAGCCAATACGATTTCCACAAAAAAATTATCGCATATTGTTTTTGGTCGATTTGTCTCGATATATCATTGTAAATTTGATAAAGCTGCCGATTTCTCGTGGATTAAACATTCGTCTATTTTTTTCTACAATTTACATTGTAAGTAAACCAGTTCGGGTTTGGAGGCAAAAACCCTCACGACCTACATCCACTAAACAGAAACTATGCTATCCTATTCCATTTCACATCCGCTCATTATGTAACTCTAATTCTCTCTGCCTTCATTGTTCTCTTCTCCCAATCGCTCACAAATTTCTCACTTGAAGACCTCTATCGACGACCTCTCTCGAAGACACTCTCTGCATATTTCATTAAATGTGCTTAAATTACATTTTAAGACATCATATTATATATGCCTACCATCTGACATGACACTCTGATTTTTACTACTAATCCCCGATATATCCCGATTACCAAGATCCGAAATGAATTTTAGTCGTCCGATATACTTCCAATAACCGATTTAAAACCTCACATATATATTACAAGTCCATGTTCATAAAAGAAAAACAGAGTAAGCACTCAGCTACTCACAAAACCAAGATTGGCTATAAATGAAATATCTTCCTACTCTAATCAGCACAAAACTTAGGCTATTCAAAAGAAATTTGGTATGTAAAACGCACATACTGTACTGTCATGCTTGCATACATAAGGTACTATCAGTTAATAATGAACATGAATCTTTGTACATGCATAAGCTTCTATAAGGGATCATGCACAGAGAGATCAAAAAATGTAACTAGCTAAAAGCTTTTTTCCGCTTAGGAATACATATGCAAAGTGAATTTGCAAGGAGATATATGCAGAACTAATATTCTCGACGATGATATTTTTCTTTATGATAGGTATGTATGATGTACTCATGTACCGATAGTTATTCAGAGGAAAATTTGTGATGACTCAATTTTTTTCCTAAAGCACCATGGTCATAGGACCAGCATGATTATTGTCTAGTAAAAAATTTGGTTGTACCTTGGATAACGATGATTTTGGGGTGCACTTACTACCCGAAGTCCCCAAAGGCCAACAGATAAACATGTGATAACCCATAAATTTAGATTTTCTTATATATATACAAATAAACAAACACACACACACACACACACACACACAGAAAGTGCAATACATGTACATAGATATTTGGCCATCATGTGCATAAGATGGGAACAAGTCAAAATATCCTTAAGCTGCAGATTACTACCTAAATGAAAGCAGTAATATTCAAGTAAAATGCCACCCGAAATCGCAACAACAATAGTATCGTGTTTCTCCATGATATGATCCATAACAATAGAGTAGGTTGACGGGATGTCAACAAAATGCTTCCTTCGTGGCAGATCTTCATCAAATATGTTGTCATCGATAATAGTATTTTGGTGAACTTGCATAGTGGTATTTCTGAAACGAGTTCAGGAGTTCCTATACTTTATAATGTTTAAAGGGGGTTTTGTGCAGAATACCCCAAGTTCAGGGCCAGGAGGGTTGGCAGGGTTGGTGGGGGTGGGGGGTGAAATTTACTCCAAGGGAAAAAGACAAAATCAGCTAGAAGCCTAGAACAAACGCATTGAAAAGTAAAAGATAAGAATGACAACTATAATGAATTATAACCTCATGCAAGGGAAACATGCATATGCACATAGTTGTAGCAGAATCAGTCATGGAAGATAACTTCTTTATAGGAAAACATTAAAAAAATCACCATCATCTATATAGACTCAGCTCCAAAAAGTCACTAGCATCTGAAAATATCTGCTGAAAAGAAAGTAACACGAAAAGCAACAGAAAATATTCATCATCCTAAGCAGAACTAGTTAAACTTTACTACTAAGAATATATAGTACTAGCAACTAAAGGAATTGAAAAATAAAATCAATCAGCCAGTGAATGTTGTTAGATTTAGTAGTAATTAGCTATTGGGTTAGCGGGTATGAACCCGCTTTGAGTTATTATCCGTAGTATCTTTATGTATTACTCTCTTCTAGTCAATAGTAATTATCTGAGTATCATGATATCAGAGCTGGTCTGAATCTTGCTGGCGACGAATTTTATGCGGATTTTAAAAAAAAAAATTTGTTACCGCTACGTGAGTCTAGGTTTAAGCCCATCAAGGAAGGGCATTCAACCTGCGGGGATACGTTAGAATATAAAACAATAATCCTCAAGCCTTATAATAACTTTGGAGATTTGATATAATGGTTAAGAGGGACTTTCATAAATGTAATCAAGAAGCCTAGCTTACCTTCTGAACTTCAGTTCCCCTTGAACTCACAGCAACGGCATAAAGGGATCCACCAATACTTGCTGGAGGCACTTCAAAGACTTGTCGACCAACCATGCTGTGAGTTTCATAAATTCGTAAGAACATACAAGACCATCAAAGGTCAAAAATGGGTGCTGGTGAAAAGTTATACACAAATATGTAAGAAGCTAAGTAGAAAAAATAGAACTCACCTGGAACACCTTTGATAGTTTTGTGAAACCTCAGACTCAAGAACGTAAAGATACAGCCCCGATAAGACAAGATAACAAGGTTGCCACTCAGCTAAAGTATGTCCAATCCCCTAGCAATAAATAGATGGAGCAACTCAGAGTCAAAGATAAAATGATATTAGTGTCACTTAATCAGAGGAAGAGTCCATACCCTCCAGACCAAGATTCTAGCATCAGTTGTTAAATCAGCGGGTAGCCAAGGCAGAGAACCAGGTCGGAGACTCACATCAGTGTCTTGACTACTGCTTTCTATGGTGCTGTAGAATATACTAAGCAATTCCATAATACGGCAATATCTTTCTGGTGAAAAGTGAATACCAAGATTTGGAACTTGTACAGAAATTCGAGTAGACGGATAACGTGGATGAGGTATCTTGATCTGTGGAGAGAGGAAAAATACTCATATCAATTGAAGTTTCTCCAATATATTCAGTATTATGTCAAATAATATATGGATCATAAGAGCCAATTACAGAAGACGAAGTAGAAATGAAAATCAAAGCATTGGCAAACAGATTAATATGTTAGTAAACATTTGGACCAAGAAATGAAAGAAAACAAAATACCTGGTCAATAATAACTGACATGCCACAGCGATCGAGAAGAGAATAGAAATGACCGGAGTCATTTGTAGAGGATGAAAGAAGTGTTTGACTGCCATCTTGTCCAGAATGTGAAGGTTTTGTTTTCAATATATCATCTGTGAAGAAAGCAGCCATGTCCCTCCCTGATATATGAAAATGAGAGTAGAGACTTTGTCTTTTTTCATCAGGCTGTCCTTCCTGCAATTTGTTAAACCTATTAAAACCCACAACAACAGACAAACTATATAACTAGCTCATATCGAGAAACATACTCTTGTATGCAATGTGAAATGCCCAAAATCTAGAAGAAACTGGCTCTCATGCATAGTTGATTGACCAGTCCTCATTGGAATCCTCACTTTGGGAGCATCAAAGTCCACATCAAGTGAAAACCTGCAATGAGTTACAAAAAGTGCATAAGCAGAAATGAAATAAACACATCCAACATTTAATATAGATCAAATTTTCTCAAAGGCAAAATCTATAGGGAAAAAGAGAGATCCCACATTATGATACTAATTTTCAGGAAACATTGCAATCTTCTGAATAATCTAGTAAATATAGTTGCAGAACTCGGTGCTACTAGGTTAGTGGTAAGTATGCTTTGACTAGAGTAGGCTTATAAAGTACTCCTTTGAACAGCTGTAAATAATACACTTATGAGCACTTATATGATCACGCATGTACTACTGTGCATGTAGACAGACAGAGACATACATCTACTATTGAAGATACAAAACAGGATTATGTGAAAAAAATAAAACAAAACGTTTCAAATTTTAGTCAAAAAGGAGCTCTTTGAATTTATTAATTATTAGTTCCCTTATTTTACCTTTTGGGTTCCCAATTTTGACAATATATAGCAAGGATGCAACAAGTATATGACT
Organism: Asparagus officinalis; assembly: GCF_001876935.1. Taxonomy (NCBI): domain Eukaryota; kingdom Viridiplantae; phylum Streptophyta; class Magnoliopsida; order Asparagales; family Asparagaceae; genus Asparagus; species Asparagus officinalis. Next base: position 61,755,974 of record NC_033799.1, on the reverse strand, counting down.
AGGATGGTGCAAAAGTGTGAGAATAAAAAACTCAGATTAGCCTGGTCAAAATATTAGGCCTGAACTAATTTCAAGACATATGACCGATTTACAAACATTGCTTGGCATGTTCTGGCATACTGACCTGATGGAAATGAGCATTTAATTAAGAAACTGTAAACTTGTATTGTTATATACAAATGTGTTGCGCATACCTCCAGGAGAAAGCCAAAACATCCATAAAAGATCATCTTAGGCTAGGATAGTGGAGTTAGTTGTCATTAGCAAGGACAAGTTTTTTTTGGATGGGGGGGGTGGGGTAGGGGGGGGGCAGCAGGGGTGTTAGCCTCCCCAAGTTTTTCCTGTTACAATTTATGCGGAGCGGAAGTGATAATAAATATTGCTCCAGTGAACATCACCCCTAAAAAATAACTTCTCGCTTTTTCTTTTTTTTTCTTTTTTTTTTGTCAATAAAAGGTCAGATAAAGAAAGATAAAAGATAAATAGGCTAAACCGGATTCACTCACAGCTGCACAACATCTAACCTCTAAAAGCAATTGAAGAGGCCGGTTTTACACGGGCACCTGATCATAAAAATATGGCTTCACGTCTATGGAATCACTCCAACCATCTCTCAGAATTCATATATTATTCATCAATTTCTTTTTCCAAGATAAAACATTATAATCCTTTTTATAGACATAAAATGAAATCATAATCCTAACTAATTGATAACATCAACTCTAACAAAATAACATAATCAACAAAATAACATACCTAACTAAATAATATAACCAATCTTAAACAAATATCTTAAAATCATACTCAAAAAAAATCCTAGCTAATGCGATCTTCTAGATGTCCTACATCACATATATACTATATAGTACTCATGCAACGGTGGAAAAAGCTGAAGTTTATTAGGTTTATTGGTAACGTTCTGGTTTACAGAACGTTGAACTCAGCTAACATCACTTGCTAAATATATATGGGACCCACTCGTGACTTTGTTTGGGTTACACTAACTGACTTAGGTTGTTTTTTCTCAGAAAAACCCTTGGTAATATCATATCTTGTAGCTACACTAACTGACTTAGGTTGTTTTTTCCCAGAAAAACCCTTGGTAATATCATATCTTGTAGGGCTTTTTAACTATTAGTCTCTTAAATGTTTTGATATTTTGTAACAGTCCTTCAATAGGTCCCTCACTTCCTTATCTTGTTGTGCTACTTTTGATTGGCCAATTAAAGGGATTAAGTTAAAACAACTAACATTTTTGGGGAACCTCATAGCAATTTTTATCATTTAATGGACAAATTTTGAAACAAATATAGTCTAAATTTTTCCGAGAAAAAGTTGTCTATGTGATAATCTTGCATATTTTTACAGATTAAGAATGATAATCTTGCATATTTTTTAAAAATATATAACAATTGCAATCTTTTTGTATTCCTCGTCCTGTTTCTCAAATTTTGGTGTAGTTTTCAAAACCCCATTTTTTATATTTTTGGTTTCAGCAATACGTATGACCGCGTTGTTGATTTAGGTGTGAATGATGGGGCTAAGGTGTACTTGAGAGGGCTTTCGAATTGAGTTTATCCTAACTTATTAGATAATTGAACTGCATTATACTGGAGTCACTATATCGTCTAATTTACAGAGGACAATATTTCTAAAACAACAAAATGGAAGATGATTTAACTGATAACAAGCTTGAATCAATCGCCCACCCATGACACTTAGCCCCCCTAGAACAACTCTGGACTCGTCCCAAGTCATTAGTGTGCGTTATGTGGAACCTAATGGCTAATAATTTTATAGAAGCCCCCAAAGGGTTTCAAAAAATTAGTAAAGTCAGTTCAATCATAAGGCAAGGCATTAGGAAAAAAATAACCAAAATTTCCATAGTTCTAAATTTCAAACATTTACAGAAGTTAGAATGTAGAAAAATAAAAAGATAAAGTAAGACGATAAATTACAAATAATACTTACCTAGCACAAGTTCAACAAACATTTAGCATTTTGCATTTTGTTTTAGAAGTTCTAAAACATTACAATTCCACGCAACAGTATATTTGGAATCAGCTTAAGAAAAAAAGATTATTTTTTAGTTTATTAAGCACAAGCCTCATGTTAAAAACACAAACACAGGCGAGTTATCTGCTTCATATGCAGCCCTTGTTAGAGCAAGCCCCGCAGTTCTCATCACCACGTAATGTCTCTTTAAGCCACACGAAATGACATATCAGATATTTTTTTACAGCTAACTACTATACAAACTCATCTTTATTTTGAGATATTCAAGAGGATATTAAGACGTACAAGTTTATTACCAACAGACTCCTAAAACGCCAACACAATAAGAATATGAAACAAAATGATGACCAAGAAAATATAATCTTGACAATATTGCAACAAATAAGAACCAGACATATAGGATTTCAACATCCCCACCCCTAAAATAAAAAATAAAAAATAAAAAAAATAGGAAATAAGAAGTAAAATCAATTCAAAGCAATTAAAATACCTGCTTTGTTCTTCCAATACCATTTGAAACTGTTCCTGAGCTCTACGAGTAACCTGCTCTATCTTCATCTGCTCTCCACAAATGCCAATGAATCAAATATTCTCCATGAGAAAGGAATCCTCGTACTTAATGCATAAGATTGACAATGTTCGATGGTGGAATCTTAAACGTGCTATAGCCAAAAGACATACAAAGTACCTGCAAAGCAGTTGTAGTTTCCATCGTAACAGTAGGGCTAACAGCATTGCTTCTCTTTACAAATGCTAAAAACTCATCATAGGTCCCCATCAAAATCTGAATTCAAATACAGCAAGTCAGGTCCTAAATCTTATGATAAAATTGCCAAATTGTGGAGAGGCGGATTTAAACTGACCAGTAAAATATGAATAGAGGACAAAATGTCAAAGAATGAAGTAAACCACAATCAAGCAAAGCATTGTCAAACGTCACATTTACACAAAAAGGGGTTATCATATGCCTCAAATGGCACTGATTTACATTATCATCAGTCATTGAAGGACAGGAAATGCATAAGGACTAAGCAAAAAGATACAAGGAAAAAAATAAAGATGAAGCATAAAGAGACAAAGACTAAATCTACTTAACCATTTAATGTATAAAAATATGTGTAAGAGGCCGAAGAAAACTGAAACCAAATGAGCGAAGTGCACAAAATTAATTACATGGACGACCAAAAATATCAAATTTCTTAAAATTTTTATTTTTGAATTTATGAAGGTCAACACATACTATGAACAAGCAGAGAATAAAGAAAATGAAGTTTGCAAAATTTAATTTATTGAACGCAGAGTCATGCTCATTACAGCTTAATTTAGATACAAGACCTTAATATAGTAGCAATAGGCACATCCAAAGCTCCTTCATATTTGTGGTCATATGAAGAATATTCTTTGCAATGATGGAACAAAAGAGAGGAGTAATCCAAACATAGGAACGGAATATATGCAAAATCTAAATGCTGAAGCACCAAGTTGAACAGACAGTACATGAAATTCATCTTTAGGAAGACCACCAAACAGATTGGATAATGTTGAACTTCATGGTTTGGACTTTGTAAATATCTAGGAATGGTTCTTGTGATTTGTAACTATCTTACAAGAGATAAAAATAAGAACTGAGCACCATACTGGTAACCTACAAGTAGCATATGGATAAAATGCATGTCAAAACATGGCCACTGAAATAGATAAGCTGAGAAAGTCATTGAATATTGCTTGGACATGTAAAATCGAGACAAATGGGATCCATTAAGTAATTAAAGAAATATACATGTAGGAATCTTAGTGTGAGGGTTAAGAAAAGACAAACTTGTGCCATTGTAATTAAATAATATGATTGGCGCTAATTTAACAAATAAGTTGCACATACTGGGCTGAATGGAGGAAAGGGATCCATGGGGCCCCCTCCTAAAGAATCATGATAAAAGGTTTTGTTATGGCTGCTAGAGTTGAATTAAGCAGAAAGTATACTAATTTTGGTTTGAAATTTAGTACAGGAAGTTGCAATAAAAGATGTTCTTGTTTAGAATTAACAAAATGTATGCTACTTCCTGGTAGTAGCAAGCAACCAAGTAGGTTTTAGCTATATTATACAGATTTGAAGGGAAATAGAACACCACCAAAGATTAATCCGCAAATTTTGGAGTTGGCTACATGAATGATTCTTCTAATAGCTTCTGTTAAGGGTTTTCTCCTTCTTAATCATTATCTCATCCTTCTTAATTGGTATAAACCAAGTTCTGTTAGACCTACCACTATTCCTCTTAGCCCCATTAACTATAATCTCATCTTAATTGATACATTTAATGGCCTTCATTGTACAACATCAAACCATCTCAATCAATTGTTATTCGTTTTATCTACAATACGAGTAACATATATAACTTTTTGCCAATGCACTCATTTTTTATCCTATATCTTAGTGTATATCCACACTCATTATAAATTATCAATTTATCGCTTTTGCAACACTCACTTTTGTACATTTCTCTTAATTGTATAACACTCTGATCCATATAGCACTATTGGTGTTATAAATATCCTATAAAAAATTTCCTTCAATTTCATTAATATTCTATGATCACGTAGGACTTCGGAAGTACTTCTCCTATTTAATCAATTACACTAAATTTGCTGCGTAATACTACACTGGAAGTAAGTAGGGGTTGTGTGATAGTAGGAAGGTAATAGGTATAATGATAAAGACTTATCAGAGAAGTTCCCCAAATATGAACAGGTTGTACAATTCACCCCGCAAGTCTGCATAGTTTGACAAAAAATAAGAAACCATTTTCAGACAATTAATAAAATGATGAGAGAGAGTGAAGGAGTAGTAGGAGGAGAAGACTACGAGATGAGAAAGAAGAGAATAAATAAGGCTACGAACAAACAGGCAGGAAATACCAAACATTTTCAAAAAGAAAAAAGATATTGTCCTTATTACAAAGATCATGATCCTCTAAATCCAGCCATAAATATCAGCATTGGCAGAAATTAGTTGATAGTTAAAGAATGAAGGTTACAAATTGAGGCATAGTTATGAAGATAAGCAACGAAGCAAGCTGTTCAAAAACAGCTATGTTCAGCTGAATAACAGCTCATTCTTCCTCATCTGTTTAACCAAAAGGTAACGCTTATTCAAATTTATGTTTGAATATTACATAATAAATATCAACTCATATGCAGCTCACTTATTTGTGCTCCATTATGATTGTACAGAGACTAAATTACTCACAACTCAGATATTTCAGTAGTTAATTAATGTCATAAGAATTTGTTGACTGCATGAAATAAGTCAATTATAGAAATTAGTCTCAAGCCGTTGACTTTTCAATTCATTGCATGACTTCCAATATATCACGTTATTTCTAATTTGCAACTGATACCTTCATTTTCATTATGTTAATTTCAGTTATATATATTCTCCTGCAAGGAGCCTGATTTATGAGAAATTAACTGGCACATTTAAGTCCTTATATTTAACTATGGTTTCCTATTCTAACCCACGATTAAACCCACTTGTTTGCTAACAAATTTATTCAAGCCAAGTTCCAGAAGCTAATCCATTATCAAACCATACTTGCATATACCTTCTCAGGGGCTGCATAACAAATAAAAGCTGACCAAAGTATTAATGAAGAAGAACAGATTCAACATACTAGGATAATGTAGACAATCGGAAAGTTTGTAGTTCAAAAAGAAGGGCTTAAAGAATTCAAAAGCAGAAAGCGAAAACAGGGTCTTAAAGTTGGCTCTAGAGGACTTCTACAATAATATATTAAACTCGTCTCTCTTGGATGTGGCATATTGCAGTACTAATATCCTTTCTTTTAGGTTCTATAGGACTGTTTATCTTCAGTCAACTAATTTTTAAGCTGAAACAAAACACTGTCTTACAGCAATGTACTAATGATGACAGTAAACAAATACCGTGGCATGACAGGGAGCAATGGTTGCTGAAAGTCGCCAATCCACATCATCCCCAAGAGGCGAATATACAAAAGTGGCTTCTAATGCATTGACCTTTTTTCCGCTGATAACACTCTGAAAAATAAAGAATCAGAAACATTTAAACTTAGTCTTCAGAGAAATACATGGAATCTAAGAAATTTCACACTACACTACAAACAAACCTCTGTAAGTGAACCTTCAGGAGAGGATAAGCCATAGAATTTCAACGACACGTCACAATGTGTGCTTTTCTGATACATTTTTGTCCTGATATGAAGTTCTTCAAATCTACCACATACAATATCTGTCTGATTAATACTTATGATTTGAGCAGCTGCTTGGCCAACTGACACATCAACTACGAACTGCATCATATTTTGCAAGGTTTTGCCAGGAATAAGAGACAAATCATCCTCCTGCTGATAACTCAACATTTTATTGATTGCCTGCCACTCTTCTTTTGTCAAATTTTCCTCTTCTTCCAACCTTGATTCTGGTAAAATTCTTGCAACTGAGTCATCTCCAGAAACAGTGTTCCTACAGTTGATAAAGAGGAAGAAAAGATGAAATGATGAAAAAAAAATCACTAGTTAATAACTTGTTAATGAATGTCTAATATGTCTAATATGACCAAATAAAAAAGAACCGCAATACTCTAAAAAATAAAGAAACTTGTGCAGAAAATAGAGCAAGACTTCTACAAACCATCCAAAATTCCACCAGCTTCTTTTCAAATTACTCTTCTGCTGAGAAGCTTCCTTTGATTTCACAGATTCAATTCTAGCACGAGCAAGTAACCTGAAGAAAAGAAATAGAAATTGGTTATGCAAAATACCAAAAGAAAGCTCAGTAAAAAAAGACAGATATCATCATAATAGTAATAAGACAGTATTAAGGTGCATACCTCCACAATAGAATCACTTTTGAACTAAGGGCTTTCTCAATCTGCCTAAGTTCGGAAATATCCACATCAGGCATTTGCAAAGAATTTGCATACATTTGAATATAGCGTCGACGAAGCTGACAAAGATGCTTTATTCTCTCCCAAGAAAACCAGTAACTTCAAACAGCAAAAGGATTCACACAATTTGAGTGTAGATAAAAAGGATAAATCCAGAAAAAACTAACATATTCCAATGTAAATTTTGGTGAAATACATAGCCGGCACATCTAAAATCAAGTTTGCAAAATAGCATCATGGAGACAGACTGCAGCATTGACTTTCAATATAACCACTATCAAAACGATAATAAAGAGAGAATGTGCTACCACATCTTTTTTTGCTGCAAACCAGCAAGAACAGCATAGCGCCACCAGGCACAAGGATCTTCCGAAACTGGTAACATAGGCCTAAGGTGAGATACATCCACACGAGTTTTATATCTCGAAATAGTTTCCAGTAGTTTTATGCCATCATAATACTGAGCCTGGTACACGTTAATGCAGAGATGAAAGAAAGTTTAACTAAACAGTCTAAAACGAAAAAGTAGTTAAAGAATACACACTCACTCAGAGAGAGAGAGAGAGAGAGAGAGAGAGAGAGAGAGAGAACTGTTAATGCAGAGATGTAAGAAAGTTTAACTTAACAGTCTAAAATGAAAAAGTAGTTAAAGCGCAGACACCCACAAAATCCTGTATGTATGAGCAACTAACCTCAGATATAGTTAATGAAACATCACTAAGGACAAGTGAAGCCTTCTCAAAGGGTATATCAGGATTCTTCCTTTCCTTCTTCCCAAGGCGGTGATATTTAAGAACTCCATTTATAGGTGATACCAAGTATGTGCGGTTCATTGCCCAGAGGGAAACTGCTAGTTCCCTAGGAAGTTCATCAATCCCATCTTGAAATATCTAGTTCAAAAGTAATTTGAACGAGATTTATAAGTCAATACTTAATATCAAGTCAAGGAGAGAGTAAAATTTAGAGAGTAGAAATGCAACCTTGGTCCATTCTGAAGGATCCAAATCTTCCCAATTTTTATCCACTTTCCATGGTGTGCTGTCAGTATCATGATAAAAAGCAAGTCTCTGGAGTTGAAGGGACTACAAAAAAAAAGATCATAATGTCAACTGAGACAAGCTTAGCAACTATGAAAAGCATGTGGCTAGAGCAGGAACTTCAAGATGAAACTATCAAAACTTGCAAAAACATGCAAGACAGGGCTTACCATTACCAGGAGCTAAATATGGTAACCAACTAATAAACTAGCAATACTTGTATCATCCCCTACAGTTTTAAATATGGTAACCACCTAGAAAACTACATAAAGCACATTGTAGGGGATGATAATGATACACCTAGTTTATCTTGACATACAAATAACAGAACATGTGCATACAAAAATTTATGCCTTTCAGAGGTTTCTAACTCATTTGTATAATAATTGCATGAAGCTATTATTATTGAAGGAAAGAAGAATTAGATGGGTGACTTAGAAACTCTGTAATGTCCAATTACTCTATTCATCATTATGTTAATATTATTGATTAGTTTATTGGTAGTTAAGATAACATATACAAGTCTTGTGACAAATGTTTGCAAACAGAAACTGACACAGATATGCAAACATAAAAATTAGAAGGGGTTTTGTGCAAAACCATTATACAGTTGTCTTATGAACAGCTGAAACTTGGGGAGGCAGCATAAGAGGAGTATTGAGAGGTGTACATGTGTATCATGAGGTGGACATGAGTAGTAGAAGGTAAGAGTATTCTCTGTTCTAGATTCTAGTAATGGAGACTTTTTTTAAAAAGAAAGTCCAGAGAGAAACAGTCATCTATTGTTCAACCAACCTCTTCAAAGAAAAGTTTTTAGAAGTTGACTTAAGGATCTTCGGACAGATCCATGCCAACCATCCTGATTGTCGGGATGAAATTCAGAGAGTATACTTGCAAGAAGGTCCTTGTTAACTACGAGAACATAATTTCCTACAAAAGAAATATGGAAATCTCTTATGTCATTTTAGTTCCAATTGGTTTCATAAGTTTGGGAATTGGTTAGAATGTACTGTATCAAAAGATGAAGCGTATTGTTTACGTTACTATATAACGAGTCTAGAACTTCAAGAACAACGGGGTGGCGATGCATTTGCTATGGAAGGATTTTCTAATTGACAAAAAAAAGAGAGAGGTTACAAGTTCATGTTGTGGTCCAAATAGTGCTCACAATGAAGCTTGGAGGAAGTGCAAAGCATTGATGAATCAAAATAAGCACAGTGAGGTTGTCATTGCCTCACAATCTAATCAAGTTGAAAGAGATCACCGGATTCATTTAACGGTAACGATAGATTGAGTTTAATTTATTCTACGTCAAATGTTGGCATTCAATAACTCAAGTAATCAAGGAAACTTCCTTGAACTTGCAAATCACAAGCCATTGACAACATCTTCAAAGGTACTCATAGAAATTTAAAAATTGTAGCACATAGCATCCAAAAGGATACTATAAATGTTGCAGCTAGTGAGGCCACTAGTACAATTATCAATGATCTTTGAGATGATTATTTACTGTTTTAATTGATGAATCCATGATATATCAATCAAAGAGCAAATGCTCATTGCTTTGCGTTATGCGAACAAGAAAGGGTGTCTCATTGAGTGTTTCCTTAGTCTTGAACATGGGTCTAAAACGAATGCTCTGTTGCTTAAACAACTTTTTAAGTCCGAATTTGCAAAATATAGCTTGAGTTTGTCAAGACTTTGGGGACAAGGCTATGATAGAGTTAGTAATATGCAAGGAGAATTCAATGGACTCAAAAGTTTGATATTCAAAAAGAATGGATTTACTTTTATGTGCATTGCTTTGCTCATTAGCTTCAATTAGCACTTGTAGCTGTTGCAAAAAAAAAAGCAAGTTGAAATTGATTTGCTACTTGGTTGCTAGTTTGTGACATACTGTTGGTGCTTCTAGTAAGAGTCGAGATATTTTTCAAGAAAAAGAAATAGTAAGATGAGAGAAGTGGTAGAAAGCTATGAAATATCTAGTGGACGTGGCTTGAATCAAGAAGCCAGTCTTAAAAGAGTCGGGGACACTTGTTGGGGCTCACGTTATTGTACATTACTTAGTATAACTACCATGTTTTCTTTTATGATTGAGGATCCTGAAATCATTAAGGAGAATGGTATAAACTCAAGAGCAAATAGATGAAACTTGTGCATTCAATTTTTTGAATTTGTCTTTAACTTTTATTTAATGAAAAACATACTTGGAGTCATTAAGAAAAGAAGAAAATTCTTAATATTTTAATAATCAGTATAGAACAGTTTTAATAATCAGTATAGAACAGTTTTGCAATATAGAGAAATTTCACTGGTCCATAAAATTTCATTCCACTAGTAATGCATAAACACCCATGTCACAAAGAGAAACTGATAAAATAAGATAATTACAGTCAAGGAACTGTTTCTACTTGAGGAACAGGCATAAATTTATCATTAGAATTCTCTTCTTTTCTTAATACAAGAGTCATTATTGTGAACTATTTCTTTCTGATTCAAACAATTCAAAAAATGTTTCCTGTTATCTCCATAACTCTAATAAATAGTATCGTGGGACATCTCTACAATTTCATGTGATGTGTGCTCTCAGTAGTCACTACACTGTGCAATTTAATAAAAAAGGTTTAAATTCACCACTAAATTGGATATTATGTAATAAACCAAGTTATATAAGACGACTGTTACCAGCCTCCCGATTCTTTATTACTTAAAATATACCATAAATAAATTGAATTCTCTAGCCCATGATACAAGTCATATTCAAACATCTTTACTTTCAGATGTCTCTAACACACATCTTTTATGTTATAAACTTTATGGACACGGATGCCAAGTATGGAAGTCTCTTCATATTCAAAATGCAGTCTCTATGTAGAATGTCTCCTCTATCAAAGCATGACCTATCTTGTAACTTTTGATCACCAACACTCAAGAGTGATTGCATCACTAATGTAATTTAATAAATAAGTAAAGCTACAAATTTGTTAGCTTCAAAAAGCTACATCAAGCCCATCAGAAAACTAGCAAAGCCAAATATTAAATTGACAGCAGGGCGAGAAAAACTAATTTGGCATTCTCACAGAAAATCTCATACAATTATATCTGTTCTGATTCTGTTCCTTTATAAATGCGTGACACAACATGTATGAAGGAAAAAGAAAAAGTGACATGTTAGCAATTGTCGTTCATCACTAAATGAGATATCATTACATGGTATGACTTAAGATTTCATGCATGATACATTCAACTAGCAAAATTGAACAATCTACTAGGGGACATTTGGTGTTCCTCTACTGCTTTGCTTAATATTTGTAGCATTAAGGATATAAATATCACGAGATCTGAGGATGGCACCACAGTTCAGAATCACCATAAATGATTTTGGGATTTACACAGGTCAACCCTATGATTTTGGGATTTACACAGGTCAACCCTTCTAATCTGAATAATTGAATGGGTCATACATCAATAGAGCTTCCAAATATGTCTGGGAAAACTCGCCCAGTCTAGTTTGCCAACCATAATGTTTGTACGTAAATCGAAGCTGTTAGCGGTGCTACTGGTTTGTTGTAACTTCAAAACCTGCATTTCATAAATCCATGTTTTTCCATGACTTAATAACATAGAAGTATCAATTATACCCAACCAACACAATTTTCCACATCAAATGTCAACCAAGATTTGGGCTTGTTTTTTAATTATTCAATGTAAGTTCTTCATATGGAACACTACCACCAACCCAACCCAACTTATATTCCTTGTAACAAGCATGAAACGCCATCATCCCCACTGGTCCCTTAACACATGTATCCTTGATTTGGCCCCCTAATACATGTAGCCTCGATTTCACACAGTAACACATGTCCCCCAAATATTTGCACGAATTATAATGCACTTTCATAGTTACATAGTTCATTAAAATTAACTCCGACGGTAGTAATTTCAGTCCTATCATGAGCCTAATGCCATCCTATTTCTAATTGAGCACTTATATAGGGAGGAAAGATAAAATATCTGGTTAACTGGTTGATATCAAAATGATTGCTGCTTTACTTGATTCTTGTCTGGCGTTGCTGGGCATTGAAGATATATGGAATTTAATTAGAAGAGATAGAAGACCTAACTAAATAACATATCCAAATATTGGTGTGTATGTTATTAACAATCCAGAGAATGAACTAACCTTACGTAGCTTGTCAAGAGCACTGCTCGTATCAAAAGTTTCATTGCCTTGATCATCTGTTGTTACTGCAGCAAGCTTTGATAAGGTGACTCCAGAACAAAATGGGTGCCCATGATGACTGCCATATACACTACTTGTGAAAAGCAAGCAATAGAACGTTACAGACTTCATGAAAAAGATGCTATACACATTTTACAAACCTGATTGAGTCCTCATATCTAATATGAACATGACTAATAGTGACTTTAAGATTGCCAATGACAGTAGCAATCAGTGAACCTAACCATGAACTTCCAGCAGGTCCCTGAGTAAAACAATGAACAAAGCAATTAGCAAAGAAGTTAGAGAAGTCCAAAAGTTTATTACAAATCCACAATATAACTATATTACATAGGGCTAACAGTTCATGAATTGAATACGCTAGTAAAAAGAATAAACAATAATAGGTCAGAAAATATGTAAAATAAACCATGAAACAACTCCGTGCAAGTAAAGAGATACTAACCAGTTCTAATAAAAAATAATGGTGTCAACATTACAGGCTATATCTGTTATCAGCTACGTAAGTGAAAGGCAGGCTAAGCATCAAATTAACTGAGCTCTATCTGTCTCACACACACATATATTTCGCCTTATCTTTCAAGTTCTAAAGTACCCAGGAAACATCAGCCACTTTCCAATTCATCGTCTTTGAAATATTGAATTTTTTGCCACATTTATCTTCCATACAATAAACACAGATATAAATACCAGGATCTTTATATGTCACCATGTACTGATATACATATAGGCATTCAAAATGTCAACTGATATAAAAATTTGAACCCATCCTGAACATGTGGCTATTACTTGTTTGAGAATCAACTTTAAGAACTAACATAGAGAACTAACCAGGTGCTAGAAAATGCCGCAAAAGAAAATGTGTTTTAAAGTATTCAATGTATAGGAACAAAGCCACAAATAGCATCAAAAATTTTAATGTTCAAAAAATAATAGGGCATGTATATAATTGAACTTGCAAAACAAATATAATAAAATGTGGAAAACATCAAACGACAGTGAATCAGAGAAACAATTACTGAAAACAGAGCTCATACAGTTCCTGATTTTGATCTCCTAGTCACTGCTTCAATGGTTGCTAATTCAGCCTCCTGCATATATATAGAAATAGCAGTAAAGCATTAACTTACAACAGCATCAAAAAAATGTAAAAGAACTATCTCATGCAGAACCTAACATGTGCAGCAAGGAAGAATACATCAAAGAAATACAACCAATAAACATACAGTACCTTAGAAAATAGCCAGCAGTCAAACTAAAAACACTACAACCAAAAGGCAATAAATGAAATCCACAAAAGTAAGGTAACTGTTCTAGAACCTCTAGATACCTGCATTTGCATTAATATTTTGAGGTTTATCACACCATTCTCGTTCTAAATAAAAGAGAAAGCAAATCATCCAAATTGGCGATAGCCAATTAATAACTACCCAAGCACACAAAGAAGTTGCAAGAAACTTTAAGGGCTGTTCAGTTTGTTACAATTACAAAAATAAATTACAGACAACATTGCATGTGTATTTCTTGAGGAATTCAACTTCAAATCTATTGTCTGGATATCCACAATTTTATCGATAAAATGTATTTCCAATGCAATATTCAGTGTTTGGTTGAAGAACAATTGGTATAAAAGCTATATCTTCTACCCTTAGGAAAGGCAAGAGGTCATCCTTTGAATTAAGGTCTTTTTGCGTTTCAAGCCGGATTTTTTTTTATGGTATGAGAAAGAGAAAGGCGAGAGCTGTCGAGTATTCTATCATTCTATCATATAAGGAAATGCAGTGTAAATGGTTATTTATATGGGATAGAGAAGATTTTCTTCTAAGAGGTTTTTTACAGTTATACTTTTTCAATTTTCTTCAAAGTTGTGGGAAGCAAAAAGCAGAGCCGAAGGGCAAGATGTCGCCTAGGCTTTTTGGGGCTTAAAGCAGCGCCAAGCCAAAAAATCACCAAATCAGTTTGTCCTTTTTTTATTTTTAAATTTAAATAGGCAGAAGTTCGAAAAATAAGAAAAATAGCAAAAATCTAAAAATAATAAAAAAGTAAGAATTGGAGAAAAACTTTCTACAAATGCATATGTGATGATTAATAGAGATCCTAAACATGTAGATGTGTAAAAGTACATAAATTTAAACACGTAAACAACAAAATCTTATACACATTGTAATTTTGTAAACTAACATGTTCTGCACTATGTACATCAAATACTTAACAAGTTAATGACTTAATGTAATTTATCAAAATGAAAGCTCTTGGTGTTGAACTACTTTTGGGCCTCTTTCCATGCCACATTAGGCTTTTCCAAGTGGAAAGTGGCTAAGCGACCAAAACCCTTAAGCGGGCACTAAGCACCACTTGTTACAACACTGATTTTGCATCTTTTGTTCACACCAAATTGGTTACAGCATTTGTTATCATATTTTCTACAAACATTTAACTTTCTTAACTAAAACATTGAAAGCAATTAAAATACAAATTTGGTCGCAATATTTACATCTACAGTTCTATTGTCAGTAGCCTCTTAACAAGGACACTAGTACTATTTTTTTACTCCTTTGTTAATCTCCTCAACACAAGAAAAAAACCATACTGATGTAAATTTCTTTCCACGCTCACTTCACAAAAGATATACATAAAAACGTCTTTATCCAAATTTTTGACAAAAGGCAAGCAACCAAAGTTGTTTACGGATCATGTAGCTTAGGGGGTCTTAATTGGTTTTGCCTATCTGTGTTTTGTCCAAAGGTTCGAATATGGGTCTCTCTAATACCATGTTATTAAAGCGTGTTGAATGTTAAAACATTTCTTTCAAAAATGCCCTCCAAAACACATACATGCATACATAAAGCATACCCCCATCAAATCAAACACATAATAGATACATATACATATATACATAAATCATATCCCTTCGAATTCTTCTCATAACCCCCAATCTTATTAAATCACATTAATTAAAGGCTTTAGACTATAGCATAACTATTCCTTACTACAGGTAGATGTATTTTATAAACTATAGCACGACTCTTATATACAACACTCATATATATCTATGTTCTACTAAACTTTCGATGTTGATAAGCTTTATATCTATATAGTATTATATATATATACATTACACAAGTATGTACACTAAAAAATTGTATATATATCTTTAGTATAACTAAAACTTGCAAACCCATAATGAGTTAAACCAGTTTAGCTTAATAATATTATATAATATCAAAGATATTAATATATATCTTTAAAATTGGATGTAAAATATACCATTAGCTCCGTTGAGGAATCGATTTAGCTTAAAGACAAAATGACCAAAGTGAGTGGACCCCACTCACAAGGAGAAAACTAGTAAGAACCGATAAGCCAAATTAAGATTAAACATTTTTTATTTATTATTACTATTATAACAATTATTTAGTACATTTCTTGCAATTTAATCCATTATAACCCCCATAACACTCATATCCCAACTCAATAATTATACCTATCAATCCATTCAATTACCTACCGTAACCCCCAATCCTTAATTAAATCTGGTAATTATGTTTTTAAAACCTCCATTAACAATATTACATATTAAGGTAAACAAATTCCTCCAACAAATTGAACCTATAAGGGTATATTAGAATTAATATAAATCTATAATCTTCAACCATCACCATAACTTTGGAGTTTGGTGTAATAGTTAGAGGGACTTAATTAAAGATAGTATAAGAGCAACCCAGGTTCAAATCCCACTGGCCACAAATTAAAGTAGATTTTCTAAAAATTGACACCTATTAGAATTACTATAAAACTATAATCCTCAACCATCACCATAACTTCGGAGTTTTGGTGTAATAGTTACAGGGACTTAATTTTAGAAAATCCATCATCCAACACCAAAAAGAAAACTATTCCTCTCTCCCCCTACACCACCTCTCGCACCAACCATAATCGTGTCTCCAGAACGCACTACACAGCATATGTTTGTATGCTTTTCAAAGCTTGCCCTTCTTTCGTGCATTTCAAAGTTACATATAAATCATATGATATTATAAACTTAGTATTTTACTTAGTATTTCACAATTATATAGGTACGCATGTGTATTCATTACCAGAACACCGTGAAATCAACCTTAACCTTTGAATCAACTAAAACTTGAGAGAGATCCACCATTTTTTAAATAAAACTTAATTTTTAGGAGACAATTTTGTCCTTTAATTTTTTACGGATTTCTAAACTCATTGGTGAGTGGGTTAGGATGGGATCTCTAATCTCCTTCATATATGTCAGTTTTATCAAGCTACAGGCCAAATGCTAGCAGTTTTCCATGGACCCACATAGCAAAGGATATTTATAATAAAATCTAATTCTTAAATCAGTAGATTATGATCTCCTTACTCAGGAAAAATTTACTATAACTCATCAAATTTTTAGAATATTAAACCTACTTATAGCTAGTATATTCTTCAATCTCTATCCGAAACATCAAAATTTGGACTGTATTAAACTTGACTACTTGAGTAATTCAAAGGTTACGAACAATTATTTTTCTTAAACAGCACTACTAAGATATTACGTATACACACATTAACACAATGTGCAATTAAAAAGTCAGTTCTCAAATAGAAATTAGCATTAGAATGTGGTGGATCTCTCTTGAATTTCAGTTATTGAAATGTTAATACCAAGGTTGCTGATAGCGGATCGCGGCGCGTCGCGGCGAGGTATCGCTATATTGGGCTATTGCGGCAAAATCGCGGCAAATGGCGCACAGTCAAATAGCGGTTAAATTTAAATATATTTAAATATCCTAAATAATAAGAAAATTCATAAAAAAATCTAAAAATTCAATTAGTTGTAAATTTCTTGTATTATCAGTAAATAACAATTAGTAGGCTTGTTGTATGAATGAAACTATAAAGAAATTCAAGAAATATAGCATCATAATATGTGTGATAGCGGGTTTAGCCGCTTTTAACCGCGAAAATCCGCTTTAAACCGCGAAAATCCGCTTTTAACCATGAAAACCCGCTTTTAACCCGCTAAAATCCGCTTTTACGCGCTATTCGAATGAATAGCGGATTTTCCCGCTTAAGCCAGCCGCGAAACCCCTACGCGTAGCGCTGAAGGGCCGCGACCGCTATTCGCGCTGCTATAGCCCCGCTATTGGCCGCTATTTACAACACTGGTTAATACATGTATGTTTTACTACTTACGTTAATAACTCTTACGGATTTCACAATTATCAAGGAGCCTATGCTTATCTTCTTGAAAAACAATGAGTTATTGATCTTTTTGAATATTAATACATCTAATTGGAACAATTTGGTTGTAAACAGACTATGATCATCTTCTTGAACCTATAATACCAACAATCACCCATCAATTTTAGTTGTATACCTTGCCATATTAATTGTGGTACCACTCATGCATTAAAGAACAAAGAAGAGGACAGAGAAGGGAAGGAAAATGATGATCATTATCGCATGGGATTTTAAAGGAAATAGTTAGAAGCAGTTATTATTCACAATGTAAACTAAAAGAATAATATGGTTTAAGTGTAAAATTGATCAAAATCCTTATCTTCAATAGCAACTTCCTTTTCTCCCATTTCTTCTCTGTTTGCGTGTCTTCTGGTCACTTTTCTTTTTCTTTCTCGTCTCAAAATAAATAAATAAAAAGCACAAAAATCAAACTCGAGAGGTAATAAGTTGATGAATCATTCAAAAAAAATTGAACCCAATTAATAAAATCATTTCGCGCATTTCTTCCCCCTCCGTAATTGATCTCGTCCCAAATCGCAATTGAGCCCAATCAAATCTAAAATTGTTTCACCTAATAACTTCAACCATTCAGTATATATTTGCCAATGTTGCTTTGCTATTGATATTTGCAATAAGAACAAATGTATCCTTGGATTTTACCCAAAATCTTAATAGAACACAATCAAACACAAAATCTTTTTGCCCCATTTCTTTTGCTTGTAAACTGATTCCTCGTGCATTTTACTTATGAACTCGTAAACTTTTCTTCATTCTGTTAATTAACCGAGCTCATTAGCATCATTTTTCATTGCTCATACTTGTTTTTTAATATTTTTTTATGTTCTTTTGTGAGTTCAAGGAGATGATAAAGTATCTTATTTTCTTCATCTATTTTGTTTAAAAGCAGTATGGAAGGACTCGGAATCAATCGAAGTTTTTTTTTTCAAGTCAAAACGAATTCAAAGACTAAATTCGTGGAGAATGATGGGATTTTATTTTTAATGGGTCTCACGAATGAAACTGTAAACTGTATAGGGCAGGGACAGAAGCGGGTGAGAGGTTTGGAGACTAATTTGTGGGACTTTTTATATATAATGTCTTTCTTCTTAAAATTTAACTCACTCATTTATTCCCAAATCTCTCCTAACCACCACACCCCCCCAACCCAATTATTATGTTCAACGAATTAGAACAGGACAAGAGGCAATAGTGTAGGAATTTTCCAACGCTATCAACTCACCTCCCATTCTCCCATGTATATGTATATGTGTACATATATATACATATATAGAGAGGGGGAGAGAGTGGTGAAGTAAAAGTAAAATAAACGTAAGTCGATAGGAGATCTTGTCCACTAACTTTTTTATCCCTTGATTTTGCTTTGGGATTTATTCTATACACCAAAGAATAAGATATCTTGGAGATTATAGCCTTGATTTGTATCATACGCTAGCACAAATCTCAAAGCTAATTAAATGGATAAAAACTTGGTGGACAAGCTACTCCAGTCAACTTAAGTTTACAAGATTTTTATTGTGTATGTATATATGTACATAAAATGGTGGCTCATTTTTCTGAACGAGCTACCAAGAGATAATCATGTAATGAGACCCACCATAAAAGTCATATCAAAAGATGTGGGCTTCACCCTTCAATCTCTTGGTAGCTCATTTTGCTAATAAGCCGCCACCTTATAACCATCAAACCCATATACACACACACATAAATATACATGTGTATGTGCACGTTTTGTATATGTATATATAAGTCATGGATATCAAGCAAGAATTACAGTGAGACTAAAGCAATCTAAACCACCAGTTAATGCCGAACAATGATGTAATTAACAATGCACTAGAATACATTATCACACATGATAAAAAATCAATAAAGTAAAGATCAAATTTGATCATTTTTTTAGGTCAATGCAAATTTGATCATCTTTTTAGGTCAATTCAAATTTGATAATTTGTTAAAGAAGATTACCTCAATTTGTTGAAGCTTGGCCTCAAAAATCTTCTCTCTATCTTCCTCCTGCTTATGGTGTAAAAATTTACACATTCACAGAGAACAACATGCCAAATGTAGAACAAATATCAAGGCTTGTAAATTTCAGTATCATACCCTGGGAGTCCGTCCATCAGCAGGATGTGCAAGAACAAACACACGGTCGATGAGAACAACGACAGGCTCTTTACCAAGAC
Organism: Asparagus officinalis; assembly: GCF_001876935.1. NCBI lineage: Eukaryota > Viridiplantae > Streptophyta > Magnoliopsida > Asparagales > Asparagaceae > Asparagus > Asparagus officinalis. The sequence goes on along the minus strand of NC_033799.1, from coordinate 61,736,303 downwards.
TTTTCCAAGGAACCTATACTCATAGCATCAAATTGGAAGCAAGAAACCTCATCATCTTGAAGCATAAAAAAATATAAAAGTCTAAAGGACATATCATTTTGAAGCAAGAAACTTCATAAAGCAGGGGCTACCAAGGGGTCAGTGTGATCCATGTGTACAAAGAAGGACCAGTTACAAACTTATCTTAATTCTTTTTTCACTCAACGAGACCCCTACATCCAAGATTCTTTCCCAAGTAGGGCTTCTCTATTTGTTCATGCAAGCTTCTTTAGGGAAGGTTATCTCCCTTTCCTCCATAATCATTCTCCCCCCAAATAAAAAACAGAGCGTCTAAGCATAAGAGCTTTACTGCAAAGGTTAATATTTGAACTTCAAGCAGTCCTCACAGACTTTACTAGTTCGTGAATACACTTGCTAAATGTACAGAATTTGATTGTTCATTAATAACACTATAGAAAAAAATATTCTCACATGAAGGTTAATTTCCAATTGTCCATATGATCAAATTTTGAACAAAGTACTAGTCACACTAACCTGATAATAGTGCAGAATACGTACAAGATGTACAATATACAATGACTCCTCTTGCAATGGAAAACTTTAAAGACATCTAAAATGACAGATATTTGAACCACCAACCTAAGTTGCCAAGCCTACAACCTTCCAAGTTAGACATGGTAACTCAGTATATTGCCACCAAATAAGCTCATGTACAAAGGCCTACAGGCCTGTCACCAACTATGGGATTGTTCCATTCATGGCAACACTAATTGCAATGCAAGTGTCAATACATGCACCTGCCCTTGCTGCAACTGTTGTTGCATTGTGATTGTGTTTATTGTTGCTTGGTCAATTATAATTTTTTGCAATTTGCAGTTGCAATTGTAGGTGTTTGCTTTGAGCTGTCAAGTTTCATGGACACATTTTGTAACTACGATTTATACTGCATTTGCCAGTTGCAATGGAACAAACACTAGAACTGACTCAAAAGTGTCTTAGTTGCATGCAACTGCAAATACAACACCAAAATTTGTTGCGAACCAAACAACCCCCAAGTAAAAAATGGTAGACTTGCTTCAAATCCTTTCCCCAGCCATCAACAGGATGATTCAATAATAGACTGGGAAATTCATAATAGATATTGATAGAAAATGAAGCATTTGCAATTTTGATCAATTCCAGTGCCAATAAGAAGATAATTACTAAGTATAACTATACCCTTGAAGATAAGTGCTGAAAGTAAAATGCAAGTAAAACATTCTACTGTTACTTATAATAGAAGTTATTGGACACAAAACAATCAATGAAAATAAATTTCTGACAAGCTTGTTATCATGACATATTCCAATTATCTACAAACTTGAGTATAGACAGTTGTAAGAAATAAAGCAATAAAAATAGAAGTCCTTGAAAACAAAATAGGAACTGCAAAAATCGAAAAACATAAAGGAGACATGAGAACTGGTGGACCGCGCAGAATGCTCATAAACAGCAACAAATAACACTCAAACTAGCATGGGATAAA
>NC_033799.1:61729713-61734756 GCF_001876935.1 Asparagus officinalis | reverse complement strand
TATATGCTAGTATTCACAATAAAGACTAAAGCATTTTTTTCTGATCATAACCCGAAGTAGTTGAGAAAATTTCCTAGTGAGTACAACAAAGCCCGGGGGAAATTAGTACAGTCCTGAAAACTTACAGGAAATTAATATTAAAATTCAAGAGTATGTATTCATATATGTACGCAAGATAAAGACTGAAACTTCAGAAGTAATACGTAAGTACCTTTAGAGTTATTTTACCAACAAAGCCAGCTTTAACTGTTATGGGAAGCTTCAAAGAATTCAATGCTTCTGCCTTCAATTTCAGATCTTTGAGAACAACGTCACCTTTGTTGAGAAGGGAATAAGCAAAAACGTTGCTTTTAGAAAGAAAACTTAAATGAAGCCAAATAACAAAATTTCAGAAACAAAGACAAATATAAATGCGCTAGTATTTTACAACAGAAAGACGAGGAGAAGGTGCCAAACAATGTGATTGCTTGAGTGCACCAAGGTGAAAAATATCCAAATATTCAAACAATTTTTGAATATTCACATTTCAACTTGTGGCATGTCATCAAATGATATAGGCAAACTAAATACTTTACAACAATAAATAATCAATAAAGAAGAAATAAAAAATTGAAGGAAAGAAAAACAAACTTTACTTTGTTCGTTATTGTCAGCACTGTTTTAAATATCGGCCGATAACCGATATTATCGGCCGAGTTATCGGATTTGGGAGCTCTCCGATAGGATAACTTAGATTTTTAATCGGTTATCGTTTTTGGCAAGTTATCGGGGAGTTATCGGCGTTATCGGTACTTATCGGCCGATAAGTAAGGTTTTTTTATCGGGATTATCGGCCGATAAGTAAGACTATGCAATCGAATGGTTTCATTGTGCGGTCAAGATATAAGTTTTGCTTTCTACAATTGGTTAGTGATTTTAAACATGATGATTTATATTTTGGTATGTTTATATGTCATTATGCATGGTTAGATTACATTTTTCAGTTATTATATTATATATATACACCATTCCGTATATCACTCCGATAAATACTACTTATCCCCGATATATCCCCGATTTCCGCTATCCGATAAGGATTTTGGCCGTCCGATAAATCCCCGATAACCGATATTTAAAACCTTGATTGTCAGTGGTACTCGATGCAAGGCAAGGAACCTATGATGGTCTAAGGTGGCCACCAAAGGCTAAGGAAGAAGAATAAAAGGTCGGAGAATGAAAGAGGCACAATCGTCCTATAATTTGGGAATTAGCTTTATATATTCACCCACAATAAAATGGAGAGAAATAAAGCTAGAAGTATTTGCTATAACTAGATTTTTTTATTACCTTTCTTTGGTAATTTAAGCTACATAGTATGTGGAGCGGTAAAAGGAGATACAAACTTAAGAATGAAGTGCAGCAAATAGTCCAACCAAATATTGCACCTTTTAGCTATTTCTTAATTACTTTTCAATCGCTCTAAAATAGTCATAATCATCTGAGAATGATTATTATTTTTAATTTTTAATGAAGTCAAAAATAGAAAATGCCACGTGATGTAAACCAAATGACGAACTGATGCTCATTTCATGCAACTGTTAAGAATTGTTTGATTTGCAGAAAATTACAACTTTGACCACAGTTGCAAATACAATTAATTTGCAAATGAAATTTATTTGCAAATGCCATTTACTATCAAAATGCAATTGAGAAATAGTAAGCTTTGTTTTTTGTAAAAAATCTAGTCTCCTGGTGCACGTGATGCGTGCTTGGATTTTAAGAGATTCAAAGTGTACTCTGCTCTCTTTGAAGGATAAGTCTGTTTGGGTTTCTAGATGACACTTTTAGGTTAGGAACGTAAGGGAAGCAGTTATTAGGCTTTGGGATAAGGGTGGAACCGTGGAAGCAGTTATCTTTTCTTTCATGGCCTTCCAACTTTACCCTTATGTAACCTTTAAATTATTGTAAGTTGTATGGATATTAATTGTGATTTTTCAAAAAAATCATGACACACAGGGGTATGATACCAAAAGATTGGACCAAAAGGCAGCCTTCTCTTAATAACTTGTAAAAATGACTTCTGATTAAATCGATCGCAAGTCATTGATGCAAAAACTCAAGTTTGCAAGAACATATTTATAGGAAGGCAACAGATGCAGCAATTAGATACTTCCAACTGCAACCGTGTCTGCTTTTTTGCAAATTGGAGATGTAGATACAGTTTCAATTTGCAGCAAACCAGCAGCCTTATTTTGTGCAACAATGCTATATTTATATAGTAACAAACCAAATTGCCTCTGAACATTTACAAACCTTTCCAAACACTGATTCTAAGTGCTTCATTTGAAAGTCCTTCTACATATTCTCCAAGGTACTTCCGCAGCAGATGTAATGCCTGCAATAAGCAGCAAAACTATTAATTAATTTGTCAAGTCAGCTAAAATAATAATCTACCGATCCAGCCAATTTATCATGAGATAATCTACCTCAGCCTTTCAGCAGCACATGCGTAAAAATTGTAATCTTATGTTTGATCAATATGTTCAAATATGAAATGCTAAAGAATGATATCAATCATTATGATACCGCCAACATGACTTAAATTTAAAACATAGTTCTAGGTTTCGTTTCCTGACAAGTAGCACAATCATGCACTTTCAGAGCAAAATCATCTACATAGGTTACCTTCAGCCTTTTTTAGCTGCATATGCACCCTTACATTCTAGTTCTATAGAATGTAGTATACTCCAACAGAGTACATTAAAGTAAATTAACTTGCAATATACTTTAATTAAATTGCAATATAAGCACTGAATAGCCCACTTAATATTCAAATTAGAGGCAGTCATCTGTAATGCCTTATATTGCATGGCTTAGGCGAGCGCCTGAGCACTTTTAAGTGTCTCAGCCGCTTGCTTTTGTAAATACAAAATCATCTCCCGAGCGCCTCTAAGCGCCTAAGGCACTTAGTGGGCCTCTTTAAAAGACTACTTTTCGCTAACCAAAAAAGTTCACAGCGTCCTGTGTAATTCCCAACAAAATTTGTTTACAGTATTTTCTTGCAATCCACATTTTATTTATTCATTTATTTTGGCCAAGTGTATGGTTTATACAGTAGTATTTCATCACCCAAAATTGAAAGTTACACGGGAGATTGAAAGTTTCACATGGCTGGCAAATTTTTGTCGCTAAAGTTTTGCAACAATGAACATTAAATGTTACAAAAGGCGTTGGGCAGACTAGGTATTTGAGCCAACACATAGCGCCAAGGCGTTTGCCTTTTAAATCATTTAATTATAATAATTAATAAAAATATGCATTAAATTTATATAAATTTACAAAAAAAAGATAGCAATCTTAGATCCACAATAAACTATGGATACTTAAATACTAAATAACTAAAATAATAACTAACAAGGTTATAGAAAGCGCTAGGAGGCCTAGGCGTTGGACCCCATACCTAGAGCCTAGGAGGTTTTCGTTTTCTTTTTTTTATTTTTCAATTACAATAGTTGATAGTAAATGTCAATGTTATAGAAAGCTTAGGTGCCCAACTGATATCTAGACAGATTTCTTTCTTCATTTAAGTGGTGGTCGAAGAGGTTTTGCTGAAGATCAGAGGAGGTAGTAGAGGTGTTCATATTTGGAGGTTAAAGAAGTTTGAAGGAGGTTGGAGGATATGGAAGCCACAATACTAAAAATCACGATCAAGGTCTAAAGGGTGCAGTCTATATAAGCAGACAGAAGTCCTCTAAACACTCTCAAAACCTAAGTGGACAGCTTAGGTACAGCTCAGACGCTAGATGCTAGATGCTAGTTAGGCGGCCTAGGCGTACGCCTACTAGGCAGAGCCTTTTTAAAACAGTGAATATTATAATGAATTGAGTATGCTAAATCTACAGCTAATCATCAGTCATAGAAGAAAATGGCAAATCATGAACTCAGTCAATCAAATTTAAATGAACTCCATAAACATAAATTTCAATAACAGTGATAAACCTCTAGAACCATTGTAAAGTATAGCCGAGTTCCTTAAGAAAAAACTCAAATGAGTATAGGCATCTACAGGAGCCATCAATCATTGGTACACGATTTCGTTTCTTCTTCTTTTTTTTCTTTTTTTTTTCCTTTTTTTTTTTTTTTTGGGGTGATAAACCTCTAGAACCATTGTAAAGTATAGCCGAGTTCCTTAAGAAAAAACTCAAATGAGTATAGGCATCTACAGGAGCCATCAATCATTGGTACACGATTTCGTTTCTTCTTCTTTTTTTTCTTTTTTTTTTCCTTTTTTTTTTCAATCCTCTATAAATATACATGCTTCAAGTTAAAACCTAAGACAACGATTCCTCAAATCGACACATAAACACTCGATTCGCTAACCAGTGCAACAAAACGTAAAGAACACTTATATCAAGCGCAAGAACCAAAATAATAATTACAAAAAAGGTTTATTTCAGAATCTCAACAATAAATCACAGAGAGAAGGAGAAGAAAGGGGAAGAGAAACTTACGTGAGCTTCGAACATGTCGAGGGATTGATGATGAAGGCGACCCGAAAGAGGACAGCTTAGGTTTTGGTGGCCGAATCGAAGAGATTAGGGAAAATAGCGGCCATGGATCTTTGAGTCGGTGATTTATTAAAGAGGGAGAAAAGGAGGGAGGCGACCAGCGCAAGCGACGAAGGAAGAAAAGGAAAGAACCGAACGCAAACGAATGGGGATGATCAAAATGGTATGGGCTCGGTCTCGGGCTGAATCAACGAGTGATTTTTATTTAAGAAAACACTTGGGCAAATCAAATTTATGGGGAAAAAGATATAGGGGCTGTTTGGTAGGCTGCAACTGGAGTGGTTGCAACTCCAGTTGCATGCAACTAGGTCCAATTTAACCAGTTGCATATGTTTGTTTTGCTGCAACTCACCGTTGCAATTGCAACCACAGTTGCAAAACAAGCCTCAGTTGCAACATATGACTTACGTCAAAAATGACCGCAAGTCATAGTTGCAACTTAGTTGCAACTGACCTAAATTTATTAAAATCAAAATCATTACTTAATATTTCAAAA
>NC_033799.1:61725805-61729299 GCF_001876935.1 Asparagus officinalis | reverse complement strand
ATCACTGTTTTAAATATCGGCCGATAACCGATATTATCGGCCGAGTTATCGGATTTGGGAGCTCTCCGATAGGATAACTTGGATTTTTAATCGGTTATCGTTTTTGGCAAGTTATCGGGGAGTTATCGGCGTTATCGGTACTTATCGGCCGATAAGTAAGGTTTTTTTATCGGGATTATCGGCCGATAAGTAAGACTATGCAATCGAATGGTTTCATTGTGCGGTCAAGATATAAGTTTTGCTTTCTACAATTGGTTAGTGATTTTAAACATGATGATTTATATTTTGGTATGTTTATATGTCATTATGCATGGTTAGATTACATTTTTCAGTTATTATATTATATATATACACCATTCCGTATATCACTCCGATAAATACTACTTATCCCCGATATATCCCCGATTTCCGCTATCCGATAAGGATTTTGGCCGTCCGATAAATCCCCGATAACCGATATTTAAAACCTTGATTGTCAGTGGTACTCGATGCAAGGCAAGGAACCTATGATGGTCTAAGGTGGCCACCAAAGGCTAAGGAAGAAGAATAAAAGGTCGGAGAATGAAAGAGGCACAATCGTCCTATAATTTGGGAATTAGCTTTATATATTCACCCACAATAAAATGGAGAGAAATAAAGCTAGAAGTATTTGCTATAACTAGATTTTTTTATTACCTTTCTTTGGTAATTTAAGCTACATAGTATGTGGAGCGGTAAAAGGAGATACAAACTTAAGAATGAAGTGCAGCAAATAGTCCAACCAAATATTGCACCTTTTAGCTATTTCTTAATTACTTTTCAATCGCTCTAAAATAGTCATAATCATCTGAGAATGATTATTATTTTTAATTTTTAATGAAGTCAAAAATAGAAAATGCCACGTGATGTAAACCAAATGACGAACTGATGCTCATTTCATGCAACTGTTAAGAATTGTTTGATTTGCAGAAAATTACAACTTTGACCACAGTTGCAAATACAATTAATTTGCAAATGAAATTTATTTGCAAATGCCATTTACTATCAAAATGCAATTGAGAAATAGTAAGCTTTGTTTTTTGTAAAAAATCTAGTCTCCTGGTGCACGTGATGCGTGCTTGGATTTTAAGAGATTCAAAGTGTACTCTGCTCTCTTTGAAGGATAAGTCTGTTTGGGTTTCTAGATGACACTTTTAGGTTAGGAACGTAAGGGAAGCAGTTATTAGGCTTTGGGATAAGGGTGGAACCGTGGAAGCAGTTATCTTTTCTTTCATGGCCTTCCAACTTTACCCTTATGTAACCTTTAAATTATTGTAAGTTGTATGGATATTAATTGTGATTTTTCAAAAAAATCATGACACACAGGGGTATGATACCAAAAGATTGGACCAAAAGGCAGCCTTCTCTTAATAACTTGTAAAAATGACTTCTGATTAAATCGATCGCAAGTCATTGATGCAAAAACTCAAGTTTGCAAGAACATATTTATAGGAAGGCAACAGATGCAGCAATTAGATACTTCCAACTGCAACCGTGTCTGCTTTTTTGCAAATTGGAGATGTAGATACAGTTTCAATTTGCAGCAAACCAGCAGCCTTATTTTGTGCAACAATGCTATATTTATATAGTAACAAACCAAATTGCCTCTGAACATTTACAAACCTTTCCAAACACTGATTCTAAGTGCTTCATTTGAAAGTCCTTCTACATATTCTCCAAGGTACTTCCGCAGCAGATGTAATGCCTGCAATAAGCAGCAAAACTATTAATTAATTTGTCAAGTCAGCTAAAATAATAATCTACCGATCCAGCCAATTTATCATGAGATAATCTACCTCAGCCTTTCAGCAGCACATGCGTAAAAATTGTAATCTTATGTTTGATCAATATGTTCAAATATGAAATGCTAAAGAATGATATCAATCATTATGATACCGCCAACATGACTTAAATTTAAAACATAGTTCTAGGTTTCGTTTCCTGACAAGTAGCACAATCATGCACTTTCAGAGCAAAATCATCTACATAGGTTACCTTCAGCCTTTTTTAGCTGCATATGCACCCTTACATTCTAGTTCTATAGAATGTAGTATACTCCAACAGAGTACATTAAAGTAAATTAACTTGCAATATACTTTAATTAAATTGCAATATAAGCACTGAATAGCCCACTTAATATTCAAATTAGAGGCAGTCATCTGTAATGCCTTATATTGCATGGCTTAGGCGAGCGCCTGAGCACTTTTAAGTGTCTCAGCCGCTTGCTTTTGTAAATACAAAATCATCTCCCGAGCGCCTCTAAGCGCCTAAGGCACTTAGTGGGCCTCTTTAAAAGACTACTTTTCGCTAACCAAAAAAGTTCACAGCGTCCTGTGTAATTCCCAACAAAATTTGTTTACAGTATTTTCTTGCAATCCACATTTTATTTATTCATTTATTTTGGCCAAGTGTATGGTTTATACAGTAGTATTTCATCACCCAAAATTGAAAGTTACACGGGAGATTGAAAGTTTCACATGGCTGGCAAATTTTTGTCGCTAAAGTTTTGCAACAATGAACATTAAATGTTACAAAAGGCGTTGGGCAGACTAGGTATTTGAGCCAACACATAGCGCCAAGGCGTTTGCCTTTTAAATCATTTAATTATAATAATTAATAAAAATATGCATTAAATTTATATAAATTTACAAAAAAAAGATAGCAATCTTAGATCCACAATAAACTATGGATACTTAAATACTAAATAACTAAAATAATAACTAACAAGGTTATAGAAAGCGCTAGGAGGCCTAGGCGTTGGACCCCATACCTAGAGCCTAGGAGGTTTTCGTTTTCTTTTTTTTATTTTTCAATTACAATAGTTGATAGTAAATGTCAATGTTATAGAAAGCTTAGGTGCCCAACTGATATCTAGACAGATTTCTTTCTTCATTTAAGTGGTGGTCGAAGAGGTTTTGCTGAAGATCAGAGGAGGTAGTAGAGGTGTTCATATTTGGAGGTTAAAGAAGTTTGAAGGAGGTTGGAGGATATGGAAGCCACAATACTAAAAATCACGATCAAGGTCTAAAGGGTGCAGTCTATATAAGCAGACAGAAGTCCTCTAAACACTCTCAAAACCTAAGTGGACAGCTTAGGTACAGCTCAGACGCTAGATGCTAGATGCTAGTTAGGCGGCCTAGGCGTACGCCTACTAGGCAGAGCCTTTTTAAAACAGTGAATATTATAATGAATTGAGTATGCTAAATCTACAGCTAATCATCAGTCATAGAAGAAAATGGCAAATCATGAACTCAGTCAATCAAATTTAAATGAACTCCATAAACATAAATTTCAATAACAGTGATAAACCTCTAGAACCATTGTAAAGTATAGCCGAGTTCCTTAAGAAAAAACTCAAATGAGTATAGGCATCTACAGGAGCCATCAATCATTGGTACACGATTTCGTTTCTTCTTCTTTTTTTTCTTTTTTTTTTCCTTTTTTTTTTTTTTTTGGGGGGGGGGGGGGGGGGGGGG
>NC_033799.1:61686862-61725795 GCF_001876935.1 Asparagus officinalis | reverse complement strand
GGAACAGCAATCCTCTATAAATATACATGCTTCAAGTTAAAACCTAAGACAACGATTCCTCAAATCGACACATAAACACTCGATTCGCTAACCAGTGCAACAAAACGTAAAGAACACTTATATCAAGCGCAAGAGGAACAGCAATCCTCTATAAATATACATGCTTCAAGTTAAAACCTAAGACAACGATTCCTCAAATCGACACATAAACACTCGATTCGCTAACCAGTGCAACAAAACGTAAAGAACACTTATATCAAGCGCAAGAACCAAAATAATAATTACAAAAAAGGTTTATTTCAGAATCTCAACAATAAATCACAGAGAGAAGGAGAAGAAAGGGGAAGAGAAACTTACGTGAGCTTCGAACATGTCGAGGGATTGATGATGAAGGCGACCCGAAAGAGGACAGCTTAGGTTTTGGTGGCCGAATCGAAGAGATTAGGGAAAATAGCGGCCATGGATCTTTGAGTCGGTGATTTATTAAAGAGGGAGAAAAGGAGGGAGGCGACCAGCGCAAGCGACGAAGGAAGAAAAGGAAAGAACCGAACGCAAACGAATGGGGATGATCAAAATGGTATGGGCTCGGTCTCGGGCTGAATCAACGAGTGATTTTTATTTAAGAAAACACTTGGGCAAATCAAATTTATGGGGAAAAAGATATAGGGGCTGTTTGGTAGGCTGCAACTGGAGTGGTTGCAACTCCAGTTGCATGCAACTAGGTCCAATAGGGGCTGTTTGGTAGGCTGCAACTGGAGTGGTTGCAACTCCAGTTGCATGCAACTAGGTCCAATTTAACCAGTTGCATATGTTTGTTTTGCTGCAACTCACCGTTGCAATTGCAACCACAGTTGCAAAACAAGCCTCAGTTGCAACATATGACTTACGTCAAAAATGACCGCAAGTCATAGTTGCAACTTAGTTGCAACTGACCTAAATTTATTAAAATCAAAATCATTACTTAATATTTCAAAAATAAATTCATTAAAGGTTTAAAATAATCTTTTAAATAATTCTTATTATAATAATTTTCTCAAAAATGTTTTTAAAAAAAACATTAATCTTTTAAAATAATTATTATTATAATAATTTCTTCAAAATAATATGTTAGTTTTTAAAGTAATATATTATCTTTAAAATAATATATTATTTTTTAAAATAATATATTTTTTAAAATAATATATTTTTTAAATAATATATTTTTTGAAAATTAAAATTTTCCAGGAATACTATTATTTTTCTAAAATAATATATTTTTTGAATAATATATATTTAAAATAATATAACTTTCTAAAATAATATATATATTTTCTAAAAAAATATATTTTTAATTTTTAAAATAATATAATTTTCTAAAAATAATATATATTTTAAATGATATATTATATTATTTTTAAAATATTATATTTCTTTTTAAAAAATATATTACTTTTTAAAATTATATTATTTTTTAAAATTATATTATTTTTTAAAATTATATTATTTTTTAAAATTATATTATTTTTTAAAATTATATTATTTTTTAAAATTATATTATTTTTTAAAATTATATTATTTTTTAAAAATATATTATTTTATAAAAATATATTACTTTTTAAAAAATATTATTTTTTAAAAATATTTTATGAGTTGCATTGCATATGTTAATTTATAAGCATAATCAAACAGCTGCAACTATAAGTTGTAAAATTTAAATTTTAAACCAAACAATTGCAACTGTAGTTGCATGTAAGAAGAGTTGCAACGTCTCAGTTGCATGCAAGTGACACTTGCATTGCAACTCTAGTTGCAAACAACCAAACACCACCATAATAAAGAACAGCTCATTCCGAACAGTTCGGCTTGACGAAGATCCGTTCGATCCTGCAGGAGGAGAAGAGGATGTTTTTCAATAAATAATTCCACCGTCGTGTAAGACTCCAATAAGACATATATAATAGTCACTTGATATTTGAATGTCGTTTGTTCTATTCCTTACAACGGGATAATTGCAAATAACATTGAGTTGATACTCACGTGAGTTGGTTAATACAAGTTTGTGTAATTCATTAACCAATTTAGCGAAAGTGCACGATTTTGATATTAACAAGGGCTTCGTCACACCTCCTTTGTAAACGGACATATTATTTTGATAGTTAATCTTCCCATCATATGAACAAAAACTAGGACTCGATCGTTCATCGTTACCTCTGAGGAGTAAAAAATTCAATATTAATATTAGAAACTCATAATTTTACATAGTGAATCTCTTAGACCAATACTAGAAATTTTAACCAAAATGTTAACCAAGATATTGAGAAATTTTAACCTAATTTTAATATTAGAAATTTTAACCAAATATCAAGCCTTAATATTAACTTCACGGTTACAAATTTGGATATTTTCCCCTCTAACCTCATACACAATATTGTTTAATTTTTCTTCACAAAATGCCCAAAATATTTCCAAATTTATTTTAAAAGCTAATTTCTTATAAGTAATCACCAAGATATCGAGAGAATATATAAAATTAAAATAGTTTTTTTAATTTACCTTAATTTGTTGACGATGCCCTAATTCCGGTGATCTCCGACGGCGACGGCGACGGTGATGACCGGCGGTGGACGGGGCTAGGGTTTTGGGAGAGAGAGAGAGTCGGGTGAGGTTAGGGTTTTGGGAGAGAGAGAGAATATCGGGTTTCAAGGGAAATGGGAAATAGGAAAGGGAGTTGCGTTGCGTTTTTATAGGAGCGTAACTCCACTCCATGGGACTTCAAGTCCCGTGAAGTTATAGGGTAGATTTTCCAGAGAAAATCAACTCTCTGGAAAAATTGATCCTGTAACTTCACGGGACTTGAAGTCCCCTGGAGTTACAGGGTCGATTTTTCTAGAGAGTCGATTTTCTCTAGGAAAAATCAACCTCAAACTTCACGGGACTTCAAGTCCCATGAAGTTTTTAAAAATTTGAATCTTCACGGCACTTGAAGTCCCTTGAAGTTTGAACGTTCAAAAAGCTTCACGGGACATGAAGTCACATGAAGTTTCAGAAGTTTATTTTAAAAAACCGACCTGGTTTAAGCGCTGAGGTTGAAACCAGGTCGGTTTTTTAATTAAGTGCAAAATAGGGCGTTTTTTGGGATTAAAAGTCTAAAAGTGACTGTTTACAAAATTTGTCCTTTATTTTTGTGTACGTTGGACTGTAGTATCACAATCCCTAGACTAAAAAATATTAAGAACAAATTTTCAAAATAGATCATTTTTTAAACTTATTCACCATTTTCAACCTAGTTGCAAAATATTTAACAAATTCGACCTAGTTTTAGCCACGTCAGCAACATAGGCTGAAACTAGGTCAATTTTGCAAAATATTTCGCCACGAAATTCATGAGGTTGAGAATCCCATGAAGTTTAGTGGATAATTAAAGTTCACGGGATTCCTAATCTCATGAAGTTCTAAACCCTCAGAAAGCTTCACTGGATTGGAAATCCCGTAAAGTTTGTTACAATAAATCTTTATCTAATCCCATGAAGTTCGTGGCAATCCCGTGTTCGTGTACATTACAAACTCCACAGGATTGAGAATCTCGTGGACATGCAAATTCATTCAAGCAACACTCGATTGTTTGTCTTCTATTTCCTAATATATACACTATCCTTCACAATCTATGACATGTATACAATATCAACATACACGAAATTTTGGCCACATGTATATACGAAAAATCTAACCAACCACGTATTCACAAAAATCCAATCAGATAAATATCCAAAAATCCAACTACATAGATATTCGAAAAATTCAACCATGTAAATACATATCTTATCAAACAATCCAACCTTATACATTCACGCAAAAATATTGTCATATAGAAAAGTCATATACATCCTCCTTCCTCTGCCTCTCTTACCCCTCCCCCTTAGCTGCCTCCACCCTCGACGTTTATGAACTTGAGCCTCGATAATCTCATCATCTAGCTGTGTATGAGGCTATGTGGAGGGTTGACCATCCTCATTAGGTGGAACATGCTGTGAAGTGACAGTTCCATCATCACGCGTCATAGAAGAGCCCGGCTTACTAATTTGAGTGTACGCTTGTATGAATTCTCGTGTCTTGTCCTCACAGCCTTCAAACTCATCCACGTGATTCCTGTGAAACACATTGACTACTGCCCGTCTGATCGAGTTGAATATTGATAGTGCATTTGAATCTTGAACCTCAGCAATGCCCTCGTTTACATGTTCTTCAATACCATCAAATGTCTAGACCTACATTTCAATTGGAAGATACACAGCTTAGCAAGCCAGATGATTTCAAAAGAAGAATTTTTATTTTCTGTGAGTTTAGAAACTTACATAATCCCTCTTGGCCAATACCAATGCATATACTCTTTATAGGAAAGTGGATATTGTAAAATCTACTTTCCTCTTGGCCAATACCAACGCATATACTCTTTACATAATCCCTCTTGGCCAAGACCAATGCATATACTCTTTATAGGAAAGTGGATCATGTGACTCTCTGATAGGAGGCATTGTATGAATCTTGTGCGGATCTTGTAAAATCTACTTACATGTGATAGTCCAATACCAACGCATATACTCTTTATAGGAAAGTGGAGATCTCTCATGCTCTACAAGATTATGTCTGTCATTCCACCTAATTAGGTAGGCCTTACGACAACTCATCCAGCCCACATGATGTGATGTCATTCGACGCATGCGATCGATTTGCCCACCAAAAATCGAGCAAATTCTATCCTAAATTAAATTGTCACAAAACATGATCTAGCATATGCATCCACAATTTTGTTACAGAACAACGGTACTCTGGCCCTCTACGAATCAATGCTCTCTCTGCCAAATAAGCGGTAAGGAATTGAGAACATCCTAAGTATAGGGCATCTACTTGAACTAAAAAATAATTTTTAAAAATGTGTATTAGCATCTATGGTAAAATATGAATACAAATTATGAATTGTGAGACAAATTTCACCTATTTTGTGCTGCATGATATCTAGCATGTGTAATATGCAAGCTCGAGCAAAGTACTGAATCGTCTCCCTTGACACGTCAATATGTATATCTCCCATAAATATCTCACGAAGCCATGATAGATTTATGGCACCACTCTATAATGGAGGAATCACCCCTAGAAGCCTTTAACATACATCCTACCAATCATGGTCATTAATGCCCGCAATAGGTTGGCCATCAATCCATAACCCTATGATGGCTACAGCTTGTAGTGTAATTGTGCACTCCCCAATGTGCATATGAAAGGTATTGGACTATGTCTTCTATTTATCAATCAAAGTATGGATAAGGACTCAATCAAGCCTAATCCATTGTACTGAAGAACACTCTAGAAGACTACCTTGACTAACCAACTGTAGTAATCTCTCATTCTGCATCTCCTAGCCTGAAATGGCTCTAAGCATGGTATATTATATTGATCATGTTACCATCTGCATGTTATTATGAAATAAGAAAATCCTTCTGTAAGGATCGTGGAATTTTGATACTAGTTAAAATAATTTTTTGGTATTTTAAAATATTTAATTATGATTTTTAAAAAGAGTATTTATATTTTTCTCGAATTTCTGCAAGTTTCTATAATTTAAAGTCTAAGTTTTATATTTATTTAAATGATTTAAATAATTATAAATTTATTTAGGGCAGTAAATATTTCTAGAATTTATCTGTTGTGTTACCGATACTATTGTTAGACCCTAGAGGGGGGGTGATTAGGGTCTTATGCTAATCTAATCTGATTAAATGCCAATTAAAATTAATTAACAAGTTATCCTAGCAAGTATGAAATACCACAAGAAATATGAGCTAGGATAAGCAATGTAAACAATGAGATATATCATATATGATGAAATATATATATATGCAAGGATATATAAACTAACACAAGGGGTAAACAATGTGAACTAGATAGTGGATCATATAAATAATGAGCTATGGACAATGGCGATATAAGATATGAACATAAATATAAATAAACGCCAAAGCACACTCAAACACAAGATATGATCACGGAGTTCGGACCTTCCGTCCTACGTCTCCGCTCCCCACTCCCGGGGAGAAATCCACTAACACAATCCGGTTTGGAAGCCGGAACTTCTTCTACACACTCGGTTTTCTAGCTAACCGAAAACTCTACAACTCACACTCTTGCAATCACACTCTACACCCACTAAGTGTTGGACCTAGCCGTGTCTCCCTCAAGTGCTCGGTTACAACCTCTCCCTAGGCACGTCAACCGACGCCACTCCTCTTGGGACGATCCCCGACTCTCACCACACACTCCTCACTCGGTGTACAAGTGTATTACAAAGTGATTCTCACAATAAGCACAAATATGACAAATGATTGTTCTCAAAACAAGGTGAGAACTCAATTAAGCACAACTCTTAGTCACAAACCCACAACCCCAAATTATACTATGAATGTAAATACAATAAGCTCAAAAGGTTGTGTGTGAACAAAGAGATATAAATCAAAACTAAACTCAATGTAGTTCTAGCTTAATAACAATGATAATCAAATATATAAAAAAGCTAGAAATAGAGTTTAGAAAACTTCTCAATATATCAAGAGTTGGAGGGAGAATAGTTGAATGCCCAAACACCAATAGATGATCTCCTCAAGCTCTTGTAGAATTGAATCACAAAAACAAACTCTCAATTTGCTTAAAAGCTTTTTAAACACACTTAAACCAAACTAAAACCCTTGTTAAAAACTTTATTAAACTTGATTAAAAACTCTATTAATCTAATTTGAAAAGACATCAGCAATGGGGTATATATACCCACTCAAAGCTCAGCCAAAAACACCCAAAACAAAAGACCAAAAGACCCAGCCAACGGTACAAAAACTAGCCGTTGGAAACAGTAAAAGCCATCGTCGGTCGACCGGAAATTCTGTCGGTCGACCGATTTGAGCTCTCGGTCGACCGGACCGGTCGACCGATGACTCTCTGGAAAAATACTGACGAATGGTCACTAGACCGGTCGACCGTACCGGTCGACCGAAAACAGACATTTCAGAAAACAAAGCTGATTTTAAAACACTGTTTAAAAATATCAAATAAATTCAGAAAAATGTAAAACTTTGGGGAATGATTGTAGACATGATAATAAACATGCTACAACGACTGGTTTCGAAAAAGGACTTCCCAAATGAAAAATATCATCATTTTACAAAATAGTCCAAAACATGAAAACCTGAAAATTGATATTTTGATATTTTGACTTAAACAACATTTTGAAACCTTATGAAATGATTGTATAGACTTGATAAAAGATATAACATGTTGTTATGAAGTCTATAACCTAGAAATACAATATTTTCATAAAATTGCATATTCTATGCAATATATTCAAAACACTAAATATGATTTCATTAAATATAAGCTTGTTAAAGGTGAAATCATATATAGGCATATAAACATGAAACAAAATAGTATTTTCCAATTCTATTCATTTGTTTCATAGTAAAACTTGAAAACTATCAAACCAAAACATATATGTATATATATAACTATATATATACAAAAACCAAAACGTGTATGTGTGTATATGATTGAGCTTAAAGTACTAACACACATAATATAAATTCCTAAACTAAATTACCCAAGCAATCTTGATCTTCAACGAAGCTCTATCTTGGTAATCTTGCGGATGAAGCTTTAACTTGGATCTTGAACTTTGAATAGCAAGGCTTCACCGACATTCCGCCAACCTCCTTTGGATATGATCGTTGAAGCTCTATTCCATCCATCCTCCAACAACGTTGTTTGTCTACAATAAATAAGAAAACACAAATACTAGACAAACAACATTAGTGGTAAATTGTTTGTTAAACATCATCAAAACAAGAAGGCCAACAATCTCCCCCTTTTTGATGATGACAAACAATTTACAAAAAGAAGTATATGCATGAAGTAAATGAACATATACAAGATAATAACTCACATGCATATAAACAACCAAGATAAATATACTCACAATATTTCTCCCCCTTTGACAACATCAAAAAGGGGACAAAAGAATTAAGAGAGCGAAAGCTCCCCCTATCAATAAGCATAGGGGAGTATAAAACAAATATAGGGAATAGCTCCCCCTATCAAAAAGCCATATGAAATATAAGCAATAAAAGATCATGGCAAACATGTGAGCAAGCATAAATAATATGCCAAAAATCACTCACATACAAGAGATAATGAGAACATATATAAATATATCAAGATGAACATATTGTCTCATATCAAAAAAGCCAATGTATAAAATAGATTTATGAAATCAAAAGAAGAGAAACATGAGAATCATGTAAAAAAGTTTTCAAATGAAAACAAATCAACCAATTGAAATCATAAATCAAAGTTTAAATCATAAAACCAAATCATCATTGATTTTCAAAAAACAAGAGAGGCAACTATATCTAGCTATTGAGCTAGTATCAACCCATATGAACATTTTAGCACCCGGCAAACAATGATTGGGAATAAACACCCAATAACTCCGGAGGGTTCCCCGAGTTCCCCTCCTCCGATGCTCAACGCCGACGAACCCTCAAAACTCGAGCCCCTCCTTCAGCCCATCGCCGATCAGCGCCTCCAAACCGCCGCTGTCGTTGCTGGACAGCCCCTCATCGGAGCTCTTCCCGATGCCGTGCCCACCACGTCAGACCCGATCCGCACCGTCGACGTCGATTCGTTCGACGAACCCCGAGGCAAGATCCCGCTCCTCTTGACTCATCAATTCCTATTTATATCTATCGTTAATTAGTTGCATAAATTAGATTATGAATTGTTATTATCTGCGTAGGCTTGTTGATGAATTAGTGAATTATCTGTTTATGTTAATTTATAATTTTTATTATCTGCGTGGGTTTGATGAATAATATTGAATGGATAGAAATTATGTGATAAATAGTATTTTCAGAACCAATATAATAACTTAAAGAATTTATTTTGGGTAACAGAATTATTTTAGATTAATTATAATATTTTTAGAATTTTTATCGTGGAAGGAAATTATTTTAGAATGATAAATATTTTTAAAGAAGTTATTTTGGTAAAAGATTATTTTTGTGTTATGACTGTGTGATTGCTAGTTGTAGAACACGACATTTCATGTACATTGACACCGATTTGTTGACACTCTTATTTATACTTACTCAAGTCATATATGCACGCCTGATTTCATCGTTAGCTTATATTGTCATGTTCATCATATGATTTGCATAAGATTAGTTGTATTTATTTATTATTTCTTGTTTTGTTGAGAACCGTTAGTAGTTCATGTTCTTAGTTGCCCAGCGTGTCGTGTATAAGACCTAGATACCTGTGTATTGTTGACTTAGAAAAGCAAGATGAGTTGGGATGGGGAAGTCCATGTTCATGTTATCGGATATGTTGTTGGTTATTTCCAGGCTCGCACCAGTTAATCGTTTCGCACTAGGGTGGGTCTGAGGAGCAGTGATCGGATATGTTTATTGTTATTTCCAGGCTCGCACCAGTGAATCGTTTCGCACTGGGGTGGGTCTGAGGTGATGTGATATTGTGATTATTGATTATTTCCAGGCACGCACCAGTGAATCGTTTCGCACTGGGGCGGGTCTGAGGTACTAGTGAGATGTGGTTGTTAACCAGATATCCGATAATGTGAACTTTGACTCTGTGTGAGATGTGAACCGGTGACCTGTATAGGATTGCTAGTTTACATGACTCTAAGTATGAGTTCTTGTGAGATATATGCTAGTTGTGTTTCTTTTCATACATAGATCGGGATTAATATTTAATTATTTACAATTCGAGACATATGGTATATACAAGAGGGTTTCCTTGTTTGGATTATTTCGCTCGACGTACTACGTCTCTTGTTGTAGATTTTTAAGTATTAATTCCATCTAGTGTATGATCATATTACTTGGATGATTAGACTGATCGCTAGCTGCATGATCTCGTTACCCGATCGATTTTGGATGCTTTATGTTATCATGATTTAGTAGTGTTTTCATGTTGATTTGTGGACTTTAGTTGTACGTTCTTTTGTTGTTTCTGTTATCGTATCGTTTTTCGCATTGGATTTCTGTTCGTTCTATTTTCTTTGTGGGGTCGGGTCTTGCCGTGTGCCATACACGCTGACGTACACCTGTTTTCTCTGGTGTACGTCAGACTTAGAGGAAGAACAAGTTCAGTTGGGAGTTCATCAGGAGCCAGAGGATTCTCAGCAGGAGTACCCTGTAGACGAAGCAGAAGAAGGAGTCGAAGCTTAGTCTTTTCTTTATGTTTCTGTTAGCCTTAGTTGCTCTTGTAGTACTTCCCATTTCAGTTTGAACGATGTATTATACTTCTCTAGTATTCATTTGTTCATTTTGTATAAGGGCATGGTTGACCCGAATATTATGTCTCGGATGTTATCCTATTTGTGATATGATCTTTTATTCTGAGTTTGTCTATTATATTCTTGCTGATTGTGATCGGGGACCTGTGCCTTTGCAGTGTATCTATTTCCAGACGCTTAGCGTATTGGATTGAGAAGAAAAGAGAAAAAAAATGATAGTGTATATTTCTTCTCAATCTAATACGTCGCGGGCTTGTTCACGTTCCGATTCCCCTGTATTTTGGGAAGCGGGGCGTGACACCTTCAGAATGGGCACATCTAAATTCATGCAAAATTGAAAAATACATACTTATTTGTATTACTTGTCCTAACCCAATCATCATGGAATAATGACTTGTTTTGCTGATGTAGTACAACCCTTGAATCGGGCTAGGCTTCATAGTGTATCTCTTTGTAATTAAAATACAATACATTAAACTGGCTACGGTAAATGGCATAAAAAATAAAATAAAACTATATACAACCGTCGATGTATTTATCACTGTAGGCATCGAAAATTGCCTATAGGTCTCCACGAACAGCTCAGTGTTAAAGAACGACGATGAACGTCACTATCCGACCCACAGGAGTACGATTGACGTCGATGAACGATTGAAGTGAATCGACGAACTACGTGAGCTGATAGAATTCCGGAATAACGAAGGCACGGGCTAATCGGGAACCCTACGATGTTTACAAAAGGAACAACGCCCTTGATATCTCGTCCAGTCTACAGATAATCCAACCATCGGAGTGGATAGAACTCTTCGTCAGGCTTCCAACGCACTTGGAATCACTCCAATCCGAGTTCGGACGAAGAATTTATGGCGGAAACAATCAAACATACACAACGGAGCGTCTCAGGCTGAACTGGGACACCCGGGGTGGGTGTCTCGGAAATCCCGAGACACCCCAGGGGTGTCTTGGAAATTCCGAGACACCCCAAGGGTGTCCCAGGGGTGTCTAGGCTTTTCCTAGACACCCCAGGGGTGTCCCAAGGCCCTAGGTGCCCTCATGCCTATAAATAGTGCACTTAGGCCTCATTTTTTGAAGATCTGGAGTTTTGGAGAGGAATTAGCGAAGCCCTGCTGCAGTGAAGAGTGATCGAGCACTTCAAGGGAATTCTTCATCAGATCTTCATCACCCGCATCCGTTCCTTAGCATTACCCCTCGTCGGTAATCCTAAGAAGAGCAAATATCTCGCTTTATCCGAGATAGGCGCTTCAAGTTTCTAGATCCCCTCGCGGATCGACGAAGCTCTGTCCGATTTTTTCGGATCAGATCTGATTGCCAGGTAGTCCACGGATATCGACGTCCCCGTCACAGGCCAAAGACCCACGCAAGCAAGAGACGATAAACGGATCTTGTGTTTATTTTCAAGAAAGTTGTAATTTTTATTTTCGTTATTTGAATTCATTTGTAACGTTTGAAGTTTTAATGAAATCAATGATGAAGGCAACTTTCGACGAAAACAAGCTGGCGACCACAGTGGGAGCCAACAGCCTCGCTGCCGAGACTGTCGTGACGCAACCGGCATTCAAGATCCGGGTGAATGAAGAGATCGAATACGAGTTCGATCAGCAGACGTTTGAAGAGTACCTCTCTTCCTCCTCCTCCAGATCCGCCTCTCCAAACAGGCGCAGGAAGACTTCATCTTCCAAAAATGCTCGCGGGATCTCCAATTTGAAGATCCAAGATCCCATTGCCGCTGCTGCACCCGTGCCCCGTGACACCCCTGCAGCATTCAAAGGGGTTGAGGTCGCAGATCTCCCCTCCACCACGAAGGTAACTGCCAAGGGTGTTCCAACTTTGTCAAAGAGGGCACGTCAAAGACGGCGTCAACGCCTTGCACGACAACTGGCCAAGGCCGCAGAGTCGATGGACGGGATCCGCTACAATGAGGATCTAAAGTCCAGACAGCGTCAAGAGCAACAACGCCGGACAACTAACTCCTATTCTAAAGCAGAGACAAATGAATGGGTCCGCGTCAAGAGGAATCGCTCCACGCTCGAGGAGCGAATCAAGAAACGCCGCGCTTTTCTCGCACATGCCCGAGCCCTTTTGCAGAAAGCGAAAGAAATGCAGAGGGGAGAAGCAGTGGAGAAGCCGCCTAAGCGCAAGCAAGTTTGGGTGCCAAAGACAAAACCAGCGCTTAAGGCAAAAGTAGGCGGAGTTATCGTCCAGCCTATTTCAAATCCAGATCCCGTTTCCCCTGTACCCGCACCTCCGATGGAGTCAGGAAAGAACGTGGATCTCACTAAATCCAGGGGTCCTTTGAAGGGTCGCCTCGATCCTAAAGATCGAGGTAAAGCACCCATCAAGGAGCGATTGGGACCGTTGAAAAGTCCCCAAACAACAGTCAAGACTGGGGGTCGTACTAACAAAGGGAAAGCCCCTATTACCGACCGCATTGGATTGCGAGTCGAAGTTCAAGAGCCCGTTGGACTTTCACGCTCTCAAAGGCGTAAAAGTGAACGAGTGACTCTTGGAGACGCAAATAAAGCGTCGCGTCCCCAGAGGGAAACATATTTGTCTGATGGCGATGTTACACCTGGGAAGGCGTGCCAACACTTGATGGGTTGCTCCAATTATCAAACTGATGAGCTGTACTATAGGGCCGGGGGTGCGAATAAATCCCGGAAAAGAAATGTTCGAGACACAGAGCCTCATTGTCTGTGGGCCAACATAATCAAAGCAGTATTATCGGAATGCTGCTGTTCTAAAACCCCAAGAAGAGTCTCAGTGTTTGAGAGAATCTCTACCGGGGCGTCCGATGCCAAACCAAGGCATTTCCAAAGGAGGAAACCCATTCTCCAAGATGATGAATTTCCAGAAGTGTCCGTCAATATGACCGGCAGAAGGAAATCGACGCAACACTTAAACCCATACCGGCTCGCCGGAGTATCCCAGCGTATGACTCGATCGCGATCAGGGATCAATACACGAAAGAATTACCAAAGGATGCAAAAGGGACTTCCTTTGGATGAGGAGGTGTCAGATACTAGTTCAGATTCTTGTTCGGCTATAGCATCCGATGACACGACATCGAGTGTGGGATAACCCTACGAGTCGTTCATGATCAGCGCCGAACAAGTAAACAAGATGCTTGAAGATGCTCTGGCTAAGCAGAAGGAAAGTTTCAAATTCGAAATGGAAATGGCTATGCAGGAGATGAGACAAATGCACGACCAACAAATCCGAGCTTTGTCGAATCAGCTAATTGAATCCAGCCATCGCGCCCAAGACGCCGCAGTTGACAGCGATCCGGAAGTGGACGAAATCATCACGGCCGACGCACTGCCCAGAAATACTGGGGGTGGCCCCACTAAAAATAACGACGCTGGGGGTGGACCCACCAATGATGATAACACTGGGAGTGGCCGCATTATTCCTCTCAGGAATTGCCCAAGATCTGATATCGATGAGGACGGAAAGATGAAGGACCTCGAGAGGAAAATCGATGCTTTAATGTCTGCTCAAGAGGTAAAGAAGACCGGCATCCCATGTCCTTACCCGAAAGAGTGGGACTCGATCCCGTATCCAGCGAAGTTCAACCTGATCAACTTCACGCCGTTCGACGGGAAGGGCTCGCCCACTCAGCATTTAATCTACTTCAAGTCCCACTTGGGCACGATTTGCAGACTTGTCATAACAATTTGTCTATTAACATCTTGGATGTTATGGGAGTAGAGCCGCTCAAGACATGGAAGGATTTGAAGGTCCGAGGAGAGCAAGCCGAACGATTCCTCAAAAGGAAGAAGGCCGAGAGGAGCCAACCGATGGCTAATTCTCCGAACTCGAACTTCGCCTCTCGTGATAGGGGCAAGGCACCTGCAGCGGCTGTTGATCAAACGTCAAAACAGCAGTCCCGAAGACAGCAGAAGACTTCGGATCAAAAGGTCCAGAAAGAGTACTCGTTCAAGGACGAAGACGTTCCCGCCATCTTCGAGTCTCTTCTCGAAAACAACAAAATCAAGCTCCCGCCCATCACGAATCAGGAGGAAGCTAAAAATACTACGGATCCAAAGTACTGCGCATACCACAGGAGGATCCTTCATCCCACCAAGGCTTGCTTTACTTTAAAGAATAGCATCCAGACCTTGGTTGAAGCCGGCGTCATAACACTAGGATAAGCCAAATGAGAATGGAAAGACTCCGACAAGTATACGAGTATAAACTGCTTCTTAATACTCCAATAGGTATATGAGTCTAAACTGTTTCCTACCGTTGATGGGAAGTTCCTGGAGAATGTTACGCTAATATTCTTAAAGGATAACCCGGTCATGTAACGGAGTACAAAGTCAGACCCAGGTCCAAGAAGGAATCTGGGGGTGGATGATTCGTGTAATGGGAAGCTCCCGGAAGAATACTATATGTAATTTTCTTAGGAATAACCCGATCATTATGAACAAAGTAATAAGCACTAAACCCTCACTGTGATTTGTATGAGTCAACCCTCCCGTTGTGATTTGTACTCCCCCTCTCACTGTTTACCTGGTCAAACATTCCTATAGTTAGGGCCACAATCAAAGTCCCCTCTCGATTCCTTCCATGAACGAGAGGTCCATTTTTCTTAAATTGAATGATCAAGCCTATAAAAGGTAAGGTCGTCTCAAACCCCCCACTTCCACTGCTTCCTTGGTCAAACCTATAAAAGTTAGGGCCAAAGCCAGAATCCCCTCTCGATTCACTCCATGAACGAGAGGTCCACTTTCAAATCGAGTGATCAAACCTTCCTACAGTTAGGGTCATCTCAAACCCCCGTTTGGTCAAAACCTTCCTACAGTTAGGACCAAAACCACAATTCACTCTCGATAAACGAGAAATTTATCTTTAGTTCGGTAATTAAACCTTCCGACAGTTAGGGTTACCCGAATCTTTTCGATTCTCGGAGTGGAGATCCCACTCCTAGTTTCACCTTTCTGGATTCTGGGGGTGGAGATCCCACCTCGAGTTTCCTTTCCTACTGAAGATAGAATATAAAATTCGCTCTCTTCAGGTGCCGGGAGATAGAATATAAAATTCTTCCTCTTCCATTTTCCAGTCCGTCTTTTAGAGAAGACACAATTCCCAACTTCCAGTCCGTGCACTTTGTGCACGGGGAACTTTATCTCAACTCCTAAATAGAGATAAGCCTACGCCTAACACGCGTTGCCGGTTTAGTCTTTCACCGATTGAAAAAGACACTAGGGTCTAAGCCTGGGGAATTTTATCCCGAATCCTAAGTAGGGATAGGTCAACGCCTAACACGCGTTGCCGGTTTAGTCTTTCACCGATTGAAAAAGCCACCAGAATCCAGTCTGGGGTATTTTATCCCGAAGCCTAAGTAGGGATAAGTCAGCGCTTAACCCGTGTTGCTGGGTGGTTCGTTCCCGTAAAAACGATCGAGTCTACGTAATCAGCATCGTAGCAACAAAAATCCATGCCTTTTATGCATGGGGAATTTTATCCCGAATCCTAAGTAGGGATAGGTCAACGCCTAACCCGCATTGCCGGTTAGTCTTTAACCGTAAAAAGGACAAAAGACCACATATTCAACATTGTATAAAATTCTTCCTCTTCAGCACCGGGAGATAGAATATAAAATTCTTCCTCTCCCGATCCTCAATCTGTCTTTGCTTTTAGAAAAGACACGATTGTCAAATCCGGGCACTCGATGCACGGGGAATTTTATCCTGAATCCTAAGTAAGGATAAGTCAGCGCCTAACACGCGTTGCCGGGTAGCCTATTCCCGTAACAAGGGCGAAGTCTACGTATTCAAAGTCGTAGCATCAAGTCTAAGGGAGTTCATTCCTTTAGCACAATGTCACATGCGGAACGGATTTAAACAATCCGCTTGCTAGCCCGACTCAAACGGTAGTCGGTAAAGGCACATTAAACAATCCGCTTGCTAGCCCGACTCAAACGGTAGTCGGTAAAGGCACATCAAATCCGTTTATGGTTAAGGATTTGCCAAAAAATCCTAAGTCTACGTCTAACACACGTTGCCGGGTAGTCTATTCCCGTGAGAAAGACGAAGTCTACGTATTCAATATCGTAGCACTAAAAGGGTTAACTCTTTTAGCTTAATGTCACATGTGGAACGGACTTAAACAATCTGCATGCTAGCCCGACTCAAACGGTAGTCGGTAAAGGCTCATCAAACCCGTTGATGGCTGAGAATTTGCCAAAAATTCTATAAATACGAGTCATTGACGCACCAGCTCCACTAGTTGGTCTCGTGACTCGAGCATCCAACAAATTCAAGATAAGATCCACACATGCAGATGAATCAGCTTTAACAGTTGGTCCTGCAATCCCAACACTTGGGACCGCCGTGCTCCAATACCTTAAGAGTTTAAACTGTGTATACTCCAGTAAACGTACGAGTATAAACTATGTTAACATTCGACGTTCGAAACCCTAGGGTCAACGCCGGTCAATGCGTAACCCTAGGTCAACGCCAGTCAACGCGTTGCGACAAAAAGTCAACATTCGACGTTCGAAATCCTAAGTTCAACGCCGATCAACGCGTAACCCCAGGTCAACGCCAGTCAACGCGTTGCGACAAAAAGTCAACATTCGACGTTCGAAACCCTAAGGTCAACGCCGATCAACGCGAAACCCTAAGGTCAACGCCGATCAACGCGTAACCCTAGGTCAACGCCGTTCAATGCGTTGCAACAAAAGTCAACGTTTGATGATTCGAAATCCACGCGAGTTAACGTTCGACGATGCAAAACCCCATGGTCAACGCCGGTCAACGCGTAACCCTAGGTCAACGCCAGTCAACGCGTTGCGACAAAAAGTCAACGTACGGCGATCTGAAACCCTAAGGTCAACGCTGGTCAACACGTAACCCTAGGTCAACGCCAGTCAACGCGTTGCGACCAAGGTCAACGTTTGACGATTCGAAACCCTAAGGTCAACGCCGATCAACGCGTAACCCTAGGTCAACGCCGTTCAATGCGTTGCAACAAAAGTCAACGTTCGATGATTCGAAATCCACACGAGTTAACAGGTCAACGCCGTTCAATGCGTTGCAACAAAAGTCAACGTTCGATGATTCGAAATCCACACGAGTTAACGTTCGACGATGCAAAACCCCAGGGTCAACGCCGGTCAACGCGTAACCCTAGGTCAACGCCAGTCAACTCATTGCGACCAAAGTCAACGTTCGACGATTCAAAACCCTAGGGTCAACGCCGGTCAACGTGTAGCCCCAGGTCAACGCCAGTCAACGCGTTGCGACAAAAAGTCAACGCCCGACGATCTGAGATCCTAAGTCAGCGCGATGTGACAAAGATAGTCAGTTCAAAGTCAACTCAATGACACGAGCCAAACTCAACTCACTGGTGGTAAACTCGAGACTCCGACGACGGCCAGGCGATAAACGCAGCGCCGGAAGAACTTCGGTTATTCGTCAAAGCATCGAATAAACCGAAAATCGAAGGAGCCAAGAGTTGAAGCTAACTACAGGTCCTTTACGCTGACTGAAGGCTGGACCAATCACATCCAAAGTGTTCCAGCCTCTTCTATAAAAGAAACGAGGCTGGAACACTTTGGAGGGGGTATCTGTAGGCATCAAAGATTGCCTATAGGTCTCCACGAACAGCTCAGTGTTAAAGAACGATGATGAACGTCACTATCCGACCCACAGGAGTACGATTGACGTCGATGAACGATTGAAGTGAATCGACGAACTACGTGAGCTGATAGAATTCCGGAATAACGAAGGCACGGGCTAATCGGGAACCCTGCGATGTTTACAAAAGGAACAACGCCCTTGATATCTCGTCTAGTCTACAGATAATCCAACCATCGGAGTGGATAGAAATCTTCGTCAGGCTTCCAACGCACTTGGAATCACTCCAATCCGAGTTCGGACGAAGAATTTATGGCGGAAACAATCAAACATACACAACGGAGCGTCTCAGGTTGGCTGAACTGGGACACCCGGGGTGTCTCGGGAAAGTCGAAACACCCCAGGGGTGTTCGGGCAAAGCCGAGACACCCCAAGGGTGTCTCGGTTTGGCCGAGACACCCCAAGGGTGTCTAGGCTTTTCCTAGACACCCCAGGGGTGTCCCAAGGCCCTAGGTGCCCTCATGCCTATAAATAGTGCCCTTAGGCCTCATTTTTGAAGATCTGGAGTTTTGAAGAGGAATTAGCGAAGCCCTGCTGCAGTGAAGAGTGATCGAGCACTTCAAGGGAATTCTTCATCAGATCTTCATCACCCGCATCCATTCCTTAGCATTACCCCTCGTCGGTAATCCTAAGAAGAGCAAATATCTTGCTTTATCCGAGATAGGCGCTTCAAGTTTCTAGATCCCCTCGCGGATCGACGAAGCTCTGTACGATTTTTTCGGATCAGATCTGATTGTCAGGTAGTCCACGGATATCGACGTCCCCGTCACAGGCCAAAGACCCACGCAAGCAAGAGACGATAAACGGATCTTGTGTTTATTTTCAAGAAAGTTGTAATTTTTATTTTTGTTATTTGAATTCATTTGTAACGTTTGAAGTTTTAATGAAATCAATGATGAAGGCAACTTTTGACGAAAACAATCACACAGTCAATATGTATCCATGTTGGATGGGGTTGTTGAGGATTAATGAGGGACCGTTTTTTCCCATGACTCTATGTCTGGTTTTTTGAGTGGGATTGATGAATCTACACAAGTAGATGTAGGCGTATAAAACTGCCTATAGGTCCCTTAACACAGCTCGACGATGCCGAGTCGACAAACCGACCATCGGGCGACGTATCCAAACACGATCGCTAGTCCACAACACCGAAGCCAAGTAATACGCGACGAAGCGGATTAACGAGGCTACGAAGCTAATGAACCACACGCAAACAACGGAATAAATCCACTCGCGTGCGGAATCAAGTTAACGGGTTGAAGAGTCAACGAGTCATCCAACCATAGAACGGATTTGAACTCAAACACCGAGGCGGATTTACTACCATATTGGGATTCGGACTGTCAAATCAGAGTCTGGATCAACAACGAAGCAGGTTTACTGCCAAATCAGGATTCAGATCAACAAATCAGAGTCTAAATCAACCACGAGACCGGAAAAACCTAGGGGACTCGGCCAAAACCGAGCCACCTCTAGGTGGCTCGGTGGCCGAGCCACCTATAGGTGGCTAGGTGGCCGAGCCACCTATAGGTGGCCGGCCCAGATCTGTGCCAAGGCACAGATCTGAGAGCCTATAAATATGAGGGCGTGGTTCATTTGTGAGAGGTTGGAATTTTTTGGAGGCGAAGCTCTGCTGGATTCAAGACTCAGATCTAAAAAAGATTGAAGCTTTGGGACTTTGAGGACTTGCACTTCCAGATCCGGTGCTCGGCGATCGTCAATGCCAAATAAGGCAAGAGTTCGAGAGGAACCGGATCTCAGATCTACGTAGTCATACTTCGGATCAAAGCTTGGTCTTTGATCCCGAGAATTAGGTGATTATTTCCTTGGTGAACTAATCCCCCCCGGCTATTATTTCCTTGGCGAAATAATACCCGTCATACTGCGTAGATCCGACCGGATTTAGATCGCACGGTGGTCCACGGATAAACCCCGGCGCAGGCGAAGAACCCACGCAAGCGAGTGACCGCAAAACAGGAGCTCGCGATTTGTTCGACAAAAGAGAAAAAGTTGTAATTTTTAATTTTCTTTTATTTGATTTTCATTGTAACCGGATCTTATAAAAAGACGGATCTTTGTAACCGAAAAACTTTCGAGGAGTACCTTTCATCCTCGTCCGGATCTACCTCCACTCGCAAGTCCAAGAAGTCCAAGTTCTCTTCCAGGAGAAAAACTCGTTGGTATGAAGACGTTGAAAACACCAACGAAGATCTCGCCCCGTTTGATGCCAAAGTCGCATCGGGTGAGATTCCTCCAATTCCCAACCAGGGCAGATCTGCTCTGGCCAACCATTCTGCCACAGAGGGCGTGGTGACTCTCTCGAAGAGAGCCCGCCAAAGGCAACGTCAACGCCTTGCGAAACAATTCGCAAAGGCCATGGAGTCAGTTGACGAGATCCGCTACAACGCAGATCTGAAGAACAAGAGAGGCAAACAGCCTCAACAACAGATGAACGGCGCCTCTTCCAAGCCGCAAACAGCCTCAACAACAGATGAACGGCGCCTCTTCCAAGCCGCCAACAATGGAATGGGTCCGTGTCAACGGAATCGTTCGACGCTGGAAGAACGCATCCGCAAACGCTGCGCACTATCAGCGCAGGCGCGGGCTCAAGCCGAAGAAGCCCGTAGAAAGCTGCAGAAAGAGGGTGCGCAAGAAGCCGCCCATTCAACCCGCAAAGCGCTTCAGGACGACCAATGTCTGAAGCGGCTGCCATTCAGGGTAGGAGCCACAACTGCACACCTCCGAAGTTCAACCTCACGGCGAATCAATCCAGACCGCCCGATGATTCCACAACTGCCCCCGGAGATTTCCGCGCCAGGACCATCCCAGAAAAGGAAGTCAGTCTTGCGAGCACTCGCGTCCACTTCCCGAGAGCGAAG
The DNA here is from genome assembly GCF_001876935.1 of Asparagus officinalis. Lineage (NCBI taxonomy): Eukaryota > Viridiplantae > Streptophyta > Magnoliopsida > Asparagales > Asparagaceae > Asparagus > Asparagus officinalis. The sequence continues at coordinate 61,704,919 of NC_033799.1, read as the reverse complement.
CAAAGCTCCAATCAAGACGTGTTGGGGCCACTAAGAAAGCCCGAACAATCAACATGTTTGGGGTCGCCGCAACCCTCGACATGACAAAATTAAACATAAGCACCCAGCGCACTACTTTGCGACATGACAGTTCAGGAGCCCTGTTGCAGTAATCACGCCCACAAAGCGCGCGTTTCGAGCGGCGCGTGACTCTCGAAAGGTCCGAAGGAAGGTTAATTCGCTCTCAGAAGGAAACGTTATCGTCTGATCGATGATTTGCGTCTACTACCTGAGAAAGAAATCGTGCCAACACACGATAAGTTGCCTTCCGACTTTCAAACGGAAGATTCTGTACCTACCGCTGCTGGGTGGTACGAAGCAAAGCCAGAAAGTCCAAGTCTCGAAGCCCCTAGAAAACTCAGCCCTGCCCTTGTTCGAAGCTCATTCGGGCGGTAACTGTCTGAGTGCAACTGCGCTCAAGGCAGTTCCCCGACGAGAATCTCAGTGTTCGGAAAGGCTAGTACCGAAACGCAAAACCAAGGCCTAGGCGTTTCCGACGAAGAAGAACGGTGGTTGAAGACGGAGAATGTCCGAGGGTCACCACTAATATGACCAGCAAGGGGACATCAGCACGGAATAATCCCGAGTCGATTCCGCAAGCATCCCGGCCTATGACCCGTCTACAGTCTGGGGCCATCAAACGAGGAACCTACGGTAGGGTTCAGACAAGGGTACCTTCAGAAGATGAAGAATCGGATGCAGGCTCTGCAGTTGCATCAGATAATACGGTATCCAGCGAGGGACAACCCCGCGAGGCACTTATGATAAGTGCGGAGCAAGTGGCCAAGATGCTTGAAGACGCCTTGGCTAAACAGCAGGAGACCTTCAGGTTCGAAATGCATATGGCCATGCAGAACATGAGAGAAATGCATGACTAACAAATCCAAGCATTGACGAACCAGCAAGGCGAGCCAAGTCGTCGTAACCCGGTTAATCTGGAAGATGAAGATACAAATGCGAATGAGACTCATAATACCAATAATCCTCCCGTCAATGCAGGGGGTGGTAACAAGAATGCTAGTGAAAACACAGGTGAAAGCTTGAAGATCAAAAACCTCAAGAGCAAAATTAATACGTTGATTTCCGCTCAAGAGACGAAGAAGACAGGCATTCCTTGTCCATACCCAAGAGAGTGGGAATCGATCCCATATCCGGCGAAGTTTAATCTAATTAACTTCACGCTGTTTAATGGGATGGGTTCACCCACCCAACATTTGATTTACTTCAAATCACATCTGGGGGTTATTTCTGGTAATGAGCCTTTGATGGTGCGGTCATTCGTTGGCACTCTTCGCGGAGCCGCCTTCGATTGGTATCGCCGCCTCAAGCCAAGAAGCGTGAATAGCTGGGACGACATGGAGACTAAGTTCCTCGCTAACTTCTTTGACGACGATACCGAGATATCCATCGGAACGTTGCTCGACGAGAAACAAAAAGACGGGGAATTGGTCGACACTTTCGTCAAAAGGTTCCGGAACAAGGCGATGAACTGTCGGGACCCAATCACCGAGGAGTTCATTCTCCAAACTTGCCACAACAACCTCGCGTTGGACGTGTTGGAAGCAATGGGGACATTGTCGTCCATAACATGGAAGGATCTGAAGGTCCGAGGGGAGCAAGCCGAACGATTCCTCAGAAGGAAGAAGGCGGAGAGAGGCCAACAGGCGACAAATGCTCTAGCACAGAATTTCAACCCAAGGGGGAAAGGTAAGGCACATGCTAATGCAGTTGATGCTAATCAAACTTTTCAATTGCAACCTCAGCAACAGCAGCAGCAACAAGCACCACAACCATCTCGGGGGCAATGGCAACAACGGCCCCAGAAGCAGAAATCTTCGGAGCCAAGGTTTCCCAAAGTTTACTCCCTCAAGGATGATGAAGTTACCGGCATCTTCAAGTACCTGTTGGAGAACAACAAAATCCAGCTACCAGCGATCATGGATCAAGAAGGGGCTAGCAAAATGACGGATCCGAAGTATTGCGCATACCATAGAGCAGTCCACCACCCTACAAAGTCGTGCTACCACCTCAAGGACAAGATCCAGGCGCTAATTGATGTAGGCGTCATAACCCCAAAGCCGTCCAAGAATGTCGGAGCGAACGCAGTGTCAATCAGCTTTGGATCGGTGCCCGCAACATGGTTCAAACCAGAGCGCATCACCAAAGTAGGAATGAAGACAGTGAACGATGACCCACATGGACAGCGCCAAAAAGGACTTGTGCCACACACAGCCCCAAACGGCGAAATCCTCTGGGTTCATCCCGATCTAATCGAAGACGAGCAGTGGACAACTTCCTCGACCAGGAAAGGTAAAGGCAAGTCCTGCAATGGTACTTCCGCAATTTTCGAAGAGGATGGGGATGAAGCTCCTACTTTCCCGCTCTCCGAAGAAGAACAAGAAGTCTTCTCCACTAGAAGCGGAAACGAGTATCACTACAATTATCCACCACCTAATGAGCAGGGGGTGAATAAACGGGGACCAGCCAAAACTCTCACGGAGATGGGGGTGATTACGAGTCCTACACCGGGTGAAGAAGCTCGACGACAGCCGGTGAATAAACCGAAAGAGAAGAATCCCCAGGAGGTTCAGAATCCGAAGCAGTCTCGTTTAAGTCGCCCAATTGGAAGAGACAAACCGGAAAGCTCGAGAACTCCGCAAATCTTCGATATAATGGCTCAACTAGCCAATATTCCAACACGGATAACGCTGTATGAGTTGCTGCGGTTGTCCAAGGAAACCAGGGAGGCCTTGCAAGAAGCTTTGGCCAATTCAGAGGTGTTTCTGACTCAAATCAAGCCGGTGCCTGAAGAGCCAGAATCGCTGAGTCAACATTGCAATATAGCGACTAAGAACCTTCCATGCATTACTTTCACCAAAGAGGATATGCAGACAAAGAATTCGAACCACGATCGACCGCTGTACTTCATCGGGTACATTGGCTCCAGCAAAGTCAATCGAATCCAAGTGGATCCGGGTTCTGCTGTGAGTATTATGCCGCTTCGCTTGATGCATTTCCTCGGTATTCCAGTTAGTAAATTGGCGGCCACAGGCACTGTTATCTACGGATTCAACACTAGCGGGTCAAGACCCTTGGGTAAGATCCGGATAAAATGTCAAATGGGCGACTTGAAGACGGAAGTCACATGTTATGTGATCGATGCGGAGACTTCGTATAACTTACTATTGGGTCGGCCTTGGATCCATAGTAACGTTATAATTCCCTCTACTCTCCATCAGTGTTTGAAGTATGTCGACACTGATAATGAGGTTAGGACGGTGGTCGCGGATAAGCAACCATTCAAAGGGTATGAGAATTATTTCACTGATTCTCTCCTTTATGGTAACAAATCAGATACTGAATCATCGGCCCATGGCACGGACAGCGGAGAAGAAGCTGATACCGAAGCCGGGTTTGATTACAATGGAGGTTATGTTCTAAATGACATTGTACCCTTTGTAATCAACCTTGACGATGAACAATCGTCAGAGGGCAGTTGTAACTGGCAACTTGCCAATAATGAAATAAATGATGATTTAGAGTACTCACTGTCTCTTGATGATGTGATAAAAGAATTGTATGATAATCCCGATTTGTATATGCCGCTTCGATCGTCCTATGTAGCAAAGGAACGCCTCCAGCATTCTTTCGGAACGACCATGGTCATCCCGAACAAAATAGGAGGCGCAAAAAAGTGATTTACGGTAAAGGAAAAAGCTCTCCATTACCAGATAACTTCTTAAGAGAAGATGAGGATGATAACAAACCTGGTCGGCATTTATCAAAATATAGTCCAGAAGCGCGCAAGCTCATGGAAAAACAGGGATATGATTTTACTCTCGGAGAAGGTTTATACTTCGATCGAGGTCCTCGGAATCCAGCCAAAGCGGCACATGTACCAATAGGGAAACCGGACGATTATTATAAATACGGACGAGGGTTAGGGTATGAATCTTCTTCAGAAGACGAATGTTGCTGGTTAATCAATAACCAATCATCTGATCGATACAAAGAGAGACGTCCGTCAGATTCCTCGGAATGGGATTCCGATACAAGTCTGGGGGAAGCATTCAAAGCCCTAATGACGAATATGGCTACAGATGATCCGTCCACAATGGAGAACGATGATCAAATGCCAACATGGGAAGATCCATGGGTTCATCATCTGAACCTGCAGTACGGAGATAGGTTTGAACAGAGAGAACCCCCCACTGAGGACAAAATAGTCCAAATCAATATGGGCGATGAAGCCAACCCAAAGCCCATATTCATCAGCGATAGTCTTCCCTCAAATGAGAAGGAAGAATTAATCGCTCTCATCAGAGAATATATTGACGTCTTCGCATGGAACTATGAGGATATGCCAGGACTCGACCCCAATGTGGCAATGCACCGCCTCGATATCAAGTCGGATGCCAAACCTGTCAAACAACAGCAAAGACGGTTTCGTCCGCAGATTATGGAAGCCATTGAGGCAGAGGTTAAGAAATTGATCGATTCGGGATTTATCCGAGAGGAGCAACATCCAGACTGGCTAGCCAACATTGTTCCAGTTCAAGTTTGTTTAGCCAATATCGTTCCAGTCATGAAGAAGAACGGTAAAATCAGGATTTGCATTGACTTCAGGGACTTGAATACAGCATATCCAAAAGACGACTTTCCTCTCCCAATCACAGATGTCATTATCGACAATACATGCGGATTCGAGAGAATGTCTTTTATGGATTCGATCTCATGCGGAGTCATTAATTGAAGATGAACCCTACTAAATCCTTCCTTGGAATGTCCAGCGGAAAATTCCTTGGATTCGTCGTCACCACCAAAGGTATACATATCGATCCCGATAAGGTGAAAGCGATACATGAACTACAACCTCCTAAAAACCTAAGAGAACTCAGAGGATTACAAGGGCGCTTAGCTTACATCCGGCGGTTCATCTCAAATCTTTCTGGGAAGTGCCAACCGTTCTCTAAGCTAAACAAGAAAGGGGTATCATTTATCTGGGATGATGCCTGCCAAAAAGCGTTCGAAGATATCAAAACATATCTGGCGAACCCTCCTGTTCTCGTTGCACCGAAATCTGGTAAACCGTTCTTGATTTATCTCAAGGCGATGAACCACTCGATAAGCGCCTTACTAGCGCAAGACGATGATAACGGTCAATAGGCGCCGAGTCTCGATATCCGATGATTGAGAAAGAATGTCTCGCATTGGTATTCGCAATGCAAAAGATGCGGCATTACTTGGTTGGACAGACGATTTATGTCATTTTCAACGTTAATCCAGTACGGGTATTTATGACGCAACTGGCCTCTATGAATTGGCGGTTAGCGAAATGGGCCCTGCTCTTGTCCCAATATGATTCGCACTTCAAACAACAGAAGTCGATCAAAGGACAGGCGATTTGTGATCTTTTGGCGGCAAACCCGACAACGGATACGGCAGAAGTATATGATGACTTGCCTGATGAAACCCACGAGGTTAACACTACATCGCACCAACAAGTATGGCAATTATACTTCGATGGTGCTTCGAGAGCAGTGAATAGGGTAATAACCCCCGGATGTCCCAAAGTCTCCTCTGGAGTTGGAGTGGTCTTAATTTCCCTGGGGAAGCATGTGATGCCTCGGGCTTATTCACTAACTAGTCCGTGTTCCAATAACGTGGCCGAATACAACGCGCTTCTCATTGGACTCAGTTTTGCCAAAGAGCTGGGGGTCGAATATCTCGAAGCTTTTGGGGATTCTCAACTGATAGCCAACCAAGTCCGTGGAGAGTATGAAGTCAGGAACCAAGACCTGATCCCGTACCACCAGGAGGCCATCAAAATGGCAGATTCTTTTAAAGAATTTTATATTGAATACATCCCCCGTCTCCAGAACGCTTATGCGGATGCACTGGCAGCACTAGCGGTATCCCTGGCACAGCCTCCCGAAACTGAGCTGTTAGTCACAGTGAGGACGCATCAGCTCTGCATACCCATATACGATATGGATATTGAAGAGGAAGATGAAGGAAACATAAATGCCAAGGAGGTGAATTCAACTCAAATTGGGTCTGAGTCCCGAGATTGGCGTTTTCCTATCATTGACTACGTCCAATATGGTATTTTGCCAGAGGATGTAAAAGAAAGGGAATCAATCCGCCGAAGAGCACCAAGATTCTTCTATAATACCGAGACCCATACATTATACCGTAGAGGATACGATGGTTTGCTACTCCGATGCCTCTCAAACAAAGAAGCAGAAGAAGTTCTTAAGGAAGCACACGAAGGAGAATGTGGTGCGCATCAGCCCGGTCCCAAACTGTATGATCGTATCAGGAGAATGGGATATTTTTGGCCAACAATGGTTCGTGACGCAATTGAATACGCCCGAGAGTGCCATGCTTGTCAGGTGCATGCAAATTATATGCACCAACCACTAGAGCAGTTGCACACGTCAACCACATCGTGGCCATTCGAGACATGGGGCATGAACATTGTCGGTCCTATTTTTCCCCCTTCAGTCAAAGGTGATCGATTCATTCTCGCAATCACAGATTACTTTTCAAAGTGGGCTGAAGCAATTCCGCTTAAAGAGGTGAAGACGAACAACGTCATCAATTTTATCAAGCATCATGTCATATACCGACACGGTGTGCCAAGACGAATCATTCATGACAATGGTCCACAGTTCATAAGCAACGCCTTCGTCAGGTTTTGCGACAAGTTCAAAATTGAAGATATTTCGTCAACAGCTTACTATCCCGCTTCGAATGGATTAGCTGAGGCGTTTAACAAGACGATCATTAAGATCCTGTCAAAGCTCGTGAAGACCAATAAACGATATTGGGATGATAAACTCGGTGAAGCACTCTGGGCTTATCGTACCACCATACGCACACCTATGGGAGCTACCCCATACTCGTTGGTATACGGATGTGAAGCTGTACTACCATTGGAGATCCAAATCCCCTCTCGTCAAACAAGTTCAGACGCGAAGGTCGAACCCCGCGTCAAACAATCTCAGACGCGAAGGTCGAACCCCACGTCAAACAATCTCAGACGCGAAGGTCGAACCCCGTGTCAGACAATCTCAGACGCGAAGGTCGAGCCTCGCGTAAGAAAAGTTCAGACGCGTGGGTCGACCCTCGCGTCAAAAATCTAAGACGCGGAGGTTAAACCCCTCGTCAAAGGTAAATTCGAACCCAAATGGGAAGGGCCGTTTGTGATAGACACGGTCTACTCAAACGGCGCATATCACCTCATTTGTCAAGAGGGCGCCAGGCAATTAATGCCAATAAATGGGAAGTTCCTGAAAAAGTACTATCCCTAGTACATTCGGGATAACCCATTTATCGGGAAGTTCCTCGAAGAATATTACACTTAATATTCTAGGGGATAACCCAAAATCTTTTTTACCAACCCAAAATCTTTCTTTTTACCACCAAAATCCCTCACTAATCAATTTCAACTGATAGTGAGTCCACCAAAAATGTCTTTTTGGCCCAAACTGCCAGCAATTTCCCCTCTTGATTCTTTTCACGAACAAGAGGTCCACTTTCAGTCCAGAGTCTCCTTTCGATAAACGAAAGAACTCTTTTCTTTTTCTCTTTGGTTAAGCCCTCTCATGGTTATAACCAAAGTTGAAATTTCATTTCGATAAACGAAAAATTCAACAGTTAGGATTATCCGAATCTGTCCGATTCTCGGAGTGGAGATCCCACTTCTAGTTTCTTTTGCGCTGGAAATAGAATATAAAATTCTTCCTTTCCAGAATCAGGGAATAGAATATAAAATTCTTCCTTCCTTGTTTGGGGAACAGAATATAAAATTCTTCCTTCCCACACCAACTCTTTTCCAAGTATTTAAGATTTATCCTAGGAAGTTTATCCCGAATCCTAAGCAGGGATAAGTCTGTGCCTAACACGCGCTGCCGGTTTAGTCGTTCTCCGTATAAAAAGACACCAGAGTTCGATTCTGGGGTATTCTATCCTGAAACCTAAGCAAGGATAAGTCTGCGCTTAACCCGCGCTGCCGGTTAGTTCTTAACCGTTAAAAAGAACACCCGTCCGCATATTCAACATTGTGGCAGGTTGTTATTAATAACACCAAAATCCATGCCTTCCACGCATGGGGAATTTCATCCTGAATCCTAAGAAAGGATATGCCGACGCCTAACACGCGTCGCCGGTTTAGTCTTTCGCCGTAGAAAAAGACACCAGAATCCCAGTCTGGGGTATTTCGTTCACATATTTAACATTGTGGCAGGGTATTATTAATAACACCAAAATCCATGCCTTCCACGCATGGGGAATTTCATCCTGAATCCTAAGAAAGGATATGCCGATGCCTAACACGCGTCGCTGGTTTAGTCTTTTTCCGTAGAAAAAGACACCAGAGTTCGATTCTGGGGTATTTTATCCCGAAGCCTAAGTAGGGATGAGTCAGCGTCTAATACACATTGCTGGGTAGCCTATTCCCATAACAATGGAGAAGTCTACGTATTCGAAGTCGTAGCAGCAAAGTCTAAGAGAATTCACTCTCTTAGCACAACGTTACATGGGGAACGGATTTAGACAATCCGCATACTAGCCCGACTCAAACGGTAGTCGGTAAAGGCTAATCAAATCCGTTTAGGGCTGGGGGTTAGCCAAAAATCCTAAAGTCAACACCTAACACGTGTCGCCGGGTAGCCTATTCCCGTAACAAGTGGTTAAGCCTATGTATTCAACATCATAGCACAAAGTCTAGGGGAGTTCATTCCTTTAGCACAACGTCACATGCGGAACGGACTAAAACAATCCACATGTAAGCCCGACTCAAACGGTAGTCGGAAAAAGCACGTCAAATCCGTTGAAGGCTGAGGATTTGCCAAAAATCCTAAGTCAACGTCTCACACACATTGCTGTTTAGTCTTTTCACAGGAGAAAGACAAAGTCTACGTATTCAATATCGTAGCACTAAAAGGGTTAACTCTTTTAGCTTAACGTTACATGCGGAACGGACTTAAATAATCCGCATGCTAGCCCGACTCAAACGGTAGTCGGTAAAGGCTCATCAAACCCGTTGATGGCTGGGGGTTTGCCAAAAATCCTATAAATGCGAGAGTCACTGACGCATCAGCTTTATTAGTTGGTCTCGTAACTTGAGCATCCAACGCCGGTCAACGCGTAACCCTAGGTCAACGCCAGTCAGCGCGTTACGATCAAAGAGTCAGCGTACGACGTTCAAAACCCTAAGGTTAACACCGGTCAACGCGTAACCCTAGGTCAACGCCATTCATCGTACGACGATCCGAAACCCTAGGTCAACACCGGTCAACGCGTAACCCTAGGTCAACGCCAGTCATCGTACGACGATCCGAAACCCTAGGTCAACACCGGTCAACGCGTAACCCTAGGTCAACACCAGTCAACGCGTTACGATCAAAAAGTCAACGTACGACGTTCGTAACCCTAGGTCAACACCAGTCAACGCGTTACGATCAAAAAGTCAACGTACGACGTTCAAAACCCTAGGTCAACGCCAATCAATGCGTTGCAATGAAAGAATCAATACTCCGAAAAGTATACGAGTATAAACTGCTTCTTAACACTCCAATAAGGTATACGAGTATAAACTATTCCCTATTTTTGGTTGAGAAGTTTCTGGAGAATATTTTTCTAAAAATATTCTTAAGGATAACTCAACAACACTACGCCGGACAACGCGTCGCAAACGAGAACTCAACATCAACGATCGATGGTCAGTTCTATGTGGAACCAGCAAACTCGAGCAAAAAGTCAGGAAATCGGGAATAGACTTCAAATTCAAAATTCCGACAGACGGTCAGACAATAAATGCAGCACCGGAACCCTTACAGATATTCGACAAAGCACCGAATAGCCTGGAGGACTGAAGGAATCAAGAACAGAGTCATTCCAAATATCCCGTCGTTACCGATTGAAAGATGGGACAATCATATCCAAAGTATTCCAGACTCTTCTATAAAAGAATGAGGCTGAAATACTTTAGAGGGGGTATCTGTAGGCGTATAAAACTGCCTATAGGTCCCTTAACACAGCTCGACGACGCCGATTCGACAAACCGACCATCGGGCGACGTATCCAAACACGATCGCTAGTCCACAACACCGAAGCCAAGTAATACGCGACGAAGCGGATTAACGAGGCTACGAAGCTAATGAACCACACGCAAACAACAAAATAAATCCACTCGCGTGCGGAATCAAGTTAACAGGTTGAAGAGTCAACGAGTCATCCAACCATAGAACGGATTTGAACTCAAACACCGAGGCGGATTTACTGCCATATTGGGATTCAGACTGTCAAATCAGAGTCTGGATCAACAACGAAGCAGGTTTACTGCCAAATCAGGATTCAGATCAACAAATCAGAGTCCAAATCAACCATGAGACCGGAAAAAACGGCAAAAACCACAACACCTAGGGGACTCGGCCAAAACCGAGCCACCTCTAACGAAGCAGGTTTACTGCCAAATCAGGATTCAGATCAACAAATCAGAGTCTAAATCAACCACGAGACCGGAAAAAACGGTAAAAACCACAACACCTAGGGGACTCGGCCCGAGCCACCTATAGGTGGCTAGGTGGCCGAGCCACCTATAGGTGGCCGAGCCACCTATAGGTGGCCGAGCCACAGATCTGAGAGCCTATAAATATGAGGGCATGGTTCATTTGTGAGAAGTTGGAATTTTTTGGAGGCGAAGCTCTGCTGGATTCAAGACTCAGATCTAAAAAAGATTGAAGCTTTGGGACTTTGAGGACTTGCACTTCCAGATCCGGTGCTCGGCGATCGTCAACGCCAAATAAGGCAAGAGTTCGAGAGGAACCGGATCTCAGATCTACGTAGTCATACTCCGGATCAAAGCTTGGTCTTTGATCCCGAGAATTGGGCGATTATTTCCTTGGTGAACTAATCCCCCCCGGCTATTATTTCCTTGGCGAAATAATACCCGTCATACTGCGTAGATCCGACCGGATTTAGATCGCACGATGGTCCACGGATAAACCCCGGCGCAGGCGAAGAACCCACGCAAGCGAGTGACCGCAAAACAGGAGCTCGCGATTTGTTCGACAAAAGAGAAAAAGTTGTAATTTTTAATTTTCTTTTATTTGATTTTCATTGTAACCGGATCTTATAAAAAGACCGGATCTTTGTAACCAAAAAACTGTTATTCAAGATTGCAATGGAATCAGTGAAGAAAGCAACGATTTTTCCCGCGAACAGTAGAAACTCGTGAAAGGACGAGGTTTGGTTTCCCCGCTATACCTCCGATGATCAAGTTAGCTGGTAAACTTGAGTGGGGTAAATAAGAACTGTCAGAGTTCTTGTGTGCAGAATGATTGCTTAAAGATCAGATTTGTGAATCAAGATCTAGATCCCGATTAAAGATGGAATAGTACTTGTATATATAGCAAAGGTATAAAGGTAGATCTATCACTTCGGCCGAGCACAGGATAGCGATGGTGAAGTGTGAGCTGGTAGATGAGTCAACACCTACTTTACAGGTGTCAGCTGGCGACTGGATGAGCGATTAGCTCAGCATTAAATAGGAAGCGATTGGTGGCATGGCAGTGCCTCCGTGGTCTGATGAGTCATGAAGGCTATTGGGGCTAGAGGCATGATGCGCGTGTTATGCATTAATGCGATGTAGTTACGTTGACAGAGGGAGAGGCTCGAGGCAAAAATAGTCCTTTAACTTCGCCGATAAGTAACGCTTTTCAAGTCGTCCTCAGGAGGCATCCAGTAAATGGTCGACTGGGCTCGTGACTAGTCGTCTTTGACAATGGGGGAGACAAGTACCGCCTTTCAAGTCGACATAAGAGAATGTCAACTTGACAAGTCGGTTGAGTTGTCATCTCTGTTGGTCTCTGGCTGCCAACTTGATTGGGGCATAGCATGTAGTACGCCTGTTTGTTACTTGGCAATGAGTTGAATTTTGGCAAATGGAAACACCATAACAGTTGGTCTCTTTCGCTTGGAGTCAGCTTGAGTCGGGCTATTCGAGGTGAGTGGGTTGTGCCTCAAACTTAGCCAAAGAAATAGCCGGGCATAGATTGAGCCGGGTTGTTCTAGGTGAGTGGGATATGCCTCAATCTCAGAGAGGGTGCTTCGGATTCTGACAAATGATCCTAGCCATTAGACAATGCTTGATCTCACCGTTGGAATTTCAACAGTTGTAAAACTGATTGCCTATAAATAGAAATAGGGCCATAAGAGTGGCGGTTATTGGCTCTTCAAATTCCCTTTTTAGAGAACTCAAATCTTCGCTGTTCATCTCTTCCGGCGATCATCTCTACAATCCTCAATGGCTTCTGAACCTGTTGATCGACGAACTCTCCTGGCGGGGATTCACTCCAAGGTGACTCTAGCACAGAAGAAGATGATCCATAGGAGACTCGATGTCCATGAGGAGTATGAGCTGTTGGCCCTGATGAGGTCGGAGGCCATATATGATCATGGGCCGGAGCGGGGTCCCCTCTACTTGAGACACCTAGAATTTGGCTTGCGGTTGCCTCTGCATCCCTTCCTCAAGCAAGTATTCACAGAACTAGGCGTATCACCGGCGCAGATGAAGCTGAACACCATCGCTATCTTGCTGGGGTTTGTGATGATCTTCCATTGGCTAGGAATAAAGCCTTCTTTGCAAGTCTTGGGCTGACTGGTGGTTGTGACTTCCACTTTTAGATGGTGGGGAAGTTTAGGCTCATCATTGGCCTACGAGACTCGCATAAGGACTGGAAGGAGAAGTTCGTCTAGGTTGTGGGGGACGACCTGGAGTTGGGCTGCTCCGACTGGCCCGATATAAGGAGGGATGTGCTCGCAAGAGGCGTGTTGTCTGGGGACGAGATAGAGGTGCTTGATATGATCAAGTCGTATGCTGGCTCTCGTCGAGTCGACCATCTACTCGAAAAGTCAGTCTTGCGAGTGCTCGGCGTGTCGGTCGTGCCTGCTACCACCTAGGACCATGACAGAGCTTCGACCCTCATTCTATGGAAAGCGAAAGCGACGCCGGTGCCTACTATTTCTTTGGCTGCTCCTCAGGAGGATTCGCCTACCAGGCCTACAAAGCGTCTTCGTCGGGACATTCCTCCCATGGAGGCTGGGGCGACTGAGGAGGAAGTTCTCACCCTCATCCATAGACGAAGGAGGCGGTCTCGAGGGGAAGATGAGGAACAGGAGGTACAGGCGGTATGAGTCGGCTATGGGAGAACCAGCCGAGGCTCCTCAATGAGGGGGAGCCGAGATATGGGCTTATGCTGGTGGAGCGGAGGCGTCCGCTCATCGCGGTGAGCCATCCTACCCCAGGAAGGAGTTGGCTGAGGAAGAGACGAAGCCTTCCACAAGGCTATAATATCCCTTCTCCCTTCGTGTTGATGAGATCGGAGAAGAGGAATGGAAGAAGACGAGCAAGTATCTTATGGGGACTTTAGGGGTCGACCGACGATACACGCAGGAGCCCAACCCTGAGTACCGCTTTGATGTCGCTCACCATCTTGATATCAGGGGGATTGTCCTCAGCTCTCACGTGAGCCAATCGAGGACAATTGAGCAATTCTATCTTCCTCAAGACGATGAGTTCTTGAAGGGAGTCCCTAATGCCAGCCTCCACTTTAGCCTTCGCAGCTATCTAGTTCGAGGTGCTCTGGTGAGCAGGAGATGTTTGGATGGATGGAGCACATCTCGATGTCCTATCTTAAGCTCTTGGGGGAGGTTGAGTCCCTGAGGGCTAGCAGAGGGGTCGGCTCAAGGCGGGCTGCTAAGATGCCAGCCCCAAAACCCATCGAAGTTGAGAAGCTTAGGTAAGAGATGGAGGATAGCTAAAGGAAGGCTGAGGGTCTAGGCGAGGCTCTCCAGGAGAGGGACCATGCTCTGGCGTAGGTCGAAATAGAGAAGCTGGTGGCGGTGCATGCGCAACGCCATTTGAATGAGAAGCAGGCAGAGCTCGCCAAGCTTCAAGGAGAGGTTGCCCACCTCAAGTCTGAGGCTAATCTCCAGGAGGTCATCGATGAATATCGCCAGAGCTTAAATGGAAAGACCAAAGTGGTGATAGCTTGATCGGATACCGTTACCGATACCAATCCATAAATTAGTAGATTCTTTTCTTCATTGCATCTCATATAATCTTCTAGTATGAGAATTTAAACTTAGCTAATTCTCATATTGTGATCTAGTTAACTAAGTCATAGCATGCATATAAACTTAGCATGTAAACCTAAGTTAACCATGCTTTAAACCTTAATTAGAGATAACCAAATCATTAAATACCAAATTTGAACACTCTAATTAACATAATTGTTTAATTTTGGTCAGCCATGTTAGTGGGAGTATTTTACATTTTAAACCCTCATCTTTGGCCAAATTGAAGATTTCTCTTCACATGGGCTTATATATATGTGCCCTCCACCTCTCATTTTGCCATTCTAAAGAAAAAAAACTCTCCAAACCCTCATCCCTCTCCTCTGACCAACCAAACCCCAGCCCCTCTCCTCTTGTAAAAAAAAAAATAGAAGAAAAATAAATAGATTCCATAAGCTCCAAACATTGAAGAAGAAGGAGAGGAGAAAGGAGTTAGTTGAGGATTTTGGAGGAGGAAGTGAAGCAAGTCTCAATACTAGGTATAATTCTCTTTTGCATGTTGTTGTTAAGAACATTAGACTGAGATTATAAGATTTAATTTGGTTTTAGTCTTGCATGTAACATTTTAGGGCTTGCATGTTAATGTTATCTTGAAACAGAAATTCCGTGCAGAAATTTCCAGCAAGATACACTACCACTAAACAGATCATAACTTTCTTTGTATATATCCAAATGAAGAAATTATTTCTGTTCTAAAAACTACACTTTCGTGGCTTTCATTTAAGACCATTTCTTGTTTAATTCTAAAATCATTTACTAGTTTTAAAGTATGGTTTAACTCAGTGCATGTGTCTGAAACTGTCTACCTGAGTTATGTCCTTTGTAAAGAGCATATATCTCAATATATACCATGCATGCATAAATTTTTTCTGTTATAGAAACTACACTTTCTTGGCTTTCATTTGAGATCCTATTTGTTTAATTCTAAGATCATTTACTGGTTTGAAAATATAGTTTAACTCAGTGCATGTGTCTAAAACTGTCTGCCTGAGTTATATCTTTTGTAAAGAGCATATATATCAACATATGCAATGCATGCATAAAATTCTTTCTATTCCTAAAACTAGACTCAATTGTCTTTCTGTTGATGAAAGTTTTAATTAATTTGAGTAACATTTGATAAGTCTAAACCTAGTATATGTACTGGCAATTTCAGTCTACCCCCTTGTGTTGTTTTGCATGTAACATGCATTATAAAATTGAAAGTTTGATGAAACTAATTGGACTTGGAATCTAACCCATCATATCACTTATATACCAAATATGAGCTCATTTGTATAGTGTTAAATACCCAAAGTGATTTATTCATTTTAGATAGTAACCTA
The DNA here is from genome assembly GCF_001876935.1 of Asparagus officinalis. Taxonomy (NCBI): domain Eukaryota; kingdom Viridiplantae; phylum Streptophyta; class Magnoliopsida; order Asparagales; family Asparagaceae; genus Asparagus; species Asparagus officinalis. The sequence goes on along the minus strand of NC_033799.1, from coordinate 61,689,410 downwards.
TGTTTTTCTGCTACAGTTTTGATATGTGTAGTTTGCTGAGAGCATAACTCTTACTATACATCATGCATTGATGTAAAAGTTTTATAGTCTGAAATTAGACTCATAATGGAGTCATTTGGGACTAGTTACATGCATTTTGGATATCAATTGTTGTACCATCTATTCACCTAAATCTGCTGCATGTACACTATTTATGTTGCTGTGCATATTAGAGATATTAGATGCAATCATCTAGGGTGTAGCTTATACCATGATATAAGTTTTAAGTTAAAGTTTTAAAAGACATAGTGTCTAGAATCTCATGTGGGTATACATGTATATATAGGACAAAGAATCTTGGATTCATTCGTTGGCCGAGAGGATCCCGGCATAATCGGTAGGTAACCTTTCATTGTTTCCTCTCAAGTCTTTGAGAGTTCGATTGATTACTTTCTTGAAGTTCCTGCGAGTTAGTTTCCCATGCTAATTGTATATCTTATCATTTTCATAATATTCCTATTTGATTCACCTCATGCATGGGCTCCTTGTTGATTGGTTAATCATTGCTATCCTAATGTTGTTTATTTCAGTTTTATACCTTCGATATCCTTGAATGATTTCATTGCAACAATTCGAATTGATTTGATGGTTCAACTATTGATAATGATAGTATTCCTCTCTTCGTTGATGATTGATTATCTATATTCATGGATTATGCCCTGTGTGAAGTAAGCTTCACCGGTGGGTGGTAATGTTATAGTGTCCCGGTGGGACAATGCCCTGTGTGAGGACGCTCACCGGTGGGTGTATAAAGGCATGCGCTGTTTATTAATTATCCCATGATTGGGGAGTTTGGAATCCTGAATATTAGACCTTGATTAGTCATCTTTACATGTTATTTCACTTTGGTCAATGATTACGATATAAGAATGATAACTTAATGTTGAGACCCCGTTGTTCAAGTTTGATATCTATGTCTATCATTTTCATTCGTTACCTTGGATTGTACCCGAGATTTTTATGGTTACCTATTGGGCCTTAGGCTCACCCCTATTGTTTCTGAATCCACTCGCAGGTCATATAACTGGCAAGGATAAGGGCATTGCAGACCCTGAATTTGAAGATTAGCTCCAGAGGAAAATCTTCATAGGGGTTAATTTATGTTCACTTTTGTAGTACCTTTGACTTATAAAACATGTATTAATGTTGTAGCCACTGCTATTACTGTAATATTTTGTATTACCCTTTAGTTCTCTTCTATTTTGGTATTCTATGGACTCTGCTGTCAACCTCGTGATCTTGGGTATTACATATGCATCTCCACTGCTTTATTTTTCGCCCTTCAGTATATCTATGTTGTGATGTGCATAAAGATTTAGCAGGTCGACCCTTCTTATTACAGATAGGTCATGCTCAAATTTTTATGTACCTCCCAGAGGAGGGGCGTTACACTACCTGTCGGCGTATTTCCCAGCTGAGATGAGGAATCCACCCGATCGCTTCCACTACCCTCTTATCGTAGCCAATTGTATGGACGAGTTGAGCGAGGTGGAAGCACTTGGGGGAGGACTTGATCTAGGCAATGAGGAGGGAGAATTAGACAAAGAGGGAGACTGCTCGATTCCTTTGCCGACTACACCCAGAGGATCCCAGCCTGCAATGCTAGGAGCCGGAATGGACTTCTCTTAGCCTCCTAGGACTTTCCTGCCTCGTACCTTCTGCTGTCGTACAAATGTATACTCTATATCTTGTAAATATTCTTTACGAACGAATGAAGAAATATTCTTGACTTTGAAATTTCTTTCTGGGTTACACAATCTCAATGTCTCCTGAATGACTTGGCTTCAATATAAACTTGTAAACTTGAACTGCTAACTTGAGAGGATTGTCCTTCGTTGAGAAGATACGCCTCGAACTTGAGTAGACATGTCTGATACATTAGTTTTTGTCTAAGTATTGAACCAATTTGGTCGACTGCTTCAGCCAGTTGGCATCTGAGCTTCTTGGTCGAGTGCCTAAAAAAGATGCTCTATAAAATTTGATGTTGGTTGTCGAGGGTCGACTAATGACTAGTCGACTACTAGCTGAATAGATGTTGCTTAGTGAACTTCCAAAAGCTTTTATTTGATTAGGTGAAACATCACTTACTAGAAATGACATGATGACGCTGATAGTTGTCAGAGAGTTATGGTGTCGCTTCGATTTTTGAGTGAAGAGGTGTGGATTAAAGAGGAGTGGCACTTTGAGCTTCGAGCGAACCATTTGAAATTTCAAGATGAATCTCGCCCGTTCATTTCAAAATGAGACAACCATCCAGATTAATCCACGTGCCCCTCTGAATACTATAAATAGCTTATTAGGGAGAAAAAGAATTCTTTACGAACTATTGCCCTAAAATATTCGGCGTTTCTCTCTTTCAATCTTCTCAAGTCTTTCTGCAACAAAAATCCTCTGATGGCTTCTTAGACTTCTACCACCGGCCATAATGAGGAGAGGATTGCTCTTCTCTGGCCTATCTGCTCAAATGTCTACATCGGAGAGCTTGAGCAACACTATGGCCTCTACGACA
>NC_033799.1:61686164-61686852 GCF_001876935.1 Asparagus officinalis | reverse complement strand
ACACTTGCAGCGCCTAATAGGGATGAGTCGGTATACCGCCATGGTGAGAACATGGCACTTCTATATATACCTTGCCCATCTCGAGTATGGGTTAGGCTGCCACTCCATCCCTTCATTAGGGATGTTTGCATCGCTTTGGGGGTTTCCCCCTTTCAATTCACCCTAAATGCCATTGGGGTTCTGGTGAGCTTCATTATCATCTGCCAGAGGGTCGGTGTCTTGCTGACCATTCGACTGCTTGGGCATCTGGTTGGCGTCAAGTCAATGAGGAGGGACCCACACTACTTCTTCCACTATAGTGGAAGTTTCAAGCTTGTCACAGATGCTCCAGAATCCAACAGGGACTGGAAGGACGACATTCCCACTTGACCCAATTGGCCTGAAGTGACAAAGGACATGTTGTCACCATGCATCCTTATCGCTGAAGAAAGACGACAATTGGAGAAGATCCGCTCCTACGTCGGATCCCGGGAGAGGAGCAATCTTTTTGAGATGGCATCTCTCCGGGCAGTGGACATGTTCATGATCTTGTCCTCCGAGGTCAATAACCATGCATCCTTATCGCTGAAGAAAGACGACAATTGGAGAAGATCCGCTCCTACGTCGGATCCCGGGAGAGGAGCAATCTTTTTGAGATGGCATCTCTCCGGGCAGTGGACATGTTCATGATCTTGTCCTCCGAGGTCAA
>NC_033799.1:61653736-61686154 GCF_001876935.1 Asparagus officinalis | reverse complement strand
AGAGATTTGAGGAGGGAGGAGTCGAGCTCAGCCTCACAGCCCCAGAAGAGGTTGAGGGGAGAGCTCGCCCCTGAGGAGACGACCGACATGAGATCAAGAGTGGCCGAGGTTGCTACCCAACTGGCAGGGCAGAGAGCAAGGACAAGTAGGTAATGACTAAGAAGGACCAAGGCCCCAGCATGCCGATGGGGTAGGTCCACGTCGACTCGGCTAAGGAACAGTGGTCGGCCGAAGAGCAACAGTCGACTGTCCATGCTGTTCAACCGGATAAGGTCGTCATCCTAGATGACTCTCCCCTCCTGGAGCAGAGGAGGTGGCCCAAACTATCGAAGAGATAGTTGTTGGGGCTCTTATCAAATAGACAGTCGAGCTAAGCTCTAGGCCCGAACCGTCCCGCAGGCCAGGCAAGGGGCCTGTCAGGACATCTAAGGGAGCTGATGAGAGCACCTCTGCGACAATTAGGGGAAGAGGAAGCCAGCGAGAGGCCAAGGAGATTCAAGCCATTCCGCTATTAGGCTTCCGAGAAAAGGTGAAGGTTATGCTGGTGGGAGAGCCGTCGGTCCCCTGTTCGCCTAGGGATGAATTCCCCGAGGGTGACAGGTTTGTTCTGCAGGTGTCTCTTAACGTGGAGGCTTCCATCTTAGGGTCCTTAACTGCCCTAATTACAGCTGTGCACCAGTTCTCCCTCTCAAAAGATGAGAGGGTAATGAGGGAGATGCCTAGCGTCGCCATGCATCTGGCCCTCAAGGCCTACTTGGTCCGGGTGGCTTTGCTGGAGCAGGAGTTGTATGACTAGCTCAGGCATATGCACGACGCACTGCATAAGTGGTAGGCGGAGTTGGTCAAGGAGAGGTCAGCCAAGGAAGAGGCAGAGAAGAGAATTACTACCTTGGAGGCTGAGATGAATAGCAGGGAGGCTGCTTGGCGCCAGGAGCTGGATGAAAAAGTAAGGCTCCTAAAGGGGTATAGAATCTAGTGCTCCAAGCAGTTGGGTTTCATCGAGGAGATCTAAAGAGAGATGGCTTGGCTAAAGGAAGAGGTTGGCCATTTGCAGCTAGGGCTTTCCGAGCGGGATGGCCAACTGACTGCTTTGGCTATGGTGGTCGAGGAGGATGCTCGATCGATTTGTCTCTCAGTTGAGCAGTTAAGGCGAGACCTCAAGGAGGATCGATCAACCCATCACACATCCATGACGATTGTCAAGAACTTGGAGGATCAGCTAGCTTGCTTGGACTCAGAGCAACATAGGACGAGGATAGTCGATGAGTGGTGCTATGGTCCCTTGGGTAAAACTGAGGTGGCCTTAGCTTGTAAGGCCGTCATCGACTATCTAGCCTCGTTGCTCCCTTTGGCTCTTGTCCCATGCCTGATCGCCTCTACCCTCCCCCCTCCCCATCTCTTGCTGCATTAACCTCCTAAAGGAGATCAAGGTGAGTGGAGGGGGGGTTACGTCTGGTGTTAGATGACGGAGACGACGACGAGTCATGGGATGATTTTGAAGAAGACCCTCCTACTTCCTCTTCTATTGCTACTGCCGAAGGCCCTGCTTACCCCGTAGCTGAAGCTCCTGGCAACTCTGTCGTCGCCGCCGCTGAGGACTTCCCAAGCTCGACTGTCAGATCTGGCCGAGAGATCTAATGGCTTGTATCTATCATTCTTTTGTTTTTGTAAACATCGACATGCCTTGTTGTAAATAGACATGGCTACTATAATAAGGCTTGAAATAAAACTTTATTGAAATAAAGATCAATTTTTCTCTCGTACTAGAGTATGCTTTCAATTATTCCTTGTTTTTTCTTTGCTAGCTTGTTGCTTTGTTCTGATTGAGAGAACTAAGTGTCGATTGTAGTGAGCCGATCGTATTGAGACAACCTGATGGTTGAGTGGCTAAGATGACTGTCTCATTCTATGTCTTTTACTGGCGAAATTTTAGGTCATTTGTCTACGAGAACTGGCAAGTTGAAGTGCATGCCTTTTTTGTCGAAGATGACCAAATAATTGAACTCCATGCCTTGGGTTATTCATGATGACGCCAAGAGCTTTTTGGCAAAATGATAACCCGAAGGTTGGGTGCCCAGGACTTACGTAGATGCCTGAGGCTTGGACAACCCGGAGGTTGTGTCTAGGGCTTACTGAAGCCGACTAGGTCTTTCACCCTATGGAGGGCCACCCTGATGGTAACATGGCAATATGACAACTCGAAGGTTGGGTGCCTAGGACTTACATAGACTCCTGGGGCTCGAACAACCCGGAGGTTGTGCCTAGGACTTACTAAACTCGACTAGGTCTTTTACAACCCTAAGGTTATGCCTAGGGCTTGCAGAAGTCGACTAAGTCTTTCTCCCTACGAAGGGCCACATTGATGGAAATTCACTAAAATGACAACCCGGAGGTTGGATGCTCAGGACTTACGTAGAAACTTAGGGCTTGGACAACTCAGAGGTTATTTCTAGAACTTACTATAGTCGACTAGGTCTTTTACAACCCTAAGGCTGTACCTAGGACTTGCAAAAGTCGACTAGCTCTTTCGCCCTATGAAGGGCCACCCTAATGGTAATTTGGTAAAATAACAACCCAGATGTTGGGTGCCTAGGACTTACGTAGATGCATGGGGCTTGGACAACCCGAAGGTTGTGCCTAGGACTTACTAAAGTTGATTTGGTCTTTTACAACCCAAAGGTTGTGCCTAGGGCTTGCGGAAGTCAACTAGATCTTTCACCCTATGAAGGGCCATCTTGATGGTAATTCGGTAAAATGATAACCTGGAGGTTGGGTGCCCAGGACTTACGTAGATGCCTGGGGTTTAAACAACCCGGAGGTTATGCTTAGGACTTATTAAAGTCGACTAGGCCTTTTATAACCCTAAGGCTGTGCCTAGGACTTGCAAAAGTCGACTAGGTCTTTCGCCCTATGGAGGGCTGCCCTGATGGTAATTCGGTAAAATGGCAACCTAGAGGTTAGGTGCCTAGGTTTTACATTGATGCATGTGGCTTCAATATAGCCATGATGGTCATAAGGTGATTGCGGGAGTCGACCATATGGTGAGTGCCTTGGGTTTACTCCTGATAAGGCACCAAGGGCATAAAATTCCTACATAGGTTGAGCACTATAGGAGTGAAAAATAGGAATTAAGTCAGTTTCAATAATAATTGCATTAATACTAAATGAAATTTACAAAATTATTGAAAATAACACAACAAAATTATTAAAAATAACGCCGCAGATATTCGATATTTTAAGGATGTTAGAGGACTCTCCCGTCTGGGCCCCTTAGTCGATAGGTGTCTGCTTGTAGCTCTTCTAAGACTATGTATTAGCCTTCCCAGTTGGGACCTAGCTTGCCTCTCCGAGTGTCTTTGTTGAAGGTAGCTTTGTGGAGGATGAGGTCGCCAGCATTGAATCTCATTGGTCGAATCTTGTTGTTGTAGTAGCGGGCGATTCGTTGCTGATTGGCGACCTGGGTCTGGAGCGCTTTCTCTCGGGTCTCGTCTAGGAGATCAAGGCCAATTTGAAGCCCTGCTGAGTTCATGTTCTTTTCGAAGTGTTGGAGTTGGATGGTCGGCATGCCTACTTCAACGGGAGTGACTGCTTCGGTGCTATAAGCTAGCTTGAATGGAGTCTTCCCGCTTGAGTTTTTATAGGTCATGCGATACGACTAGAGGATACTAGGCAACTCTTCAACCCAGTTGTTCGGTGAAACGACAAATAATAGATTTCCACACAAAAATTTTGACGTTACTCTCACCAATCTTGGCTAGTTGTTCGGCCTCAATCCATTTGGTGAAGTAGTTAATCGCCACAATGAAAACTTCCTCTGCCCTGAAGCTTGGGGGAGAGGACCTAGTAGATCCAATCCCCATTGAGCAAGTGATATAGAACTCAGGATAGAAGTTAGCTCGGTTGCCGTTTCTCGAGGGATGTACGAAAAGAGCTGGAACTTCTGGCAATGAGAGGTGAGTCGCCTTGACTTAGCTAAAATAGTTGGCTAGTAGTATCCTTGACGGATGACTTTCTACACGAGAGTTTGGGCCCCAAGATGATTTCCACATTTACCCTCATGAATCTCTCTGAGCACATAATTGGCCTCTGATGGCCGATGGCACCGCAAATAGGGTCTAACACCGCTGCTGGAATAAGACATCCGATAGAGCTATTCGTCAATCATGGAGAGATTTGAGGAGGGAGGAGTCGAGCTCAGCCTCACAGCCCCAGAAGAGGTTGAGGGGAGAGCTCGCCCCTGAGGAGACGACCGACATGAGATCAAGAGTGGCCGAGGTTGCTACCCAACTGGCAGGGCAGAGAGCAAGGACAAGTAGGTAATGACTAAGAAGGACCAAGGCCCCAGCATGCCGATGGGGTAGGTCCACGTCGACTCGGCTAAGGAACAGTGGTCGGCCGAAGAGCAACAGTCGACTGTCCATGCTGTTCAACCGGATAAGGTCGTCATCCTAGATGACTCTCCCCTCCTGGAGCAGAGGAGGTGGCCCAAACTATCGAAGAGATAGTTGTTGGGGCTCTTATCAAATAGACAGTCGAGCTAAGCTCTAGGCCCGAACCGTCCCGCAGGCCAGGCAAGGGGCCTGTCAGGACATCTAAGGGAGCTGATGAGAGCACCTCTGCGACAATTAGGGGAAGAGGAAGCCAGCGAGAGGCCAAGGAGATTCAAGCCATTCCGCTATTAGGCTTCCGAGAAAAGGTGAAGGTTATGCTGGTGGGAGAGCCGTCGGTCCCCTGTTCGCCTAGGGATGAATTCCCCGAGGGTGACAGGTTTGTTCTGCAGGTGTCTCTTAACGTGGAGGCTTCCATCTTAGGGTCCTTAACTGCCCTAATTACAGCTGTGCACCAGTTCTCCCTCTCAAAAGATGAGAGGGTAATGAGGGAGATGCCTAGCGTCGCCATGCATCTGGCCCTCAAGGCCTACTTGGTCCGGGTGGCTTTGCTGGAGCAGGAGTTGTATGACTAGCTCAGGCATATGCACGACGCACTGCATAAGTGGTAGGCGGAGTTGGTCAAGGAGAGGTCAGCCAAGGAAGAGGCAGAGAAGAGAATTACTACCTTGGAGGCTGAGATGAATAGCAGGGAGGCTGCTTGGCGCCAGGAGCTGGATGAAAAAGTAAGGCTCCTAAAGGGGTATAGAATCTAGTGCTCCAAGCAGTTGGGTTTCATCGAGGAGATCTAAAGAGAGATGGCTTGGCTAAAGGAAGAGGTTGGCCATTTGCAGCTAGGGCTTTCCGAGCGGGATGGCCAACTGACTGCTTTGGCTATGGTGGTCGAGGAGGATGCTCGATCGATTTGTCTCTCAGTTGAGCAGTTAAGGCGAGACCTCAAGGAGGATCGATCAACCCATCACACATCCATGACGATTGTCAAGAACTTGGAGGATCAGCTAGCTTGCTTGGACTCAGAGCAACATAGGACGAGGATAGTCGATGAGTGGTGCTATGGTCCCTTGGGTAAAACTGAGGTGGCCTTAGCTTGTAAGGCCGTCATCGACTATCTAGCCTCGTTGCTCCCTTTGGCTCTTGTCCCATGCCTGATCGCCTCTACCCTCCCCCCTCCCCATCTCTTGCTGCATTAACCTCCTAAAGGAGATCAAGGTGAGTGGAGGGGGGGTTACGTCTGGTGTTAGATGACGGAGACGACGACGAGTCATGGGATGATTTTGAAGAAGACCCTCCTACTTCCTCTTCTATTGCTACTGCCGAAGGCCCTGCTTACCCCGTAGCTGAAGCTCCTGGCAACTCTGTCGTCGCCGCCGCTGAGGACTTCCCAAGCTCGACTGTCAGATCTGGCCGAGAGATCTAATGGCTTGTATCTATCATTCTTTTGTTTTTGTAAACATCGACATGCCTTGTTGTAAATAGACATGGCTACTATAATAAGGCTTGAAATAAAACTTTATTGAAATAAAGATCAATTTTTCTCTCGTACTAGAGTATGCTTTCAATTATTCCTTGTTTTTTCTTTGCTAGCTTGTTGCTTTGTTCTGATTGAGAGAACTAAGTGTCGATTGTAGTGAGCCGATCGTATTGAGACAACCTGATGGTTGAGTGGCTAAGATGACTGTCTCATTCTATGTCTTTTACTGGCGAAATTTTAGGTCATTTGTCTACGAGAACTGGCAAGTTGAAGTGCATGCCTTTTTTGTCGAAGATGACCAAATAATTGAACTCCATGCCTTGGGTTATTCATGATGACGCCAAGAGCTTTTTGGCAAAATGATAACCCGAAGGTTGGGTGCCCAGGACTTACGTAGATGCCTGAGGCTTGGACAACCCGGAGGTTGTGTCTAGGGCTTACTGAAGCCGACTAGGTCTTTCACCCTATGGAGGGCCACCCTGATGGTAACATGGCAATATGACAACTCGAAGGTTGGGTGCCTAGGACTTACATAGACTCCTGGGGCTCGAACAACCCGGAGGTTGTGCCTAGGACTTACTAAACTCGACTAGGTCTTTTACAACCCTAAGGTTATGCCTAGGGCTTGCAGAAGTCGACTAAGTCTTTCTCCCTACGAAGGGCCACATTGATGGAAATTCACTAAAATGACAACCCGGAGGTTGGATGCTCAGGACTTACGTAGAAACTTAGGGCTTGGACAACTCAGAGGTTATTTCTAGAACTTACTATAGTCGACTAGGTCTTTTACAACCCTAAGGCTGTACCTAGGACTTGCAAAAGTCGACTAGCTCTTTCGCCCTATGAAGGGCCACCCTAATGGTAATTTGGTAAAATAACAACCCAGATGTTGGGTGCCTAGGACTTACGTAGATGCATGGGGCTTGGACAACCCGAAGGTTGTGCCTAGGACTTACTAAAGTTGATTTGGTCTTTTACAACCCAAAGGTTGTGCCTAGGGCTTGCGGAAGTCAACTAGATCTTTCACCCTATGAAGGGCCATCTTGATGGTAATTCGGTAAAATGATAACCTGGAGGTTGGGTGCCCAGGACTTACGTAGATGCCTGGGGTTTAAACAACCCGGAGGTTATGCTTAGGACTTATTAAAGTCGACTAGGCCTTTTATAACCCTAAGGCTGTGCCTAGGACTTGCAAAAGTCGACTAGGTCTTTCGCCCTATGGAGGGCTGCCCTGATGGTAATTCGGTAAAATGGCAACCTAGAGGTTAGGTGCCTAGGTTTTACATTGATGCATGTGGCTTCAATATAGCCATGATGGTCATAAGGTGATTGCGGGAGTCGACCATATGGTGAGTGCCTTGGGTTTACTCCTGATAAGGCACCAAGGGCATAAAATTCCTACATAGGTTGAGCACTATAGGAGTGAAAAATAGGAATTAAGTCAGTTTCAATAATAATTGCATTAATACTAAATGAAATTTACAAAATTATTGAAAATAACACAACAAAATTATTAAAAATAACGCCGCAGATATTCGATATTTTAAGGATGTTAGAGGACTCTCCCGTCTGGGCCCCTTAGTCGATAGGTGTCTGCTTGTAGCTCTTCTAAGACTATGTATTAGCCTTCCCAGTTGGGACCTAGCTTGCCTCTCCGAGTGTCTTTGTTGAAGGTAGCTTTGTGGAGGATGAGGTCGCCAGCATTGAATCTCATTGGTCGAATCTTGTTGTTGTAGTAGCGGGCGATTCGTTGCTGATTGGCGACCTGGGTCTGGAGCGCTTTCTCTCGGGTCTCGTCTAGGAGATCAAGGCCAATTTGAAGCCCTGCTGAGTTCATGTTCTTTTCGAAGTGTTGGAGTTGGATGGTCGGCATGCCTACTTCAACGGGAGTGACTGCTTCGGTGCTATAAGCTAGCTTGAATGGAGTCTTCCCGCTTGAGTTTTTATAGGTCATGCGATACGACTAGAGGATACTAGGCAACTCTTCAACCCAGTTGTTCGGTGAAACGACAAATAATAGATTTCCACACAAAAATTTTGACGTTACTCTCACCAATCTTGGCTAGTTGTTCGGCCTCAATCCATTTGGTGAAGTAGTTAATCGCCACAATGAAAACTTCCTCTGCCCTGAAGCTTGGGGGAGAGGACCTAGTAGATCCAATCCCCATTGAGCAAGTGATATAGAACTCAGGATAGAAGTTAGCTCGGTTGCCGTTTCTCGAGGGATGTACGAAAAGAGCTGGAACTTCTGGCAATGAGAGGTGAGTCGCCTTGACTTAGCTAAAATAGTTGGCTAGTAGTATCCTTGACGGATGACTTTCTACACGAGAGTTTGGGCCCCAAGATGATTTCCACATTTACCCTCATGAATCTCTCTGAGCACATAATTGGCCTCTGATGGCCGATGGCACCGCAAATAGGGTCTAACACCGCTGCTGGAATAAGACATCCGATAGAGCTATTCGTCAATCATGAGATAACAACGATAAGTCCTCTGTTGATGCCTGGCTTCAACTAGATCTTTAGGCAAAGTGCCCAGCTTTAGATAAAGGATAATAGGATCCAACCAACAGAGCTTCACAGGCACCTTTGTCTCCATAACAGTCTCTAATGACTTGGAGATGCTGGGTCGCTCAAGAGTGTCGGTCGCTCAAGAGTGTCGGTGTAAACAGGTCTCGAGCTGATCCTTGAGCTTGTCGACCCAAGCTTGGAGAGGGCGTTCGCCCGAGCGTTGAGAGCGTGGGGGACTTGGGATATCTTGAACTCCAGGAAGCTGGTCAAGAGCTCCTTGGCAGCTTTAAGATACAGGGCCATCCTCGGGTCTTTAGCAGCATATCATCCATTCACCTGATGGATGACCAACTATGAGTCGGCTAAAATATAGAGGCATTCTGCCTTCAATGCTCGTGCCGCTCGAAGGCTAGCAAGAAGATTCATAGTCGCCTTTATTGTTGGATGCTGAGAATCCAAAAGAGACAGAGTGCTCGTGCGTCGAGCCGTCGGGGCTTCGCAAGACCACTCCCGCCCCACTACCGGCTTCTCCAGAGGATCCATCCACCTTGAATGACCACTATGAGACAAACTCAGGTGAAACATGTTCTAAAGTGCGATGAATTTGAGGAGCAGTTGCTTGGACTACTGAAGGTACTAGCTCTGCTGGTTGAATTGTCGGTAAAGGTTCTACTGGCTCATCGCTTAGCAAAATTGATTCAATCAAGAAGTCGGCTAAGGCTTGAGCTTTGATTGTTGTCCTAGGTTTGAACTGGACATCATGTTCACTGAGTTCGACTGCCCAGGTGACAATACTTCCAGATGTTGTGGGGCTACCCAGCACTTTCTTTAGAGGAAGACTTGTCCGCACAATGATGGCATGAGCCTGAAAGTAGGGACAAGGTCTCCTTGCAGTGATGATGAGAGCGAAGGCAGCTTTTTCTATAAAGGGGTAGTTGAGCTAATTTGCTTTGAGGATCCGGTTCACATAGTAGACAAGCTTCTGAATGTTCTCTTCTTCTCGAACAAGGACAAAGCTGATTGCTTTAGAGGAGATGACCATGTCTAAGTACAATGTCTCTCCTCCTATAGGTTGGCTTAGCAATGACTTAGTACGCAAATATGCCTTGAGATCTTGAAATGTTACACTGCATTCAGCCATCCAAGTCATGCTTTCCTTCAAGTTCTTGCTTCCCCTTAGAGTCTTGAAGAATAGGAGGCTCCTCTTGGCAGATTTGGAGAGGAATTGACCTAGAGCCGCTATCTTCCCATTAAGCTTCTGAATGTCTTTAAATGTGCCCAGCTTGGGCAGTCGCTCTACGGCGGCTATCTTCTTAGGGTTGATCTCTATCCCTCTTTGGGTGATCATGAATACCAGGAATTTTCCCAATTGCACTCCAAAGGCACACTTAGTAGGATTGAGCTTCATTGGTAGCACCAAAGGGTAGAGAAGGCCTCGTCTAGGTCCAATATGTGGGTTAACGCATAGGCCTCCAAATTGCATCCGATCTGGTGATTGAAGACTTTGTTGACAAGTCTCTGATATGTAGCTCCAGTGTTCTTCAAACCAAATAACATCATTATGTAGCAATAAGTGCCTAAATCAGTGATGAGGAGGTCTTCTCTTGATCATGCTCTGCCATGAAGATTAGGCAGTCGTCCAAGTCCGAATGCTTGCGTTGAGTTTGCTTCCCTTGGAAGATTTGATCGAAATTGAGGTTGAGCTTCAATGCATGGTAGAAGCTCGTGTGATTGAGTTTGAATACCCGAGCTTGATGAGTATCAAGGTTGAATGCACAAAGATGTCTAAAATGCAAGAGTTTGCAGAGAGCTGAAATAAAGAGCCCAGAGGATCTCCAAAATCTGATAGCTCTTTTATCAAAATTCTAGATCCCCCTTTTTATGTAGCCAAATGTGGCTTATAAATAGTTAAGGAGAGTCATGGTCACTCCCTTAAATTGTGGGAAGTGACTATTCCCATGATTATAGTTGAGGAGGATAACCCCTCCCTCAAATTATGGAATATGACCACTCATAGGTGATGAGAGCCACACTCCATCCCGTAAGTCGTGGGAAGTGGGTCTGCCCATTCTCACAAGGTAAGCAAGCAGCTGCTGACCGCTCAGCCGAGCTTAACGGGCTTGCTGGTGTGTAAGCTGAATGCTCAGGTGAGCTTGACGAATAGGCGAGGTTGACTGGCGAACCCCTTAAGCATTTAGGCGAGCTTAAACCTGTTGGCGAGCTTGGTTTGTGCGGACAAACTTCCTGCAGGCGAGCTTAACTCGTGTGGGCGAGTGAAACATCTAGGTGGGGTTGACTCGTGTGGGCGAGTCGAGCATTTAGGCAAGCCTGACTCGAGCTGACGAGCTAAGTCATGTTGGCGAACTTGGTTCGTGCAGGCGGGCCAAGTGTTCAAGTGGGCTCGACTCATGCGGGGGAGTCAAGCATTCAGGCGAGCTTGACTCATACGGGCGAGTCAAGCTTCCGGGTGAGCTCTGCTTAGCCTTTTTGATGCAGGCAAGCAAGCAGAACAAGCTTGTTCTTGCAAGTTTGAGAACACAGGCGAGGCCCTATGGGCGTGCCTTTTGATTTTTGGATGAAGGCAACTTTTATTACCTACAATCCTAGGATGACATTGTGGGCTGACTTGAGATCCGTCACCTAGAACTGGACTTGGAGGGTGGCTTGCTTGGGGTACACTCCAACTCTTGGTGGGAGAGTAATCATCTCTTCTGGCAATAGAGAGTGGCCAGTGAATCCGATGAGGGGTCCTCTACAATGGAGCATGCGAGATTTGTTGATGTCCATCTGGTTAAAGGCATCGACATACAAAATGTCCACTGAGCTCCCTGTGTCGACTATGATTCATTTCACATGATTGCCATTAATTGATGTGGTTATGACGATAGGATCGTCATGAGGGGTCTCAACGCCTTGTAGATCGGCATCCCCAAAAGATATGGGCTCCTCTGCATTTGTCCTGTTGTCACCTTAGTCGACCCTCAATGTCCTCTTCGCATATCTCTTCCGGGCGTTGTTGGATGACCCTCCAACAATGGGACCGCTACTGATCATGTTAATGACCCTTTTGTGGCTAGGCTCCGGGGGTCGGCTATCTTAGCACTGTTGAGGACGAGGCGACCGCGAACGGGACCTCCTACTCTCCTTGGCTAGGGTAGCTTCTCTACGACCTTGCTGAGAGATGAGGTTCTTCAAGTACACTCTCTTAATCAGGTCCTCAATATCCCTCTTAAGGATATGGCAATCGTTGGTGAGATGACTGTGATCCTTGTGGTAATGGCAGAACTCCTTCATGTTGCGGTTCTTGGGTTTTGACATCATCTTAGGAGCGGGCTCCTTGAGGTGTCCCTCCTTCTGAACCAAGGAGAGAGCTGATGAGAAGGAGGTATTAAGGATGGTGAGGGCTGGTCTTGGCTGCTGGTCCCTCTGTTGGTCCCTCCTATTTGACCGGTTGGGATGATAGTCAACTCTCGGAGGGTCTCTCGTCCACTCCTACCCTGTAGGGGGTGTCTGTCCAACTCTAGTGTTGGTGCCACTTCTGGAGCTATTTCTGAAGTCAACGAGGTAGTCAGGATAGCTGGGGCTGCTGAAGCTATGGCTGCAGAGGTCACTGTGACCCTGGCTGATGCCTTGTAGGCATGGGCGTCCTCCATGTCCATGTACCTATGAGCGTTGCCCATTAATTGATCATAGTTAGTGACTGGCTTCTTGGTAAGCGAGTCGGCCAACTTATTGCTCAGCAGATTGGCCACGAGTGCGAACATGGTGACTGCACTCCCTGGGTTGTTGACGTCCAACCTCTTCACCTGAAATCTCTTAAAGTAGGCTCAGAGGCTCTTACTGGGCCCTAGCCTCATCCGAATCAACATATGAGGGGGCAACTTCTGTTTGATATCAGCCAAGAAGTGTCACGCCCCGCTTCCCAAAATACCAGGGAATCGGGACGTGAGCAAGCCCGCGACGTATTAGACTAAGGAGAGATAAGTGCTAGACCCCGTCTACTCAATCTAATACGCTAAGCGTCTGGAAATAAAAATAATGCGAAGTCACAGGTCCCCGATCACAATAGCAAGAATATAAAGACAACCCAGAATAAGGAAATATCATATCTCAAATGGGATAACATCTGAGACATAAAATACGGGTCAAACATGCCCTTATACAAATATGAACAAATGAATACTGAAAAGATACAAAATACACTGATCAAGTAGAAATGGAATGTAGTACAAAAGAAAACTGAGGACCAATAACTAAACTTTGGCTTCTTCTTCTGCTCTATCCGCTAGGCACTCCTGCTGAGAATCCTCTGGCTCCTGATGATTTCCCAGCTGAACCTGTTCTTCCTCTAAGTCTGACGTACACCAGAGAAAACAGTGTACGTCAGGTGCATAGCGCACGGCAAGACCCGACAAAAGAAAATAGAACGAACAAAAATCTAATGCGAAAAACGATACGATAACAGAAACAACGAAAAAACGTACAACTGAAATCCACAAATCAACATGAAAACACTACTAAATCATGATAACATAAAGCATCCAAAATCGATCAGGTAACGAGGTCCTACTACTTCCTCTTACTCAAAGATTGCTAGAATTTAGCAAGAGGTTGAGCTCTCTTTTATTCTCTTATAGAAAAAACCACTTAACCAATTTTTTATTAACCTTTCCATAAGAGAGAGAGCTCATATATATAGAGTGAGATATATCATGACTCATCTCATGAGTCATGTCATGAGACATCTAAATGTAATGATTCTGTCACGCCCCGCTTCCCAAAATACCCGGGAATCGGGACGCGAGCAAGCCCGCGACGTATTAGACTGAGAAGAGATAAGTGCTAGACCCCGTCTTCTCAATCTAATACGCTAAGCGTCTGGAAATAGGTACAATGCGAAGTCACAGGTCCCCGATCACACATAGCAAGAATATAAAGACAACCCAGAATAAGGAAATATCATATCTCAAATGGGATAACATCTGAGACATAAAATACGGGTCAAACATGCCCTTATACAAATCTGAACAAATGAATACTAAAGAGATACAAAATACACCGATCAAATAGAAATGGAATATAGTACAAAAGAAAACTGAGGACCAATAACTAAACTTTGGCTTCTTCTTCTGCTCTATCCGCTAGGCACTCCTGCTGAGAATCCTCTGGCTCCTGATGATTTCCCAGCTGAACCTGTTCTTCCTCTAAGTCTGACGTACACCAGAGAAAACAGTGTACGTCAGGTGCATAGCGCACGGCAAGACCCGACAAAAGAAAATAGAACGAACAAAAATCTAATGCGAAAAACGATACGATAACAGAAACAACGAAAAAACGTACAACTGAAATCCACAAATCAACATGAAAACACTACTAAATCATGATAACATAAAGCATCCAAAATCGATCAGGTAACGAGGTCATGCAGCTAACGATCAGTCTAATCATCCAAGCAACAAGATCATACAATAGATGGAATTAATACTTAAAAATCTACAACTCGAGACGTAGTACGTCGAGCGAAATAATCCAAACAAGGAATCCCTCATGTATATACCATATGTCTCGAATTGTAAATAATTAAATATTAATCCCGATCTATGTATGAAAAGAAACACAACTAGCCTATATCTCAGAAGAACTCAAAATTAGCCAAGAAACGAGTCATGCAACTAGCAATCCTATACATGTCACTGGTTCACATCTCACACAGAGTCAAAACTCATATTCACGAATAACCGGTTGTTCACAAATCATCCACACGTAACGGTTCACTGCCCCCTCAGACCCACCCCAGTGCTACACAGGAATTTCACTGGTGTGAGCCTGGAAATAATCAACAATCACAATATCACATCACCTCAGACCCACCCCAACGCTACACAGGAATATCGTTGGTGCGAGCCTGGAAATAATCAACAATCACATATCACGACACCTCAGACCCACCCCAACGCTACACATGAATATCGTTGGTGTGAGCCTGGAAATAATCAACAATCACATATCACAACTCCTTGGACCCACCCCGGTGACTACACAAACTTCACCAGCGCGAGCCCGGAATACAACCACAAACACAAATATGTCAACTCCTCAGACCCACCCCGGTGACTACACAAACTTCACCAGCGCGAGCCTGGAATATACATCAACAATCACAACCGCTCATATGGACCAAGACTTCTCATCCCAATTCTCGTAATTCCAGGTCAACTACACACGAGATTCTAGACCCTAACGGTGTCATACAAGTCACTATAGTCATAAACTCCTAATGATTCTCAATCACAACATGGAGCAATCAATCAATGCAACTAATCATGTGTAATAATATCATAACATTTCAGATAATCAAAATAAGAATTATAAATCATAAACATCATCTACATAATTCAGAAAATAATCTTTTTCTAAATAAATTCATTTTAAATTATTTCGCTTAACAATTAATCTAAACTAATTCATTTTCCAAAATAAATTCTTTTAAATTATTATAATTATCTAAAAATGATTCTTTTGCCGAACTAAATTCTTTTAATTCATTATAATTTTTCTAAAAATACTATTTATCATATTACTATAATATATTTTAACACTCTTCATCAAACAATCCACACATGTAATTATATTACAAACTAATATACACCGATAACTCATAATAGATCTGAAAATGTAAAGAACGACAAGCTGAGTAATGGGATCTTGTCTGCGAGGCCAGTGGGGCCTGTCGACGATGTGGTGGAAGCGCTGTGGAGACGGATCTGGACTAAAGGGGGTTGCAACGTCAGCGAGAGGAGGTAACAACGACGGATCTGACGGTTGACTTGTGGAGTTGGACGACGACATCGACGACGGGTTCGACGGCGCGGGGATCTCGGCGTAGCCACTGTAGTACAACGGCAGCAACGATGACGACGGACGAGCGGCTGTTGGATGGTGACTGAGTTCGTCGGCGTTCGGCGGTCGGATGCAGGCGGCAAACCGCGAAGGTGGATGTGATGAAGATTGAGATGGCCGTCAAGTGTGGTGGTGCGCTAAGAGGAGGAGAGGAGCGGGGATAGTGATGGGGGCGTTTGGCCTGGTCCGCATGCGCAAGGTGGCTGTCGGATTTTGGGGAGCTCGGTTGCGCTCAGGGGTCGCTGGCTGAATGGCGCAAAGCGCAACGGCTGTGGCTGCCACAGGTACGGTCGGATCTGGCCATGGAAGGCGGCCAAGGGGAGGTGGCTGCGGTGTTGCCTCAGGCAACGAGAGAGGCCTGGGGCGCTGCTAGTTCGGTACGGAGGCCGGCACGGAGAGGGATGTCCGGCGGCTCAGTGGCTGTGGGCGGCGAAGGGGCAGGACTGCGACTTGCTGCGGCTGGCGGAGTTCAGAGGGGAGTGGTGGAGAGTCGGCTGCTGGAGGGAGAGCGGTGGGGAGAGCTGAAGTGCAGGCGTTGGGCGGCGCGAACGACGACTCGAGAGGGGGGGTCTGGCGTCGAGGCAGTTGAGGGACAAGGGTCGGAGTGAAGATGTCAGTGGCGGCCGGTTTTTTTTGAACAGGGATGGGTTTTGGTTACGGGTATAGTATATATATATATATATATATATATATATATAATATTAGGGTTAGGGTTAGGTATTAAGACAAAAATAATTAAAATAAATAATTACAAGTATTTAAAAATCAAAATAATTATGGGATAAATATCTATAATTAAAAACGTACACGTTGTGGTAATATAACAGTTGATACGGAATAGTCGAAATATACCCATATTGTATAATTAAACGAGAATAATTAATAATAAAAATATTTTTACTTAAATTTCAAATTAAATAATTATGGGACAAATACGTACACATTAAAACGTACTAGTTATACTAATACGATAGATAATATGTAACAACAGAAATAATACAATAAATTATACCAAACTCACGTAATTAATAATACTATGTATTATGTGAAATAATTTGTAATAATATTAATAACACAATATATTATTTAAAATAATATGTGATAGTACCGATAACATAACAAATTAATTTCAGAAATTTTTACCGCATAAAATAAATATCAAAATTATTTAAACAAATATATAATCAGATTTTTAAATCATAGAAATTTGTAGAAAATCGAGAAAAATATAAATACTCTTTTAAAAATCATAATTAAATATTTTAAAATATTAAAAAATTATTTTAACTAGTATCAAAATCCACAGTCATTACAAGACGTGATGGACGAACTTCCAGCTGAGCTTAGCACTCCTTGAAAGAGTGATGGGGAAGCATCGACAAATAACTACTTCCAAAGCTTGGAGCATGCTCATCACATCATAATAATTTTGAACATGCTTGGAGGAATCTCCCTTGCCTTTGTACTTCTCCATGTGAGACATCTTGAACTTCTCACATGGGGCATTCATGATGTCATCTGAGAGATGGGTGTTACCACCGATGGCATCGGCGACCGGTCTGTACACTCGGTCGTATCTAGAGGCCCATATGGTAATATGGGGGAGAGGCATGATGATGGAGGAGAGTCTTAGAGACCACTCACTTAGTGCGGTTCCTAAAGTGACCTGGGCATGGACTCTCACGAGAGGTCTCCTGATGACGATGTTGATGTCGGCGAGGCTCGTCAGCGCGAGACAATTGACGCGGTGGCGGGGATGCATGCTCGACGCGATCCTCTAACTGCTTGGCAACAACACGAGGAGTCTGAGGCTGGACTACTCGTTGAGCTCTGGAAGGAGATGGGTCTCCGACCACTGGTCTTCAAAAGGTGGAGAGAGAGCTGAGGTAGTTCACTACGACTATGGAAGTCGATCAAGAAGTTCACTAGAAAAGGTAGCGAATTGCTCTTGGAGAGACCGAGAGAGCTTCTGAGCTATTTTCTCAAGTTGGGCTCAAGTAACATAGCTCTAATGTGGTTCTACAGGGTAAGATAGGGCGAGCTAATGGTTAGAACCTAACACATTCTCTCAAAAAAGAAAACATGCCCCACGGTGGGCGCCTAACTGCCGATGTACTAGTGATTACATAGTCAATATGTATCTGTGTTTAGATTGGATTGTTAAGGTTTAATGAGGGGCCGCTTTCTTCCCCAACTTTATGTCTGGTTCTTTGAGTGGGATTGATGAATCTGCACAAGTAGAAACTCGTGAGAGGATGAGGTTTGGTTCCCCCATTATACCTCTAATGATCAAGTTAGCTGGTAAACTTGAGTAGGGTAAATAAGAACTGTCAGAGTTCTTGTGTGCAGAATGATTACTTAAAGATCAGATTTGTGAATCAAGATCTAGATCCCGATTAAAGATAGAATAGTACCTGTATATATACCAAGGGTATAAAGGTAGATCTATCATTTCAGCCGAGCACAGGATGACAGTGGCAAAGTATGAACTGGCGGATGAGTCAGCACCTACTTTACAGATATCGGCTAGTGACTGGATGAGCGATCAACTCAGTATTAAATAGAAAGCATTTGGTGGCATGGCGGTGCCTGCGCGGTCTGATGTGTCATGAAGGCTATCGAGGCTAGAGGCATGATGCGTCTGTCATGCATTAAATGTAATGTAGACACGTTGCTAGGGGGAGAGGCTCCAGGCGAAAATAGTCCTTTAACTTCACCGAGAAGTAATGCCTTTCGAGTTGTCCTGGGAGGCATCCAGCAAATGGTCGAGTGGGCTCGTAGCGAGTCGTATTCGACAAAGGGGATGACAAGTACCACCTTTCGAGTCGACATAAGGGAATGTCGACTTGACAAGTTAGCTGAGTCGTTGTCTGTGTTGGTCTCTGGCCGCCAACTTGATTGGGGGATAGCATGCAATACACATTTCCGTTACTTGGCAATGAGTTACACTTTGATAAATGAGAACACCATAACAACAACAAAATAAACCCCAAGTTTTATTGATTCTATTAAAATAAATAAGTTTTTATATTATATTGATCCAACCAAAATAAACAAGTACGTTCTTATATTACATTGCTTCCACCAAAATAAGTAAGTTTTTATATGACATTGATTCCATCAAAATAAGTAAGTTTTTTCTATTACAATGATTCCCCTAAAATAGACAAGTTTTTATATTACATTGGTTCTACCAAAATAAACAAGTACGTTCTTGTATTACATTGATTCCACCAAAATAAAATAAATTTTTATTACATTGATTCCACCAAAATAAGTGAGTTTTTATATTATATTAATTACCACCAAAATAAACAAGTTTCTATATTTCATTTGTTCAACTTCTAAGTACATTGGACAACTTTTTTTTATTGTGGACCAGTTGATTGCAACAACTACACCTATTTTTCTTCCTAATTCCTTCTCATTCTTCATCCATAGTATTTCTAATTCGTATAGAATAAGGCTGACCTGTTGATCTCTTATATTTCGAGGGTAATGTTTGTGGCCCAACATGTGTCCAATATCAATTATCGCGTGGTTGACAGAGACACCCTACTCCTATCCCTAAAAGTAGTTAAAGGGCACATAAAGCAATTAAAGGCCATGTAATAGCTAACTTTTTGGCAGATCACCCCATTCTTGAATTTTCTAAACTCTATAAAGACATTCCAGATGAAGTCTTTAAGTCAAATGTTACCTTGGACGACTAGGTGTAGCAATTTTATTTTGACAGTGCATCAAGACAAAACCACATAGGAGCCATTACCGCAAGAGTGAGGATAGTGCTAATTGATCCCTATGGACATGTCCTTCCTCGAGATTATTCACTAACTGAGCCATGCTTTAATAATAGGGGTGAGTAGTAGTGCCCTCATAATTGGCCAACAAATTACCTACGATATGGGTATCAAATGCCTTGAAGCCTACGTGATTCTAAATTGATCATTAATCAAATTAAAGGAGAATATGAGGTTCGCTATAGTGGCCTTATACCTTACTATGAAGCGGCAATGAAGCTTGCCTAGTTATTCAAAGGCTTCTACATAAGTTATGTAGTCCGTCTCGAAAACACTCACATAGATGCTTTAGCATCCCTCGCATCCACTTTGGCCTTGACTACCAAGTCGCCTATGCGTATAATATGGCTAGTCATTAATAATGCTCCCTAGAGCAAATTCTGAATGCTAACGAAGTGCATGTCACGCCAACTTACTTCGAGACTATTGAATTGCATTTCCTAGTCACTAATTTTATCTTGTACAGAATACTACTAGACAATCTAAAGCAAGCAATCTCTATCTAAAGAAAGACTTACGTTTTTTCTAAGCCTTTCTTGTACAGAATTCTACTAAGAAGACTTTGCATCGTTGGTCATTTGACAGGGTGCTCCTACGTTACTGATCACCAAGCAAAGCTTGAGAAGCACTCGAGGAAGCCCATAATGGCGCATCTGGAGCTCATCAACTAGCACCCAAATTTCAGAACTAACTTTACCATCTAGGTTATTATTGGCCAATGATGATTATAGATGCAGTGGTTTATGTCAAGCGGTGTCATGCGTGTCAAGTCCATATTGATTTTCTGCACCAACCTCCAGAAGAACTTCATCTAATTGTTTCCCCATGGCCATTTGAAACATGGGGCATGGACGTCATCGGGCCGATTAGTCCACCATCCGCTAAAGGCTAACGATTTATTCTGGCCATCACTGATTACTTCTCCAATAGGCCGAAGCTATTCCACGCAGAGAAGTCAAGACATCTAACATGGCTAAATTCTTGAAACGCCATGTGATTTATTGATTTGGTATCCCTTGAAGGATTATTCACAATAATGCTCCGCAATTCACCACTTGACCATTCTTTAGATTCTGCAATAAGTTTAGAATTAAAGAGGTCACTTCTACGCTAAATAACACAATCGCTAATGATTTAGCTGAAGCTTTCAATAAGACCATTATCAAACTTCTAAAGAAGTTTGTCTCCTCCAATATATGAGACAGGGATGAGAAACTTGAAGAGTGTTTGTAGGCCTATCAAACAACAGTCCACAATTCCATTGGCTCCATGCCTTTTTCCGTGATCTACGGATGTGAACCCATGATCTCTCTAGAGATCCAAATGCCTTCATTAAGAATCGCTCTTGTCAAAAATATGACAACTAAAGAACATCATCAGAAGCGGGTCTAAGAACTACATGTGCTAGATGAATTGAGACCTCAAGCTCAGCAACACATTGAGATCTACTAATTACAAAATTAAGACCCTTCAACAAGAGAGTCAAAGAACAATCCTTTAAAGAACGCGACCTGGTCTTTGTTTGCGGCAGAAATCTTTTTTATTACGGAATCCATTATAATTATTTATCAATTATAAATTCAACAAGAAGGATCCTTTTATAAGACTTTTCTTACACAAATAAATGAGGACTTCCTAGAAACACACGCAAAATCGTTTATCGATCGCTGCTTGCGTGGAATCTTTGCATGTGCCGGGCACTCGTTGGTCTGTGGACCACCAAAAATCAGATCCGGTTGATCGTGAAGAAGGCTTATCGTTCCCGTTCCCTTATAGAAACAAGAATGGAAGTAAATATCTTAATGATACGAGATAAATACCCTTCTAAAGATTAAAACGATAGTATGATCTTGAGGGAATAGGTGACAGGGTGCAGATCTCTCCAACGGTTCTTCTTTATGCTTAAGAACTCACCAAGAACTTGCCTTTAAGTCTGAAATTCATGGCTCTCCTTTCAAAAGTTCAGCAACTCGTCTTAAAGATCGAAATTCCCAATCCCCCCATGTATAGGGGCCCTAGGGGTGTATTTATAGGCTTAGGATGTCGTGTTTTCGGATAAAAATTCATGATTTGGCCTTATCTTTAGGTAATAACAGCTTTACCATATTTAAAGATAACCCGAAGGTAGTTAGGGAAGTTGTAGAATGAATGAATCCCTCAAATCTATCGAAAAACAGGTCGTCGGGAGGCTGAACGGGCGAAACAATGTTGTGTGTTTCGCAGGGGTGTGAAAAATGCATGAGTGTTTCGCACATGTGTGCGAAACACTTTGGTGTGTTTCACACATAGTGTGAAACACCCAGGTGTGTTTCGCACTCTATGTGCGAAACACAGCTCTGGTTGTGTTGTTTCTTTGTCGTTTTACCGTTTCGCGCGTTTCTTTGACTCGTACGCTTCGTCGACTTACTTTGTGCACTTCCTTACTTCTTTATGGCATCGGGTGGTCCTCTTTGACTTGGATAATGGTGTTCATCACCTTCTCTTCATCTCGAGCTGCATGCGGGAACCTATAAGCAATTTTTGATACCTACAGATACCCCCTCGAAAGTGTTTTAGCCTCATTCTTTTATAGTAAAGTCTGGAATACTTTGGATAAGATAAACCCAACCTTCAATTCGTTGACTTCTCCAGCTTTAAGTCTATTCAGTATTTTATTGAATAGTCTAAAATTCTTTTGGTGCTGTATTTATCGTTTGATCGTTGTTAAAATCTTGAACTAAAACTGGTGTGTTTATATCTGAATTAGCTTGCATCGTTGAATCGACGTTGAACTAGTTATCTTCGTTGGGATTTTGTATCTGAATCACGATTGAACTCTCCAGAATTATCCTCTGAGCTAGAATTTTTCCTGAGCCTTATTTTGGCGAAATTGTCGACGCGTTGACCGACGTCGACCTTCTTTGTAGTGTGAATATAATTTAGCCTTTTTGGCAAAAATATTAATGTGTTGACCGGCGTTGACACTATTTATTCTCATATGTTAGCTAGAGTCTACACAGTTTAAAATCTTAAGGCGCTGGAGCGTGTATAATCAGTTTATACTCATATACTCCTTGAAGTTTTAGGAATCAGTTTAACCTCGTGTACTCGTTAGAGGTTTGAGGGGATGTAGTTTATACTCGTATACTCATCGGAGTGTGAATATGGGCACCGAATACATTAAAACGGGCGAAAATAGTTGAAAACAGATGGAAAACACTGCTAAAAATACCCGTGCACCCCTCCTTGGGCACGAGACACACGTGAGTGTCTCGTACACGTGCGAAACACTCACACGTGTCTCACGTGTGAGACACTTAAGAGTGTCTCACACGGGCATGAGAGAGAGAGAGAGAGAGAGAGAGAGAGAGAGAGAGAGAGAGAGAGTGCACGTGAGAGGAGGAGGAGGAGGAGAGAGAACCGATTTTGAAGATCGAAAATTTTAGCCTCTTTTCCCTCTCTTCTTCTTCCTAAACTCCTCCAAACTCTTCTTCAAATCAAACTCTTCTAAACCCAACTCTTTAAGGACTATTGAAAGCTTCTTATAAAAAGATTTCAAGCTTTTAAGAACCCCTAAACCCTTTCATCTTCTTCCCCTCTTGTTCTTGGCTGAAAATCATCCTCAAGATCTAAGGTTCTTTGGTGGGTTCTTGAGTTCAAGGCTTGGGCTTTTCTTCTTTTTTGGGCTCAAGCTTCTTCTTGGTTAAGCTTCTTTTCTTCATGACCTCTATGTTTTGATTTTGTTTCAAGAGGGTGATTTGATTCCAGAGTTCATGGGATGTGGTATGAACTTGGTTATGAGGGTCTTGATTTCCCCCCTTAATTATGGCCGAAATTGGTTTTGATGGTGAGGGTGATGGCTGAAATTTAGCATGAGAGGTTTTGGGATTTCCCTCACTAAATCATGGCTGAAATTAAACTTGGGTTTAGAGGGAAAAGATTAGAACCTTAACCCATGGTCTAACTTGTTTTGGGACTTTTTGTTAAGGCCTTGATCTTGAGCATTCGAACATGAACCGGCGTTAATATTGTGTAGATGTTGAACCCTCTGACTTGGTTGTAGAATTAAACCCGTTGCTTGCATGTATGCATCCCATAGGTTTAACTATACTTTCACCATAAAATCCTAATTTTTAGGATTTCGGTCAAAATTCATAATTTCCCTTTTAATTTCGGGCTCATGAATTGGTTCAATATCTTGTATTTGAAATTTTAGCTGAATCGTTGATTTTTACTACAGATTAGCAATGTCTATAAGGCGGCCACGTATTCATAGGAGTCGATCGGCCTCTCAACATGTCGAAAGAACAGCTCCTACGGCTTCATTATTCGGGGGTGAACTTTTATTACCTTTGTAAATTCAAAATTAATATTTTGAATATTGCATCCTCGTTTGTCTCCTTTGCGAGGCATTCGGGAAGAGTTGATATCCTCTTTTACAAGGATTGGCGTTTAAAAGATGTATTTTGTCTTATCAAAACACGTCTTAAGGAAAAAAATGTCGATTTCATGTTGGATTGCACTCCATAGGGCAGAGTATATTGTCGCGTTATTTTACACGACAATGTACGTTGTCTATTGTGTGTGAAAAAGTTGAAACCGTCTCGCTAATTTGCAAAATAGTGACTCTATCTCGCGAATCTGGGAGATGAGTTCAACTCCTTGCCTTACCTTAGAAATATTTTTCTAACTATGCATTATTTGTTCCAATTGAATTCCCCTCGGATATATTCTCGCCTCATGCAACAAGTGGTGGTAGTAGAGAGATTTACACTTCTGCTGACAATGCACTGCTCATCGCTGCTACTCCTCAATTCCATCCGGATGGGCCCGAGGAAATTCCTCGGCTTGTGCGAGATGGGGATCGTTGTACACTGTGACGACTAATTACCGATGCTCCGCTTACTAAGGATCCAAGCTCCACTCAAACTTTGAGGAAGCCTGATTACTTGTTTGGTGATCATGTTGAAGACCCGGCTATGCTGACTCTTGAGGATGAGTATTGGCTGAATGAAGATGGTAGGAGTCTTCTATATCTTCCCCCGATCCTTCGCCAATATACACTCGCACGTCTAGGGGCGCAGGTCATGAAGCGAGAGATGTCCTGGCATCTGACGGATGATCATGAGCAAGTTCATTATGGGTTCATCACTCATCAGATGACCCCAGGTTCCAGTGACAAAAATTCTATTCGTGGACTCCGTCTTGGCATTCTAGGACAAGATACAGCCCTACCGAATGAGATGCCGATAATTGCTAACACGAGGAGGAATCAGCTTGCCAGATTGGGGAGAAAGTTGCCCGGGTCATGATATAAGTGTTATGGCTAGGTGCACTCATCGACGAAGAAGTGGTGGACCTGCATGATGAGTTATGTTCTTAGGCACTGGAGCGATGAGCTGAAGAATAGCGGATTATATACTCCGATACGCGCCAGCATGTATGGATTGTCGATTAGCTCGTACCTTTTCCTGACATTGTTGGAGCTTTAAAATCCCCGACACTAACACCTTTTTGACTCATCATGGAGAGCTAGGGCTGGCTCTTCATGAGATGCATAAGGTTTCGAGACTGCCTATGGGCGATCATCCATATCAAGAGTATTTCCCTCCCGACCGGTAGCTGAATCAATTAAAGAGAGCCTCTCCCAACATTTACGACCCATTGTAGGATCTCATGTGTCACTATCAGATGGCTTTAGCTTGCGTAAGTGTTCCGACGAAGAAGAAATTCCCACAGTTAAGCCTAAAGCATTTTGCCGACTACTTGTTCAAGCATCTGGAATATCGTTTTGGTGAAGCGGTCTGTGAGTTAGAACCTCTGACTCTCTCAGAAATCAATAAACTAATTGAGAAAATCGGCGCTCAATCATACACTATTCCTACTATTGAGGGCAAGTTTCTAGCAGGGACTAAGTTCAGGACATTCCTATGGCATGCACAGAAGCAGATTCAACCCATGAGTCTTTTGGAGGGATATCTCGCCATTTGGCTGAAGAAGTGCATCGTGTTGTACCAGTTCTCTAACGGCTTATAGATAGAGGTTCTCTTTCCTACCGTCCAGCTTGCTTATGGGAGGGGCCTTTCCCTGCTTTCGACGATGGTCGCCGATATACATTGCGGGCTTCAGAACTTAGTTAATGGCTTTACACAAGTGGGGCGCAAGCCATCGACCGAGATTTCTACTGTCAAGGTCGAGCTTCCGTATACCTATCTAATGACATGGCTCATCCTTCATCGCCCTGACTTAATATCGGTGCTGAGCATCGCAGATTCTTCCATTCCCCTTCTGCAGCTATTAGAAGATAGCGAATGAGTAATGAAACATTTCCTTGAGGCAAGGTGAGAGCTTCACATCTAAAAATGCTGGGAGTTCTTCAAATGCTTCCCCAGCTTCTCTGACCATTATAACGATTTGCTGATTGATGAATAGAGGCCGGGGATGGATCATACTTTCCTTGATGTGGGTTTCTTCTGGTGGTTGATGAATATTCGGCCTGGATATCTCGTCCTTCGTGTGAAGGAATGCTGTCACATAGAGCCTTACATGCCGTGTCAATTCACTCGTCAGTTTGGTTATGACTAACTGTACGTCGGGAATCTAAGGAGCTGAGGACTCAGGGTGGCCTTATAGATAGTGCCCGAGCATGACTTTGGAGCATGGTGGGTTGCACATGCACCATCTTCAATCTCCCTACGATAGGGTGTAAGATAGCTTACCTTTCTCTGCTACAACTGGCTCATTGTTGCTAATGAGTCCACGAAGTTAAAGCATATTATAGAGTTAGAGGCAGAATAAGAAGTTCGGATCACTAACAGGATCGTCCGTGATGCTGAGCTTTTGAAGAAGCAGGGGAAGAAACATGTCGGGTCTTCTAGCAAGGGCAAATGGATAGTGGAGGATGAAGAGGAGGTCCTTCCTACTGATGAGGAGAAGGAGACCTCAGAAGAATATGCTGGCGATGTTGGAGACATGAGGGCTAGCGGTGATGAGGAGGTCCTTGAGATAAGTGTGTCAGACTCCTTCTTTTCCTCAGGATCACTTATGAGCCAGGCGATCATCCGCTAGACTCGTGCATTTGCTTTGTTTAAGCCTCTGACGACTTCAAAGAAGTCGAGAAAGGAAGTCTTATTTACATATCCTAACAAAATAAAAGTTGTCCTTCTAGGTGATACGATTGAAAAAGAAGAGCCGTGTCCTTTCCGTCGAACGAGATCCCGATCCGCTACTGCGGATTCTTCACGGGTCGAGTTGCATGCCAAGTTCAGTCAGGAAACACCTACTACTCAGGAGGAGGCTTGATCCCCCAAGAGGAAGAAGATAGTGCACAAGTCATATGTCAATCCGCGCCCCCTTGAGACAGAGTCATCGGTGACACACCTACCGATAGTGAAGGTAATGCTCCGTCGTTATGCAACGTTTGATTATTTTATTTATGAATTCTTCGGGCTTAACCATTTTTTTTGCGTTCTCAGGGGGTCGCGAAGAAGGTGAACTCTCGTATGATCCTCTCTTTCCCAACTTTGCTCACTTTGAAGGCTAGGGCTTCGTTAGAAGATGCGTGAGGTTATTAATGAAGAGCCTGCACATGCCGAGGCTAGCAAGGGTGCTGATACCGGTGAGCTCGATCCACTTACGAGGATCTTAAGCCTAGGTATATCTAACATTGGTAGTACACCATTCAAGTGGTAATTACGTGAATTGAATGATTCAAAATTCGTGCCTCCCCTAATCGTTTATGCACTTTATGCTCTTCTAGAGAAAATGAAGGGAGTAGGTCCAAGTGCCGGAATTGAGGAAATTGTTGTAGCCACAGAGGGTAAGTCTGATCTTTACTCATTGTTAATTCCAGCTTTTCCTTCTTCTACCTAACTTCTACATTTTGTAGATATCATTATGGAGGGTTCAACTGAGGATGAACCCTTCATGATGCCGACATCAAGGAGTTAGGTGGACACACATTTGATCCGACTCTAAGCTCCTCTGAGGTTGATGATAGGTTGTTCGACGATATGTTATCAGAGCAAGCTCGTCGTGAGGCTACAAGACCATGCACGGAGGCTGGTTCATCTGTAGGTACGAATTTTATTACAAAATTATCATCATTCATTTGTTAATTCTTACTTAAATGTAAGGGAGTTTTGATTACAGGACCAGTCACTAGAGCAGATACGGCTACAATCACTGGCACTCATGACTAGCCTAAGGCCTCTAGCTTTTCATCATTAGAAGGGGTCATGACAGCAGCTCAGACGCCTACTGCTTAGCTTAAGGCTACTGTTCCTTCAGATCCGATGGTTACAATAGCCACTGGTATTGTAGAGATTGGTACTGTTGCCCCAACCGTGAGACCAACTGGAGGAGCTGGTACACTGACGACTGTTATAGCTACCACCATTCCGTCGATTCACGAGGTTAGATCGGCAGGGCCAAGCACGGGGTGTCAAGCTGATGGGTCCTCCACTGGCGTTAGTAAGTTCTGCTTTATGACTCGCTTTGAGTTTCCAACCAATATTTTAGAATTTATTATTCTTCTTTTTTTGTAGAGCTTTCATCGTCTCCATATGAGCTCGTCATGGCCTTGTTGTCAAATACTGATCCAAGTAAAGACATATTCGGCATGGACCTCGGTCATTTTGCTTCTTTTGTGAGCATAATGATTGATATCCTCATCGCTGATATTCTTTTGATCAGTTCAGGAGATCTCTTGATCGTCAGGTGATGATGATCAGAGAGGAAGGATATCCAGAGTTGGTTGATTCTCTCACCGCGGATTTAGTCTTGCTAGAGCACGAATTCCGAGAGTTGGGGGAACTACAGGCTACAGACGCTTCTTCATTTGCTGCTACTCAGTTAGAGTCCTAGCTGAAGCAGTGGCATGATGCTCGAGTGTCTATTGGGAATGAGCTCCAATCACAAGAGGGTTTTGTTATGCAAATGATGACAATTTTCTCAAGGAAGAACAAGACTAGGGTTGAATTGCTCAGCTCTTTAGCCTCGACCCGCGAGAAAATAGTCGATCTCGAAAAGGCCCTGAAGTATGCCACAGATTCTTATGCTATTCTCGAAGGTGAATTAGCCGACGTAGAATGCTCCCGAAAACAGACACTTGAGAATCTAGAGCCTGAGAAAGAGAAGTTGGCCAAGCTGAGAGGTGAAGCTGCAAAGATACTAAATGCCATTGAAGTTTCTGTCCAGGCTGACTTGCAGGCTGAGCTTGAGCAAACTTATATGGAGAAGCTCTCTAGGCTGGAACAATGAATTTGTGGTTGCAAATTGTATTTAGATTAATGGAACCACTTCTGTATCTCGCTTTTATCTAACTTCATTAATAAAATAAAGTTTTCTGTTTAGCGCATTTTCCTTATTATGATTTCTCATTCCGTTTGGAATAAATAATCACAATACTTATAGGATTTTTGATATCAACGGATTTGATGTGCCTTTACCGTTCACCATTTGAGTTAGGCTAGCATGTGAATTGTCTAATTCTGTTCCACATGTAACATTGTGCTAAAGAATGAATTCTCTTAAACTTGGTGCTATGATATTGAATACGTAGACTCGTGTCATTTTCACGACAAAAGGACTATCCGGCAACGCGTGTTAGGCATAGGTTTATCTCTAATTAGGAATCAAGATAAGGTCCCCTATGCGTATAAGACATGTAATTTTTGGTGTTATTAATAACAACCTGGTACGAGATTGAATACGTAGGCTTTTATCGTTTTCACGAAAAAAGACTTACCAACGATACGTGTTAGGCAAGACTTATCTCTAATTAGGGATCGAGATAAAGTCCCTCGTGCGTGTGAGGCATGGATTCTGGTGTTATTAATAACAACCTGGTACGATATTGATACGTAGGCTTTTGTCATTTTTATGGAAAAAGGACTAACCGGCAACGCGTTTTTGGCGTAGGCTTATCTCTAATTAGGGATCGAGATAAAGTACTCATGCATGTGAGGCATGAATTCTGGTATTATTAATAACAACCTGCTACGATATCGAATACATAGACTTTTGCTCTTTTTGTAGGAAAAGACTAACCGGCAACGCATGTTAGGCGCATGCTTATCTCTAATTATGGATCAAGATAAAGTTCCCCATGCATGTGAGGTATGGATTCTGGTGTTATTAATAATAACCTGCTATGATATCGAATACGTAGACTATGTCCTTTTTACGAGAAAAGACTAACCGACAATGCGTGTTAGGCGTAGGATTATCTCTAATTAGGGATCGAGATAAAGTCCTCATGCATGTGAGGTATAGATTCTGGTGTTATTAATAATAACCTGCTATGATATCGAATACGTAGACTTTTATCCTTTTTACGGGAAAAAACTAACCGACAATGCGTGTTAGGCGTATGCTTATCTCTAATTAAGGATCGAGATAAAGTCCTCATGCATGAAAGGCACAGATTTTTGTCACTATGATGTTGAATACGTAGACTTGGTCATTTTCGCGGGAACGGGCCACCCAGCAGCATGTGTTAGATACAAACTTATCTCTAATTAGGGATCGAGATAAATCCCCCCATGCGTGTGAGGTATGGATTCTGGATGTTGCAAGAGTATGTCTTCTCTTAGGGTAAAGATGAACCCGGTGCCGGAGAGTAAGAATTTTATATTCTATCTCTGACTTCAAAAGGGACTCAAAGTGGGATAT
Organism: Asparagus officinalis; assembly: GCF_001876935.1. Taxonomy (NCBI): domain Eukaryota; kingdom Viridiplantae; phylum Streptophyta; class Magnoliopsida; order Asparagales; family Asparagaceae; genus Asparagus; species Asparagus officinalis. The sequence goes on along the minus strand of NC_033799.1, from coordinate 61,656,431 downwards.
CTACTTCGAGAATCTAGAAAGGTGAAACTAAGAGTATGATCTCCACTCCGAGAATTGAAAAGATCCGGATAACCCTAACTTTTATAGGATTGGGTACCTAATCTAAAGATGAATTTTTTGTTTATCAAGATGAAATTCTAACTTCGGCCCTAACTGTAGAAAGGTTTGACTGAACAGGAATAGATAAAAGCCTTTCGTTTATCAAAAGGGAATTCTGATTTTGGTTCTAATTGTGGGAAAATTTGACTAAGGTGGGATTTGAGACGGCCCTAACTGTAGAAAGGTTTGATCGCTTGATTTGAAAAAGACCTCTCGTTCATGGAAGGAATCGAGACGAGATTTTGGCTTTCATCCTAACTGTAGGAATGTTTGACCAAGAAACAATGGGAGTGAAGATACAAATAATAGTGAGAATGTTAACTTGTACAAATCACTCAGTAGCGGTTTTTGGTATTAAGTTGTAGGGACTTAACATGAAGGGGGTTTGATAATCGCCATGGATCAACAGAGTAAAATTTTGAATGTTGTGTTAGGACTTCAATAGTGAAAATGTTAAAGGCTTGAACATAGCGGGAGTTTGAATGGATTTAACCATGAAGAATTTTGGTAGACCCATCATCAATTAATTTGATCAATGAGAGATTTTATGGTGGAAGACCGTGAATCATTAAGCACTCCACAATTACACCGTAGGAGTTTTGTGAGGAAAAATTAACCATATGTAGTCATTGAATCTCGTCTCAATAAAAGAGCACGCCAAAAACATGGTGGGAGTGGATGAGATTGATCCTGGTGATTGAAACCAACCAAGGATTGGATGAAGGAAAGTATAAACTTATTATATTTCACTTCAAGAGGATCCTGGTTATCGGGAAGATGTCGGTGGCCGAAAAGGGTTTTGCCAGCTTGTTCCTAACTGGGTTAAAGCAGATGGGATGTGCTTCATCCTTGAAGGGTTTTAGAGTCACAGTGAGAGCTTCGTGATAGAAGATTGACCCGATGAAGTCATTGAATCTCATCTTGACGAAAGAGTGCTCGGAAAGTCACAGTGGGAGAGTTTTAATCATCTTGGAAATTATTAAATAGCCACAGTGGGAGGTTCTTAATCATTTTTTTTATCATGATTAAGAATGAATTATTCAGATGACTAGTCTTCATCTTGAATAATCAGCTGATCTCGGGTTATCCTTAAGAATACCGTGCATAGCATTCTCCAGGAACTTCCCGTTAAATAGGTTATCCCGAACGTACTAGGGATAGTATTTTTTTAGGAAGTTCCCATTTCTTGGCATCATGAGTTTATCACTGTCTTGGGTGATTAGGCGATATGCACCATTCGAATAAACTGTCTCTACTACGAATGGTCCTTCTCATTTGGGTTGGAATTTGCCATTCTTCTTGGAATTGAGTATCATCGGTCGCCGAACGGTAAGAACCAAGTCTCTTTTCTTAAAACTCCATTTTCAGACTTTCTTGTCAAAGGTCCTAGAGATTCTTGCTTGGTAAAACTCGATTTGCTACTAGGCTTCCAAGCGCTTTTCATCTATCATCTCAAGTTCTTTGAGACATTTCTGATGTTGTTCCTCCATCATCATTCTTGTTGCGAGCACGATGCGAAGGGATGAAATTTGGATTTTCAAGGTAAGGATGGCTTCGCACCCGTATAGTAGAGAATACGGAGTTGCTCCGGTAGGCATGCGGACTATGGTGCAATAGGCCCAGAGAGCTTTGAACAGTTTGTCATCCCAGTCTTGTTTATTGGTTCTCGTGCGCTTCGACAGAATCTTAATAATGGTTTTGTTAAAAGCTTCAACCAATCCGTTCACCGTGGGATTGTATGCCGTCGACAAGACGTATCGAATCCTGAACTTTCCACATAATATGATAAAGGCATTGCTAACAAACTTAGAGCCGTTGTCATGCACGATTCGTCTTGGAATACCGTATCGATAGATAGTGTGGTGTTTGATGAATTTGATAACGTTGCTCGTCTTTACTTCTTTGAGTGAGACTGCTTTGGCCCACTTTGAGAAGTAATCGGTGATTGTAAAATGAAATGATCACCATTGGCCGACGGTGGAAAAATAGGACCGATGATGTCTGTTCGCGGGAAAAATTGTGTTCTTCATTGACGTCATTGTTTTCTCAAGTAATTACTTTTTGATTACAAAAGATCTGGTCTTTTGATAAGATGGTTACAACGAAATCAAAGAAATAAAAATTACAACTTTCCTTTTTTGTGTCGAACGAATCGCGAGCTCCTGTTTTGCGGTCACTCGCTTGCGTGGGTTCTTCGCCTACGCCGGGGTTTATTCGTGGACTGCCGCGTGATCTAAATCTGATCGGATCTACGCAGTATGATGGGTATTATTTCGCAAAGGAAATAATAGCCGAGGGTACTATTTCACCAAGGAAATAGTAGCCTTTAGTTCTCGGGATCAAAGGCTAAGCTTTGATCTGGAGGATGACTACGTAGATCTGAGATCTGATCTCTCTTTCTCGAACTCCTGCCTTTTGTGACGTGGATGTTCGCCAAGAACCAGATCTGAATGTCCAAGTCTTCAAGTCTTTAAAACTCCAAGCTCAATTCTCAATTCGGCAGAGTTTCGGCTCCAAAAGTTCCAACCTTTCAAAATGAACCAAGGGGGGCCTATTTATAGGCTCTCTGAACTGTGCCCGGGCACAGATCTGGCCG
>NC_033799.1:61640157-61652736 GCF_001876935.1 Asparagus officinalis | reverse complement strand
AAATTGGCAATCAAATTTTGCCATATCTGCACTGCAAGTGCAGAAATAAAACTAGCGGTCGAATTAACTTCAAAGTCTTCAACCATTATTTCTGATTGGTTTAAAATTCTGGCCTCTGCCTGACATACATATTAGTGAGAATAAAAAAAAGAAACATGATAAAGGAAGAGGAAGAAGAGCAGAGCATTTGGGGAGGAAGGTGAAACCGTGAAAATGAGGGTTTAGAGAAGAGTAACAACAAGAAGATGGGCATGAGAAGGAAAATATTTCATTAGTTATTGAGTCATATATAAAAGCCTAGCTAACTCAATGCTGTCAGTCTTTAAGTATTGGTGCAATAATCAGAGTCCGGATTTCTCAATTATTTACTGTGAACATTATCTCCTAATATTAATTTCCATCAATGAAGAATAACTCTTAACAAACTGCAGCGGATCGGATAGATGCTTGTCTGAATTATATATGTTTAAATGACATTTTTATGGGACGTCTGTAGGCACACTAAAATGGAGAAATTTTCACAATAGACCCATTTACAACTTTAGTCTCTAAAATCAAACACATTTCAAACTTATTTACAAAAACCAACCCAGTTTCGACCACATCAGCAACGTTACGTAGCCTGAAACTAGGTTGATTTAAAAAAAGCTTTCTTTCAAATTAGTCGGGGTTGCTAACCCCAACTAATTAGACACTAGCTTAATTACATGGGTTAGTAGTGGGGCTAAAATTTACAGTTCAAAATAATCACGGTTTCTAACCCCAACTATTTTAAAAGATAATTAACTAATTAGTTAGGGTTGGAAAACCTGACTAATTAGAAAGAAGTATTTTTTTTAGATCGATTCAGCTTCAGGCCACGCTGAGGTGGCTGAAATTGGATCGATTTTTCGATTTTGGTAAAAAGGTTGTAAATAGGTCTATTTTGACAATTTCTCCCTCTAAGAGTTATGATCCTCACTATTTCTTATTTCCCTTTTCCACGTTTAATTAAGAAATTTTTGCATGCATAATATCTAACAAATATTACTGCCTACTCAATTATAATGAAACAAACAGCTCAAATATTACTGTAATATCTAATCCAGTCTAAAACCAAACCCAAAACCGTGAGAGCTATATTGGAACTTCCCAACCTTCCCGGATCACCCATGGAGGGTTACTATGCAACTTACTTTTATAAATTGAAAATACAGTTAAAATTACAATATTATTAGCAAACCGAATGACCTGTACAAGTTATTGATTTGGTCTATAGCAACGTATATGTAACTAATGGAGAGAATAAAACTAATGTGAAATCTACCAGTCTTGAACCTTACCTGTTCCAGGCTGTTGGAAAATAGAACAGGTCAAAGCTTATCCACGGAAAAATAACATATTGGCCAAAAGAGTCAAACAAAGCTGTCATACTCTAGCGCTTCACTAGAAAATTTCATTCGAGGAACCAAATCACATGGGGGACATCGCAACTTCACCCTATTTGTTAGCGCTTTCTTGCTGCCTGGTCCCTTCTTTCTTGTTGTTTTCCTCTTTAGATTCTGCTGTTTTTACAAAAGTCTTGCTTTCTTCCGAGCACATCAAACAGCTTGCAATTGTTACCAACTGCTAACTCTTACACAACAACTGTGAATCTTATTATTGGAGAGTATCCTACAATCACAGCTCAACTGCTTTCAATTGCTAAGAAATAAAGTAATTGTATTGTATAATTACATGGGTAACATTCACAAAAACGGTGAAAACTTGTGTCAACTTAAGTGGATAGGGAATAGTGTGTCCACCAAAGATTTTAACCACTCATATTGCCTAGGGATCATTGTATTATATAAAAAGATGTTTTATATTAATAAATGTGTGGCTACAAACTTTGGTGGACATCAACTTAAGTTGATAGGAGTCTTGCTCCACAAAAACCCCTGATCTTTGAGTGTTTGAACGAAACCTCCTGAACTTTATGAATCATTGAAATCCTCTGAACTTTGTTTCACTTAACTGCCAAGAGGAACAACAGTAAGTCTACCTCAATACGTGCGGAGCACGTGATATTCTCTTGGGCAATTTTGACTTTTGAGCTTTCTACTAAACTAGTGTGCATCCCGTGCAAAGCACAGTCTCCATTTTTTTATTTCCGCTACAGTAATTCTGTATTTAAATACATTTTTATAAGTGCTACAGTAATTCATGCATCATGAACAATGAATTCTGAATCCTCATGTCTGTGCTACAGCAAACAGTGCTACAGTATTGTACTGCAGCAATACTGTAGCATTACGGTAGCATTTACTGTAGCATAAATAGTGAATCTTGGATCATCCCTATAGAGGAATAGATATAGCTTCTATATTATTCTTTTCGAGTGAGAGTAGGCAAAATATAAAAAAATGATAGCTAAACCTTTTGTTGTCTATTCATAGGCATGTCCATCCGGGCCGGCCCAGGCCGCGCAAAACCGGAGCTCGGACCCGGGCCGGCCCAGATTTTTTTACATTTTTTTAATTTTATAAAAATCTCTTTTAATTTTGAAATATACATAAAAATTACAGAAATTGTTAATAAAAAACAATAATATTATTAATAACTTGAAATGACATAAATTACAAATACAAAAAATTATAAAAATAAAAGATGATAAAAATAACTTTTTTATTAATAATTAATAAATCCTTTACAAGTATAAATTTATTTCGGAATTCGTCGCATCACAATAGATGAGTACATCCCAACTAGGTTGGCACCTACTCACCTATATTAATATCATTTGTAACTATTTTTAAAATAATTCATTACAAATTTAAAGCTAAAAAATAAAAAATATAATTTGATGAATATTGTTTAATCTTTATATATATCTGCTAGTCACAACTCTTCAAATTTATCTTCAATTTCAGCCATCCGATCGATGTCTTGCGTTCGCTTCTCGTACATCCACCAATCTTGTAAGCACATCACCGCTTATATAGTATACGGATTTAATCATGCCTTGTGGCCGTCGATCAAACGTCCTACTGTGCTGAAGGGGGATTCCGAAGCTACTGTCGAAACATGCACTGTTAGTAAGTTGCGAACCATGGTGGAAAGTATAAGATATGAAACTGATTCATATACTCTCCACCATTGCAAAATATCTAAAGAATTCCTTGACATTTAACTAAAGAAGTAGATAAAATATTCATCTATTTCAGAAACCTCTAATGATGATCCAAGTTCAAATCCATTAGTTAGCTCAGCTACCATTGCATATCTATCAAAACTTACACTTTTACCTCGGCTTGAGCTCAAAGGCACCGAAGCTGTAGACTGTTGTGCAGCTACACCATGTTTAGTTGCATACTCATCATATAAGGTTTGAAATTAATTTCTAATAGCTAAATAATAAGAGTTAGCAGTAAGGGTGGACTCATCATCTAAGTCTATAATTTGTCCACCATACAATAATTGTAACAAACTTTAAAGACCAATATCCTTCAAACATGGATTAATAAGAACCTCCAAACCAAAAATATGGGGAATATGCCTAAGATACTTATTAAATTTGCTCTCCATTTGAAAAATTATAGCTCCAAAAGTATCATTCATACGATATTTGACAAAAAAATTATAATATTTAAAATTTGTAAAGCAACTAAAATAATAGTTAGATAATAACAGCCAGATAAAAATATTGTAGCATCATAAAAAACTTATAACATCTTATTTAAATTACGTATAATTAGGGGTGTCCAAAAAGCCCGCCGGCCCGGCCTCGGCCCGGAAACCCGGGCCAAGTCCGGGCTCCGGGCAGGGCCCGGGCCGCCTTTTTGGTGCCCGGCCCGGCCAGGAATAGTATTTTTTATTTTTTATTTTTTTTATTATTTTTATATGTATTATATATGTATAATATATGTATATATAATATATTTTTATATATGTATATATAATATATTTTTATATATGTATAATATGTGTGTGTATATATACTCTCTCTTATATATGTATAATGTATGTATGTATGTATATATATACTCTTTCTTATACTATACATGTATATATAAGTATACTCTCTCTTATATATGTATAGTCTCTCTTATATAAGTATATATAAGTATACACTCTCTTATATATGTATAATATATGTGTGTATATATATATACTCTCTCTCTTAGTATATATGTATATATAAGTATACTCTCTCTTATATATGTATAATATGTGTGTATATATATATACTCTCTCTCTTAGTATATATGTATATATAAGTATACTCTCTCTTATATAAGTATATATAGGTATACACTCTCTTATTTATATATGTATAATATGTATACTCCCTCTTATAAAGGTATACTCTCTCTTATATATGTATACTCCCTCTTATATAAGTATACTCTCTCTTATATATGTATAATATGCGTGTGTGTGTGTATACTCTCTCTCTTAGTATATAAGTATAGTATATTACAACGACTACTTCTTCCCCATTGGCCCAACGGGCAATGGCTACTTATGCGATTTTCTCTCTCAAGTTATAACTTATAAATATATACAATATATTTACATATAATATATGTATATATAATATATATAATATATGTATATATAATATATAATTACATAATAATTTGTAAGTATATACTAATACATAATTATATAAAATATAATAAATTTAAACTAATTTTTAGCATTTTTTATCAAAAAAAGAAAAGAAAAAAAATTGAAAAAAATCCGGGCCGACCTGGAGCCCGGCCCGGTTGGGCCCGGGCCCGGACCCGGCCCGGGGTACCCGGGTCCGGGCTCCGGTTTTGCCCGGCCCAGGCCCGGATTTCCGGGCTGGGCCAGGCCGGGCCGGCCCGGATGGACAGGCCTACGTATAATTGTTCATTCATCTTCAGTTATTCCATAAGTGCTACCAGAGCTAGAACTAGAAACATAATAATTTATAAAATCATTTATAATTTTTTTATATTCTATTACCACACTTAACATTGCATAGGTAGAATTCCACCTATAGTCAACATCTTTTGGAATTAGTCTGGGCTTATAATTTTTTCTTTTACAAAATTATTTCCATCTTTTAAGTCTTTGTTCAGAAGCATTATGCATATCAGCAATTGTTCTAACCTTTTCTATCATGAGTTTAATTTTAGTAAATGCACTTTGAACAATTAAATTTAAAACATGACAAATACATTTAATATGAAAAAGATCACCATGACATGGAAATGACAGAGTTGTTTTGATAAAATCAACAACTACATTGTTATTACTTGTATTATCTAGTGAAAGAGAAAAAAAATTCTTCGATCAATTTCTAGTTTCATAAGTTCTTTAATTATTAAATTTGGAACATTAATACCAGTATGTGACTCTTCAATTGCAATAAAGAAAATAACTATTTTAAACATTTGCTAATTTTCATCAACCCAGTGTGCTGTGATACATAAATAACCAGTTTGTACTCTAGATGTCCAAATATCAGAAGTTAAAGAAAATCAATAGTTTAAAATTTTAAAATAAGAAATTATTTTTCCTTGTTCCTCCTGATAATATTTTAAAATATCACGTTAACAGGTTTGACGAGAAAATTTTATAAATGAGGTATAAAAACCATTTCTAAATGTATTTTCAAATTCATCATCTTCTACTAATTTAAAAGGAATATTTTTAAGAATGATAAACCTAATGACACATTTCCTAGCTCGGGCAGTGTCATAATTCCAACTACCGAGACTACCAGAAGAGGAGAATTGGGAAATCATAGATTGTCGGATATCACCTTGAGGATTCTGGCCTTTGTTGTGTTTTTCGATATGACGTTTGAGGTGGTTGGTGCCGCTCTTATGATGAGCTTAGAAAGTCTTGCCGCACAACACATATTTAGCCTTCTGGATGAGGATCCTATCGTGTTCATCCTTGGTGACGTCTATCTTTTCGAAAAAATTCCACACATCGGATCTCAGTCTTTTAGGAGCTCTTGGTGTAGAATCGTCGCCACCGGATTCGGGATTAACACCAGTAGGATCGGTAGGAGTAGCTGTTGTAGGAGGACTGATTTCAAGATCTGTAGGAGATAGGTTTTGCTTTTCATAATCAGATTCGGAAGCCAATTGATGGAAGGATTAGAAAGTATAAGAGATTATTAGAGAGTATAATATTGTATAAGAGAGTATTAAAGAGAAGTAGATAAGTTTTGGTGTGAGGAGAAGTGAAAACCCCCTCTATTTATAGAGGCATCCTCCTAGACTAATGACAAAAAAACTCTCACCATATGACCTTTTTGACCGTTTTTGGGGACAAAACGGTTAAAAATCAAATCTGGTCGTTATGGCCGGGCCGGCCATAACAGTCACCTAAGGTGACCATTGACGCCGGTCCGGGCCGGGTCAAGGTGATTGTTGACGCCGGGCCGGGTCCGACTTTTTAGCTCGCATATCGGTTCATCTTCGGCCGACCGTTACCGCCGGGCCGAGCTCTGGATACGGGCCGCCCGGTTCGAATTTGTTGCCCGAACCAACCTTGTTCCCGGGCGGCTTGGGCTGAGCGCAACGAGCCGGCCCGTACTCGAGCTAGGTTCCAGCCGGGCCGGCCCCGCGACCGAACGGCTTTTGGACAAGCCTATCTATTCTTGTCACCTATGAGAATTTTCAATATGAGAATTTTCAATAGTTCAGAGAGGTCTTAGTATAACTTAAACAATTCACGGCCTTTTCCATGATTTATAAAGTTCCCGAGAGTTTGTGAAATTCCCCCTGAAGTTCATGAGGGTTTTGTACACAAGCACAAAGTTCGGGAAGTGTGAGAAATTTACCCAAAGCTTACAATTACAATATTCGCTAGGAGCCTAACTTCCCTAGCACGCTAATAAGGAAGATTGTAATTGTTAAATCAGCTAGTCAGCAGCTACCTCTATTCTTGAATCAACTAGACAACAACTATCAATTATCTTTTAGACTAGTGGATTATCTTGCAGTACTCCAAATGTAATTGTTATGTAGCTAAAGAGAGAGAATCCTGTATCAGAAGATAAACAGTGTACCCAACCACTTCAAAATGCAGGTGTCCCTTGCCAATGTAGCTTCACAACAAAAATCCATGAAAAGAATGATCAACAAGTTTGAATTATTCACGAAAACATACTCAAAACTCATGAAAAGAATGATCAATAGCTTTGAATTATTCTTTAAAACACATACATACATACATCGAAAAAACCCTGTACTCCTTTCTTCTCACAAATAAACCAATGAAAGAAAACACCACACTTCAATTGTACAATGCCTCTACCAGCCCAAGAATCACAAGCTGAATCCTCTGCTATCTTTATTAATACCACTCCCCTTCATGTCTTGTGTTTGTTGGCCTTCGCTGCTCGAAGCTGAGAGATTTTGGCCATATTCACTGGTTGGAGCACTGTACTCGCTGCTAGCATAAGTTTGGCTTGCAAGGGCCATTTTTCTGAATTTTTTCATGTCTTCATTGTATTGACCTGAGTCATAGTCTGTGGTACTTCCATATGAGCCATAAACTCTGCTGTGTCCTGGCCTAACTCCTTCGTTTAGGTCTTCGAGAGATACATCTCCTTCTAAGGCGCGAACTATCTGTATAATTGTAAGATAAATATATTTCAGTATGGTACTATTAGCATACAATTCAATGACGTATAAAGGAACTGATTTTGACACAATATTTTCCAATTCCAGCACTTAATTGGGTCTACATATGTTGCAAAATTTAGAATCTTATCATTTGGAGTACCGATATTCAAAGAATATTGAGAAAACAATGAGAAAAAAACAACATAACAAATGATATTTTGTGGTGCTCAATGATCATTCTCTATAACTATGAAAGGTGGAGAATACATAAGAGAGGCCTCGAAGACAGATAGGAACAAAACCAATATAACACCCAGTGTTATTTAAGGACAATTTTCCAAATTAAAATACCCTTGAAATGAGTTCTATACAATAATAAACCGAGAAAGATCTTAAACAGTTGATGAATGGCTGATCGGTATATATGAATTTTGATTTAGCATCCCGACAGGATATAATCTCAAACAGAATACTATTAATATGGCTGTCCTTTGTCAATTTTCAAAACTCCATTGACAATTATAACGGTGGGAAATAAATAGAAATTCCATTTTTTGTAGATGCACAATTGTAACTTAGAGCGCTAGGTATGTAAAGAATATAAATTTCGATTTCAACACAGACTGAACCTAGAACAAAAACAAATTGCACCTGACTCATCCTAGGACGGCGTCTTCCTGAGTGACGAACACAAGCAGCGGCACAGGCAATCATACGTGCCATCTCGTTTGAATTGTAGTTATTGCCCAGCTTTGAGTCAACAAGGGATTCGTGGATGCCCTCTTCAAGCGCTCTTGTAAGCAAAGGTCTTGCCTGCATTAAGCAGCAAATGAATACTATCAACTCGTTCTTTCATGGATACTGAGCACACTAATCAAGAAAAGCATAACACTCAAAATACAAGACTAAACAAGCTTGACATTATAATTACGGTTGCTGAACAATTAAGCTTAAAATTAAAATATGAGTAAGAAATCAATAGACAATCCTGATTTATTTCTGTATGCTCATATTGTTTCAAACTTTTTGACGTGAGAATTAGATTGATTTAAACCTACTTTTGCTTGGCCAAAACTAACTCCTCAACTTTGAATCAGAACAAATATTCTGGTTCTAGAGCAATCTAAACAACTTAAGCTCGATTCTTCAGATTATTTACTCTTGAACACCTGATCACGTCATACTATTTAGAATTGATAATTAATAACATTACAAGTATATTAATTGCATCACTTGGTAATAATGTAATATGTAATTTCCTACCTTCTATATTCATTAAAATTGTGATTTTGTAGAAAATACTTCTATATAGCCAATAAGTTTGTCATTAAATTCCTAAATTCTAACATTAGTTTAGTTTGAAATATTTCTAGATTTGTTTAATTATTAACATTTTGTATTTGTCTTAACACTATGCAGTGAAGTGGAAGTTTGAGAATACACAAGCAATATGCATTGCAATAATAGTCAGTAATTTCAAAATTCTAACAAATCTTACTCCATCTCAACTATGCCTTCCACACTAACATTCGAATGATCATATCCAATTCCATTTATGGTTAATTTAAGAAGACACTGTATACTTTAATTTCCAGCCAAAGTAGAACTCATTAAATATCATACTTCTAGCCAAGAATGACGAATCAAATTCCTAATCTAATTTCCAAAACTTAAGAAACTCAAACTGATTATGGTAGCATGCAAGACTGAAGACTCACCCAATCTACCAAGCTATCATCCATGAAAGAATGGTTCGAATCAACAGGACGTTTTCCAGTTATTAGCTCCAGAAGCATAACACCATAAGAAAATACATCAGATCTGTCAGTGAGTTTCCCTGAAGATGCATATTCTGGTGCAAGGTACCTGTAGGCAATAAACAAAGAAATGTTATATGGTGAGGATCTCATAGGTTTAACAGAAAGTTAACAGGGGAACCCAATACAATCTACACAGCATTTCAAACAACAACTAAAGGTAATGTCTATGATTGGTGTAAAGACACGGCAATAATGTCCATTCCCTGCCATAATTCACTCATCATTCACATGCAGAAGCGAACTCATGAAATAAACAACAAAGACATTGCTCTTACCCAAAAGTGCCCATGACTCTGGTGGAAACATGGGTGTTGGTATCTGATGCAATTTTTGCTAGCCCAAAATCTGCAACCTGCAAAAACATCCAATTTTCACAACCGGATCATAATAATAGTAGTAGAAATATGTTTCCAATTTTACTAGAAACACTATGTGCTATTTGCTAAGGTATTGATCTCAGTCGAGTAAAAACATATCCTCTGAAGTTAGTGATATCAGACCCATCTAGCCACTTGGAGATAATTACAGGAACAAACTAATACATGCTGATGATGCGCCTAATATGCCTTCTTACTAGTTTAAGGGATCACTTATTTTAAGCAGAATTTATACAATTATGTAAAGATGTTGAAGAAAGAGAACTATTCGGAACTAAAACAACAAGGAATTTGAAGGAATTTGACTATTTCAGTAGGTCAATGAAGAAAACCCACTTGGTTTACAGTAATTTATACTTTTTCACAAATAAAGGTAGAAGTAAGTGGCTTGTAATTTAAAAGATAGTAGAATCCTATGAGTTTCTACATAAAGAGAAATGTATGTTTAATTGTTATTATTATTAGTTCAATTGGTTCTACCGTTCTACATACTAGAAACATAACACTGATGTTACTTATTTATGCAAGAACATGAAGCCTGAAACATGATCAAGAAGTAATAAATGTAGTAACTACCTTTGCCTCAAAGTTAAAATCAAGAAGAATGTTAGCTGCTTTGATGTCTCTATGGATAATCTTAGGATGACCTGCACATGAAGAAAAAGAAACGCTCCATTTAAAATAAAGCACTATGGCTAAATTGCCTCTGCTAGTGACATCAAGCTACACTTTGCAAAGTAAGAGTTAGATAAAAGGGATAGATGGAACTTACAATCTTCATGTAAATACGCCAAGCCTTTGGCAGAACCCAGAGCGATTTTTAATCTGATAGGCCAATCCATGGTTGGTCTACCTTTACCTGCATAAGTATTCGTGGAAAACAATCTAAGAAAAGATTTAACTAGAAAGTATATGAAGATAAAACAATTAAGAAGTGAACCAATGGGTCACAGAAAAGTATGAACCAATTAACCAGTTAACTTTAAGAAATGATTTCCATTGCAGATATTGGGTCATTCCCATGATGAAAAAACTAGATATTGTCACAAAAGATTGACAATTGTTGCTCCAAGGTAATGATTGAAAATATGTGTAATTGAATACTTGCAAATTAAAACTTGAAACAGTTTTACAGGAATCACAGGTAATCATCAAATTTTTTGATAGTCATCAGTTTTCAATATGATAAATACGGTTCTTCAATCCAATTTAACTACATAATAATTGAATAAAGGTACTGAAATAAAATGCTTACCATGCAAATGAAACTCCATCGTATTATTCGGAACAAACTCATAAACAAGAAGCCTCTTCCCTCCTGAGATGCAATAGCCAACCAAAGAAACCAAATGCCTATGATGCACACGGCTTATAATCTCAACCTCCGCCTGAAACTCTCTCTCTCCCTGCCCACTTCCAGCCTTCAACTGCTTCACCGCAACCTCTTTCCCATTGGGAAGCATTCCTCTATGCACATATCCAAATCCACCTTGCCCAAGTAAATTGGCATCAGAAAAAGCATCCGTTGCCATTGCTAATTCTTCATACGTAAAGGTGCTTTTTGAAAAACCATAGGATACGCTCGGTGATGATGATTGAATTGGGTAATCAGATAGTGAATAGTTTGACCCGGAACCTCCACTGCTGTTTATCATTGGTTGGGAGGTTGGAGCTGAGTGGGGGTTGATGGGTGAATGTGGAGGTTGAGAAGAGAAGGGCGAGGGTTGAGGAGGAGAAGGATATGGAGGCATTTGGACCATATGTTCTGTTGGTGGCCGCGGAGCATTTTGTTGCCATTTTTGTTGTGGAGTCGTATAGAGATCATCTGCGGTCAAATTCACAACACTTCAAGAAGAAGAAGAGAAATACCGCAGAAAAAAAAGAAGAAGAGAACTATAAGAATATTATTCTTCCAGTCGAATATACTTCGAGAACCAATCCAATTTCTTTAAAAATATCTATAAATTTTTCCAAGTTTTGATGTGGAGGGCTGTGAAGCTTTTAACTTCACACAGATGCACATTATTTACGGTTTAATTTATGCCAGGATTGATGTTTTTTCTTTTCCTGGCAAAATAAAGTTGAGAAAGTATCTAAAAATGCAAAGAGAGATTCTTTTCCAGCTATATCATAGATTTATAATTATGCAAAATAAGATTTAAAAATATTTAAAAATCAACAAATAAGCAATTAGAGGTGGTGGGATCTACATTTTCTAAAAGTGCCTAAAAAATACACCCTTGAGCTTAATCTGCATCAATTTTGAACAGACTCCCGGCAAACTAGAGTCAGCAAAGGATCTAAAATTCCAATAGAAATAACCAACATCAAATTAAAACAGAGCGCTTCATAATGGATCTAATCTCTTTTCCATATTTTTACCTTTGAGAGGCTGCGGTGGGCCCGCATAGGACGGAGGCCGCCTCTCCTTCCTCCTCTTCAAGCAGCAAAAACAAATCACACTGAGCAGCAGCAAAACCACCACCCCTCCAGCAGCCAACCCCACAACTAGCGGCGTAGAGATCGGCGGCGACGACGGTGACGACGAATGCGTGGAAGGCGGCGATCTGTCCGCAGGCCTCCCCGGCGTAGACGGAGTCGACGGCGTCGTCTGCGAACTCCCTCCGCTTCCGCTTCCGCTTCCGCTTCCGCTTCCGCTTCCGCCGCCGTCGAAGAAAGGCGCCGGCGGCGACGGAGGGGACGAGGAGGAAGAGCCCGGTGGCGGGGGTGAGGACGGGGAGGGGGAGGTCGGCAATGGCGGGGACGGGGATGCGGTTGGGGCGGCGGGAGCGGAGGCGAGGACGCGGG
>NC_033799.1:61610564-61639915 GCF_001876935.1 Asparagus officinalis | reverse complement strand
GCCGGCCCCATGACTTTTAGCTCGCTGCTCTTCTACCTTTTATATTTTATTCTTATTTCTCCTCCCTCCCTCCCTCCATTTGCGCTGAGTTATTAGAGCCTTAGTTATTACTGATGCTTTCGTCGGCACGTCACCGGTTCGCTTAACCGCTCCGCGTACTAACTCCAAAACCCAATTATTATCTCGCTTTTCTCCACTCCTTAGAAAGCACCTTTAAAATTAGCATCATTCTATAGAAAGACCGTCTTTAATGACCATTAAGGTATCGGAACGGAGGTTAAACTTTTTCTTCTCTTTCTTTGCTCACCTTTACGGCCCAATTTGATGGGTAAGATTTTAGTGTAAAATTTTCTTAACTTCCTCTCCTCTATCCTCCTAATAGAACTCCCAAATAATGTTTAAGGGCATGTTTGGTTTGTTTCCTAAATATAGGGAAATGCAATTCCATGTAAAGAAACTCAAGTTTTGAGTTTTTTAAACTTTTTCAAGAAATAGATTTTTTGGTTTGGTTCGCATGTAAAATATGGTGAGAAAGCAATGTATTTGTTTTTCTTGTGTTTGGTTTGCACGAGAAAAGAAGGAAAAACTTTTGTTGATTTGACATTTCTCACTTTTCTTGTGTTTGGTTGGTTTGAAGTGGGTAGGGAAAATTGTTTTATAGTCACCATGGTAAGATTACCCATCACTATAGACAAATTTATCTGTGCTTGTTATGAGAGGTAATCTTAATCATATAAGGGCATGTTTGGTTCGTTTCCTTCATTTTCCAAAACCCATTTTTTTTTCACTTTTTTGTGTTTCCTTCACTTTCATTGGCTGGAAACACACTTGGCAAGCACACAACTGATGGGGTAAAACGCATTCACAAAGTTCTGCAACAAGGCTAACAAAGAACTGATGGGGTAAAATGCATTGGTATAAAGCTTGGTATATTTTTCAATATATGTCAAAAATAGCTTGTAATTGTCCGGGTCGATGCCATAGAGTGAGTGCTGCAAACCAAGTATGTGAAAACACCCTAGAGGGGGGTGAATAGGGTTTATGCTAATCTAATCCGATTTTATACCAATTAAAAACTATTAACAAATTATCCTAACAAATAAGATATGCAACAATTATATGCAATGATAAGCAATGTAAACAAAGGGTAAAATAAACAAACTACAAAATAAACAAGATAGTGGTCACTATGAGCAATAGACAATGGCGACAAGAATGAAATGAACAATAAGCACAAGTGAGACGCCAAGGCAATCACAAACACATAAAGATGATCACGGAGTTCGGACCTTCCGTCCTACGTCTCCGCTCCCCACTCTCGGGGAGAAATTCACTATCACAACCGGGTTTTTAACGCTCACCCGAATAACGTTTACACCTCACACTTGGTTTTCTAGCTCACCGAAAACTTTATAATCTTCACTCTTGCAATCCCACTCTACACCCTCTAAGTGTTGGTCTCTAGCCCGTGTCTCCCTCAAGTGTTAGGAATTACAACCTACCCCACTCCTTTTTGGACGATCCCGTCTCTCACCACTCACTTCTCTCGGTGTACAAGTGTATTACCAAAGTGTTCAACACAATTATGCTCACAATACAAATAAATCTATTCTCTACAATGGATGAAAATACAATATAAGCTCACACTCTAAGTCACTAAATCACAACCCCAATTATACAATGTATGCAAATACAATAAGCTCAATTCGTTGTGTGTAAACAATGAGTGAAATCAATACTAAACTCAAATATGAAATCTAGCTTAAAACAATGATAATCAAACAAGTATATAAATGTAAAGCCAGAGTTTGAGTTTAGAAAACTTCTCAAAACTTCTCTATGATGACGAGAGAGAGAGAGAGAGAGAGAGAGAGAGAGAGAGAGAGATGAGTTGAAGCTCAAACACCAAAGGATGATCTCTTCTAGCTCTTGTGAAAATTTCTTCACAAACTTGTAAACAAACTTTAAACACTTTTAAACAAAACTTAAACCATTGTAAAACTTGTTTAAAACATTCTCTTGAGTAAATAAAACTAAGGATATGTGGGGGTATTTATAGGAACCCCAAAGCCAAGAGAAAACAAGGCAAAAAGACCAAAAACCTAAAACTCAAACAAGCTGAAAAAAACTAGCCGTTACAGCATCAGTCGACTGATGGGTTTTATCAGTCGACTGATGAGCTGACCGTTGTAGGTATTTTTTAGCTCATCACTCGACTGACGACCTTATCAGTCGACTGACGATCTTATCAGTCGACTGGCGACCTTATCAGTCGACTGACGACCTTATCAGTTGACTGACGACTTCATCAGTCGATTAGTCAGTCGACCAATATAAAAACAGAAACTTTTGATGATTCCAAGTGATTTTTTCAGTCGACTGAACATATATATCAGTCGACTGATAACGTGTTATCAGCCTATTTTAAATAGTAAAAACCAACTTTGAAGTGTCTTTAAAAATATCAAACAAATTTCAAAAATTATAAAACTTTGGAAAATGATTGTAAACATGATAATAAACATGTTACAAAAAAAACTTTTAGAATTATACTTCGCATTTGTGAAAACTCATTATTTTATAAAATAGTCCAAAACATGAAAATGAACAACATGTTTTGAAACTTAAAGTATTAACACACAGGTATAAATAGGAAACTTAAAGTATTAACACACAAGTATAACTCATTATTTTATAAAATAGTCCAAAACATGTTTTTAACATTTTAGCTAAATCATGTTTTGAAACTTTACAAAATGATTTTATAGACTTAATAAAATTTGTATAAAGTGATATTAAAGTCTATAAACTAATAAAATAATATTTTCATAAAAATACATATATTTTGATAAAATCAACAAATACATGTGTGTGATTAATATGAGCTTAAAGTATTAACACACATGTATAAACCTATACTATAAATACTATAAACTATATACCCAAGCTTGAAGGTCTTTAATATAGCTTGACTTGGTAAACTTGCGGATGAATCTTGAACTTGAATCTTGAACTTGAATTGCATTGTTTCACTCTACTATTTCCGCCAACCTTCATTTGATATGATCGTTGTGGCGCAATCCATCCAACCTCTAACACATTGTTTGCCTAGAATAAATAGAAAAATATAAATACTAGATAAACAATATTAGTAGTAAATTGTTTGTTAAACATCATCAAAACAAAAAGGTCAACAGTATGTATGGGTTGAAATTAAAATGAAGATGCGTTGAAATTAAAAGGGAGGATTAGAAATAACATTGTATAAATTACAACTCACGTGGCATAAATTAGAACTCACATAGCATAAATTAGAACTAAAATGATCTGCGATAGAACTAACATAGCATAATTTAGGACTAACATGGTACAAATTAGAACTCACAAGGCATACATTAGAACTCACATGGTATATATTAGAACTAACATGAGTCACGATAGAACTAACATGGTATAAATTAGGACTAACATGGTATAAATTAGAACTCACGAGGCATAAATTAGAACTAACATGGTATAAATTAAAACTCACGAGGCATAAACCATGCACACAATTAAAACAAAGGCCAAGCAAGGACTGAAACCAAAGGCCAACCATAACTAACCAACCAAAGGCCAAACAAAGGTTGAAACCAAAAGCCAACCAAAGGACACAACTGAAACCAACTTCATAACCAACCCAGGAGCTGAAACCAAGGCCGAGAGCAAGGCTAAAACCATGCTAAAAATTGAAACGAAGTCTAAGCAAGGGCTGAAACCAAAATTGTAAACACATAGCTGACCAACCAAAGGCCAAACAAAGACTGAAACCAAAGCCCAACCAAAGGATACAACTGAAATCAACATCATAACCAACCTAGGAGCTGAAACCAAGGCTCAGAGCAAGGTTGAAACCATGCACACAATTGAAACAAAGGCCAAGCAACAAACCATACAGACATTTCCAACCATGCAGACATTCCCTAGATTCCAAATTAGGACAGAGAGATCCATGTTGCAAATACAAACTTCCAGGAAACCATGCAGACATTTCCAACTCAAATGTCTCGGTTAAGAAAAGCTCAACACTTAAGAAATCCAGAACTTGGATCTCAGTTAAGAAAAGCCCAGTTAAGAAAAGCTCAACACTTAAAAAATATGCTCAGAAAAGGCCCTTTTTTCATTATCTGCCTCGCCATGCAATTTATAATAGCAATGTTGACTGCAATATATTACCTCGCCAATATATTGTTACTATAAACTTTGGCTGCAAATCTTAAAAATAGCTCATCATCATAACACAAAATATGCATACATGTTTCACTTTAATTCCATCAAACTAGAAATATGTAGGTTACTCTAAATTCACTAGCTTGCAGAGATAATGAGGAGGAATGATTTATTGCGAGACTCAATACATGTTACAGTGGAGGAGCAACTTGCTATGACTTTGAGATGGAGAATTAGAACTAACATGGTATAAATTAGAACTCACATGACATAAATTAGAACTAGCATGGTATAAATTACAACAAACATGGTTCAAATTAGAACTCACGTGGCATAAATTAGAACTCACATGACATAAAATAGAACTAACATGAGCTATGATAGAACTAACATGGCATAAATTAGAACTAGCATGGTACAAATTAGAACTAATGAGGCATAAATTAGAACTCACATGATATATATTAGAGCTAACATGAGCCGTGATAGAACTAACATGATATAAATTAGAATCGACATAGTTTAAATTAAAACTCACGTGGCACAAATTAGAACTCACATGGAATAAATTAGAACTAACATGAACTGCGATAGAACTAATATGACATAAATTAGGACTAACATTGTATAAATTAGAACTCACGAGACATACATTAGAACTCACATGGTATATATTAGAACTAATATGAGCCGCGATAGAACTAACATGTCATAAATTTGGACTAACATGGTACAAATTAGAACTCACGAGGCATAAATTAGAACTAACATGGTATAAATTAGAACTCACGAGACATAAACCATGCACACAATTGAAACACATGCCAAGCAAGGATTGAAACCAAAGGCCAACCATAGCTGACTAACCAAAGGCCAAACAAGAACTGAAACCATAGGACACAATTGAAACCAACTTCATAACCAACCCAGGAGTTGAAACTAAGGCCGAGAGTAAGGTTGAAACCATGCTAAAATTGAAACGAAAGCCAAGTAAGGACTAAAACCAAAATAGTAAAACCTAAGCACCAACCAGTGAGCACAAAAACTGAGCACCAACGAGCCTAAAAACTGGTCATATGTGCACAAAACCTAGCTGATAACAAACCTGAAAAAAACAACACCAACAACACCAACCAACAACACAAAAACTGGTCATATGTACACAAAAACTAAACACAAACAATGCCCAAAACTGAGCACAAAAACTGGGCACCAGCCAGCCCAAAAACTGGGCACCAACCAGCCCAAAAACTAGTCATATGTACACAAAAACTGAGCACAAACAGTGCACAAAGCCAGCACAAACAACCACAAACTAAAAACTAAAAACTAGCACAAACAGCCAGCCTAAACAATGTATGCACACAAGATTTATGGACATGAACTCAAATTGAAAACCAGCCACAAAGTCAGCACAAACAGCCACAAAGCCGACACAAACTAAAAACCTGAACAATGTGTGCTCATCATCATCACAAACAGCCACAAAGCCAGCACAAACACAAAACTAAAAACCCACCAGTCATCCATGAACACCAACCAACCACAAAGCCACAAACCCAAATACCACACAAAAACCCAACCAGTCAATGAACCAAGAAACACCCACCAGCCATCCATGAACACCAACCAACCAACTAACAACACCAACCAACGATATTGAGCACATGTAATCAGCATCAAATTTCGGCAAAGATTAGAGGACAATATGCAAAGAAACACAAACCAATCAACCAACCAACACTAACCAACCAACCAATCAACAACACCAACTATCGCCATCAAGTAATCAGCTGTTGGCTACTGATTATAGCTTAGGGCTTAGAATTTGGTCAATATCATCATTGTTAGCCATCCAGTATAATATCAATAGATATTGCAGGTTGCTAATCTCAGAAACTTTGATAATCATCATAGCCTAAAAGTAAAAAAGTCACCAAATTAAACTCGGGGCATGACAATCGAATACCTTAATCACCCACAGCAATAGCCACCCAATACAATACATGTACATTGTAGGTTTCTTTCCTCTTAGATAATTTTATCAGTTGTCATGATCGTTTGGTGACTTATAAAGTTTCTGCAGTCACAATTTCATTGTAAAAGTTAGTATTCTACAACATTCATATCATGAAAGGTAAATATTATAATATGGAGGCATATAAATACTTACTACATATTACAATAATATGTTCCATCATTGTAATGTTCCACAAACACAAAAATAACATTCCTATGAGTCGTTGCCTAAATTAAACAATAATAGTCTTTCACCAAAAATGGATTTCACAAGTATGTTAGAAGTGAGAATTACAAAATACCACGTACACACATATTCTATCGGACTTCAACCCTCTTTGTTATGAAAGGCATCAATCATTCCTTTTTGACTAACCAAAGATATACCCATAAATAGTCTGCTTCATGCTCATTCAAAATGAGGTGACGGTAGTATGTATCTAGCTTAACATTACTAAAGTCTTGTAAATAAGCATATAGGACCATGGATAACTCCTCGGTCCAATGCATATTTACACATTTCATGCTAGCGTTGAATACATCTATCTTATCCACCATTTTTAGCATGAGCTCATTATCTAGGTTGGTCCTGTGAGCCTTATCCATATCAACACATGCATTTGCCTTAGAACTTGATGTCACGGGTGCTTCCTTAGGCGGAGGAGTGTCCTCGTCATCTAAAATATGTACTTGAGGGGATTGTGAGGCAGGCAAAGGAGAGTCAGCATCATCTCCAAGATTTATGGACTCATTATGACTACACTTTTTTTAAGCATCACTAGCAAATTCCCCTCTAGCTTGATCATCTCCGATGATAAGAGCAAGATCATCACAATGCCTCAAGGGTTTATTGACATATTGTTTAAGCTTAGCATTCTTAAAGCTCTTGTCCTGAAAAATATAGTTGAATTAATTCAATAAAAACATGAAAATAAGATAAGTAGTGAAGGGTTATGCAAAAATAGTTTAATTACCTCAATCCATCTATCCAAACATTCAGGATCCATGATGACAGTCTTGGTGCCATCATCCCAATCGACACCACTAAGATTATGACAAGTTTTCATATCACGGAATCTTGTACGTAAAGTTTAGACGCAGTTCATGACACTTTCCCACTTGAATACTGTGTTAAACTTCTCATTGATATGTTGGGAATCCATATAAAAAGCGGTTCTCTTAAAGCTCTTTTCGGGTTTGTAACCCTTTCTCACCAAGTCGGTAAGAAATGGAATGCGCTCATCATCATAACGAGAATCCCAAAACATATGTTTGTTACCTTGAGGACCGCAAGTCTCACTATTTTTTTCTTTGTTGAGGTGTTTTTCCTCTTCTTCTTTGGATTTGGTGATGTTTCTTCCCCTTCTTCTAGGAGCACCCATTTGGAACCTGATTCGGGAGTTGAGCCATAACCACTAGTGGGAGAAAGTTGCACCCTGCTAATAGTAGGACTATGGAATTATGTAGGCAAAGTAGGAGAACTTAGCATGCTTGTATATGACCCAAATTGAGGGTGCATCGGGAAGTAACTGCCATCATGGAATGGCATATTGGGAAATGCATGAGGTGGTTGTCCAAAGAATGAATGCTGAAAAGGAAAATACCCACTATCGCCTTGATGCAATGACCGAGGGGGTTGAGAGGGTGGGGGTTGAGATGGCGCTACACCCTTCCCTTTATGATTATCTTTTCCGCTTAATGATGTATTATCAGCCATCACTAATTAAATAGTGAGAATTAGATATTATATGATTTGTGAAATAAGAACAACCAGAGTACATGAAAGATATTGCAAAGAAAAATATAATAACATGAATACATGAATGAAAAGCAAATATATGAATTAAGTCTCAGTAGTTACACCATGATTATACTTATTACAGTAGTCCACCCATATCACCCAAACAATATCATCCCTAGGAGTCTTCCACTCATTTCTTGATTCAGTTTACTCTCTTTGGATTTGAGTCTGAGTAAAATTAACTAAATTATTGTCATTCTCATTTGTCACCTCACCATCAATATCTTCATCAATTTCGGACTCGCTGAGTAGTTCATCACTTGGATCAACAATTACAATAAAATTATGAAGTACCACACATACCAATACGATATCTACTTGTGTAGAAAATGGATAATATGACTTAGCACACAAAATCTTGAAACGATTCTTCAATGTGCCAAATACAAATTCAATCTTAGACCTCAAAGAAGAATGTCTTAGATTGAATAATTCCCTTCCATTCTTAGGTGTTGTACCCGAATGTTTTTTCAAATGATATCGAACACCACGGTATGGAGATATAAAACCTGGCATGGTGGGGTACCCAGCATCATACAGATAGTATTTGCCTATAATTTTATTAAAACAATTGTTAAAGAAGTCAAGTTTGCATATTAAATTTAAAACATTATAAGTTAAATATTTATATAATTAACATCATAGACTTTCAATCCATGTGGTTGTGGTCTAGATAACGCATTCTGGAGAATCCTAAAATCATGTGCAGACCCCTCCCAACCTGCTAAGACATATGTGAACAGTTTGTTTGGGGTGCAAGCTGCAAGCATGTTTTGTATAACACCTTTGCGGCCTCGAATCGTGCAACAAGATTAATCAAAAGCATTGCATCAACATGAGTCTCATCTATCATACCAATACAATCCTATAATACGTGTATTACATTACTAAGTTATCATTTATTTTCATTGATTATACATGT
Source organism: Asparagus officinalis (assembly GCF_001876935.1). Lineage (NCBI taxonomy): Eukaryota > Viridiplantae > Streptophyta > Magnoliopsida > Asparagales > Asparagaceae > Asparagus > Asparagus officinalis. The sequence continues at coordinate 61,630,964 of NC_033799.1, read as the reverse complement.
AATAGTGGTTAAAGTGTAGATATACCTTGAAATAAGGATAGTATAGCTGGTTGTTAACGATCTCTTGGGGAGTATCATTAGGGGCTTGTCTCTGTAGGTTGTCTAAAAATCAAAATAGATAGCTGATCCTCATCAAACGCCGATGATAGAAGTTACAATCTGACGACTTCCAGAATGCTACAATTTGAAGACTTTCACGTAGAATGTTACAATCTGACGACCTTCACAACAATTGATGAAAGCTTTAATCAACAACCTTCACAATCAACATCGGGAGTTACAATCTGACAACTATCATATTTTTGAGGGGCCAAGACGAAGATCATTCAACAATGGTCTTTACAACGCTCTACAGAAGAGGCTACAAGTCAACTAGCCCTTTCTAAACGCGGAAGTCATCTCCGCGTTGCAATTCTTGAAACGCATGCGACCCTCGCGTTTCCAAGCTTCAACAAGCAAAACGCAGGTGACCCCCGCGTTTCCAATCCTCAGCAAACCAAACGCGGGTGGCCCTTGTGTTTTTTAACACCCAGCGAGTACCCAACTCCGCATCTCCATTTTAAAACGTGGAGTTAGGGTCCTGAACGCCAACGTGGGTGTTTGACTCGTTCAAACATGAGCTGAACGGTTGCATGAACTGTTTTCCCTCCACGATTTGAGGGATTTCCGCCCCACTTAGGAGCGGATTAAGGGGAGCGGTTACACCCCTCTCAACCCCATTATGGAGAGAATTAAGGGGGCGGTTGCACCCTTTAATTCCCTATAAATATGGGTAAACTCGATTGAGTTGGGGCTGGCTTTTTTGGATCTGAGACTTGGCAGCGGGGTTGGAATTTCTTGGCTCGGATTGATCCTTCGGCGTGGCAGCAACAGGAGAGATCCTTGGGCGAGCTTTTGAGGAGATCAGCATCATCCTCCAACGAAGATCATCTTCAACGTTCGGCAACGAGGAGCTTCTTCATCCTTGGCTTATAACCGACATTCGGTTAAATCAACTCTTTTTCAAGAGTTCAAACTCGTTCAGAGTTATCAACTCGTCCAGAGTTCTAAAACTTACCACGCAAGTTCTCCACAGCGTCGAATCGTGAGGAGAAGATATCGTTTCAGTGAATCAAAACGTCGGATCGTCAACGGAGAGCAAATTCGACGTAAGCATTCGAGGGAGGTATTCCATCGCCACCATGAAGAACCCAGACTTAAACAAAGGAGAGAATCCAGATCATTCTCTTCTCTTTTGTAATCAGGAAATCCAATTTGTAATCGATTTTGAGAGAATACAAATCAATTTTCTTTCATTGTCTTTTTACTACAAAATTTTCCACAAACAGTCTCATGTAGCGTCCACGCAGGCAAATAGTTGCTTGTAAAACATTGTTAAAATATCTACTGACTGTCTCCTCTAATCTTATAAAATGAGATCTCACAATGCGATTTTTAGATTTATGACCCAAAATGTTCAGTGTCATGATAAGTTGTTCTTCCACTATTATATTCCTTGAGTCTTTTAGAAGTCTATTGTTCCTCATTATACTTGATAGTTTAACAAAAGCACCACTCCGCATTCTAATATAATTCACACAACTATCACTGAAACCATTATAAATACGCTCTATGTGTTCAATTCTAGCACTCTCTTGTCTTTTTTTTCCTCACTTGGACCACTACGTATTGGTTTACGTCTAGCTTGCATTCTCCTTATGAATGTAATTATTATAACAAAAACGGATAGTACAACACCTTGAACCATATTAACAACACTTTGTTCATCGGTATAATCCCTATCACCATCCATATACGATGCAAAAATCAAATTAAAATAATTAATATACCTAGCTAGCATTCATATGCAATGTCAATAATTAAAACTTAAATGACGCATAGCAAGATCTAAAGTTAATTTTCAGTTAATATTTTCAGTAATATTTTTAGTTAATTTAAGATAAATTAAGATAATTCTTAGTTTATTTCTGTAATATTTTCAATTATATTTATAATAATTAATATAATTTTTAGTTAATTACAATAATATTTTAAGTAATATTTTAAGTTAATTACAATTATATTTTAAAGATAAATTTCTGTTAATTTTTAGATAACTATAGAAAATGTAAAATTTCATTATAATAATTCTAAATCATACAAAATATTGAACACAAATCAATTCTAAGTTGAGAATCATACATTAGGTCTGAAATATAGCAAGATCCAAGTCGGCAAAAAACCCAAAATTTTTCCCAATAAAGGTGCTACTTTTTTAGCAAAATCCAGCCAAAACACCAACAAATAGGAACTAGGGCCTTCTTCTATGGAAATCAAGTACAAAATCAATAGTACAGAACTCCCGCAGGCCTCGAAGAGAAACCAAGGCGCGAAGAGTGAAAAAAGCGATAGCCCTCAGCTCCGTTTCCCCCCAAAACCCTGAGATCTGACAATAGTACAGATAAGGGGCGATTTCCTCTCGTTTTCGAAGGAAATGGGGGAAAGAAAAAAAAATCTAAGGTGGAGGAGATTTCCGCGGCTGGAGGTACGAGAGGGAGAAGCGAACCAAAGCTGGGAAACAAAAACCCTAGAATGGGTTTTGTCGACGTGGAGGAGAAGTCAGTAGGAGAAACGTGTTTCCACGGCTCAAAAAAGCGAACCAAACAGACCCTAAATACAAATTTCCCTTCTCCTTCACTTCTCTATCCAAACACATCATAAAAGATTTTTTTGTTGCAATCAATGACTTGGGCTCACTTTTAAGTCTAAGTTTTTTCAATTTTAGTATAATAATTAATTGTTAAAAATATCAAGAATATTGCAGAGATGATATTTAATTGAGTTTTTTTCCTCTTTTTTTGTTGGTGGGTGCGGGCCCAATTACTGAAAAAGCTTTATCGGCAATTAGGTACATGTGGTTGATTGCAACAAATGTCATATTACAGATGGTTTGTGCATAAATTGATCATCAAATATAATTTCTTAGAATGACTTACTTTAAATATGGTTTCTTTAAAAAAACCTTTTTTATTGAAATTAGTTGTCGGTTTTAATACTTTACGAGATTTTTAAGATGTTTTTAATTTTTTTTTATTTTCTGGAAAATCACCCCGGGTGACCTTAGCAAGAATTAGAGTAGGAAAAAACCTTGAAAATAGTACTTTTTTAAATAAAAATAAAATAAACAAAAACCCTTAACCCAAGTTTTCATATTTCCTCTCCTCTATATGCTCATTTTATTAAATATCTGGGCAAGTATGAAATATCTTATCCCCACTCATCACCAGCTCATAATCTTAGCTTGCCCTTATGCTATCTCCTTTTGTCTCGCTACCATCATCTCCGTCGTGCCCTCATTCTAACTGTCCCTCTTCAATTGGTTCTAGGATTTTTTTCCTTTTTTCCTTGGAGATGCGGTCCACCTTTGCCTTATTAAACTACACTTTAAAAAAGCATTGTTGTAGAATGTAATATTATTTTTATAGTAAACTAGTACTGAGCAATAGGGGTCCGTTTGGTTGGAGATTGAGAAGCTCGAAAGCTGCCACAGCAGTCCCATCTGTGGCAGCTTTATGGCTCTTTCCCACCCAAAAACGAAGAAACAAACAGCCCCTTAGATATTTAGGCAAGCCGCTAGAAGGTGATAGGTCCAGCAAATGGAATGCTAAACCTTAGAAATAAAATAATATGGTGACAACTCATCTCATCTCATCTCCTATTCTTTGATTTCCTTCTTTTTTTAGCTAACCAAACAACCATAATACAAGTTTTCCTATTTTTTGATTTCCTATTCTTTTATTTCCCATTTTTTAAGCAAACAAATAGCTCCTTAATGTATCAGAACTAAGGTTAAACCTTTTCTTTCCTCACCATGGGTAAGATTTTAGTGTAAAATCTTCTTAACTTCCCCTTCTCTATCCTGCTAATAGAACTCCCAAATAATGTTAAATACAAATTTACCTTCCCCTTTCCTTTTCTATCCAAACACACCATAAAAGATTTTTTTGTTGCAATCAATCGCTTGGGTTCACTTTTAAGCCTAAGTTTTTTTAATTTTAGTGTAATAATTAATTGTTAAATATCAAGAATATTGCAGAGATGATATTTAATTGAGTTTTTCCCCTCTTTTTGTTGGTGGGTGTGGGCTCAATTACCGAAAAAGCTTTATCGGCAATTAGGTACATATGGTTGATTGCAACAAATGCCATATTACAGATGGTTTATGCATAAATTGATCATCAAATATGGTTTCTTAGAATGACTTATTTTAAATACGGTCTCTTTAAAAAAAACTTTTTTTATTGAAACTAGTTGTCCGATTTTTATACTTTACGAGATTTTTTAAGACGTTTTTAATTTTTTATTTTCTGGAAAATTGCCTCGGGTGACCTTATTAGCAAAAAATTAGAGTAGAAAAAACCTTGAAAATAGTACTTTTTTAGATAAAAATAAAATAAACAAAAATCCTTAAATCCAAGTTTTCTTACTTCCTCTCCTCTATATGCTCATTTTATTAATATCTGGGCAAGTATGAAATATCTTATCCCCACTCATCACCAGCTCAAAATCTTAACTTGTCCTTCAGCTATCTCCTTTTGTCTCGCTACCATCATCTTCGTTGTGCCCTCATTCTAACTGTCCCTCTTCAATTGGTTCCCCCCCTCCCCCTTTTTTTTCCTCCGAGACTCGCTCCACCTTTGCCTTAAACTACACTTTAAAAAAGCATTGTTGTAGAATGTAATATTATTTTTATAGTAAACCAGTACTGAGCAATAGAAGGTGATAGATCCAGCAAATGGAAGGTTAAACCTTGGAAATAAAAGGATAAGCAAGTTACCCTTTTTTTTAAAGGTAATCTGCAACAAATTGAGAGTGGGACACCCGAACCAATCGAGGGGTGACTGAGTAGGAGTTCCGTATAGCTCGTGCCGCTAGACTTTCTCAATATTGTACATAATGATTTTCTCCTAACTTTCCATATAGGGATTGGTTTCAGTAAAATAAAATGCCTTCTAGGCTAGGTAACATAGTTTAGGAAATTTCAGTTAGTCGTCTGAGCTGTGGAGAAATCAGAAAAACCAGATTTTCTGGCATAAGTCGACTCATGCACAAGGGTAAGTCGACTTATGGTAAGTCGACTTGACAGTGTGCACAAGTCGACTTACGATCTACGCTAGAATTGTGAATTTTTTCTCTGCCAAGTCGACTTATCAGGTTTGATAAGTCAACTTACGAAGTGTGCTCCAGTTGCTGTTTTTCTCTCTGCCAAGTCGACTTATGCTGTCTGTTAAGTCGACTTACGATGGGTTTTTTGCATAATCAGGTTTCCTGTTTGCAGTCTGAATGGGTTTTTGTTTTGATATAAATAGGGAAACGATTTGTTAGGGTTTTTATCAAAGATTAAGGAATCTTTTGAGCATTGTGAGAGGGAGATATTGTGAGCACGGTGAGATCTTTGGTTGAGGGTTAGTTTGAGAGTTCTTGTGTGATTGTAACCCTTTGTACTCTCCTTGAATTAGTGAAATCTCCCCATCCTCTCCCCGTGGACGTAGGCAAGTTGCCGAACCATGTATATCTCTGTGTTTGGTTTGATTTGTCGTAATTGGCTTGATTTGTGCAAGAGTGTGGCTTTCTTCTTCCGTGATCTCAAGTTCGTTGTGTGTGCGTGCAACACTTCCGCATAGGCGTGCGACAAGTGGTATCAGAGCTCAGATTTTAGATCTGGGGTTTTGGATTAGGTGGAGGAAGATTTAGTTGGAAGCTTGGTTCTTGGAGTTCTAGGCTTTGGTGGAGTTAGGGTTTGAAGTTGTCGTTGAAGATCTCGCTTTCCTCGTGTGGTTAGGAGTTCTATTTGGAATCCAATCTAGGGTTCAGTTGGGTAATTTCTTATTCTTTTCAAAGTTTGGATCTTTCTCTACAATTTGGAATTTGTGATTATGGGTGAAGAAGTTGGTGAAAGCAGCAAGATGACAGGCACAGTTCAAGTGGGTTTTCAGAACACTAAGATTAGTATAGTGAAAGATGACGGCAAAATCAATTTTGGTTTGTGGATGAGCGACGTACAGGATGCGCTCAATGCTCAAAATCTGGAGGAGACCATCATGGTCGATGTGAGGCCACCTAAATACGAAGAGATGATATGGGAAAAGATGAATCGAAATGCTTGCGGGGTGATCAGGTCCTGTTTGGAACAGGAGCTAAAATACGATGTGATTGGGGTGACGTCTGCAATGAAGATGTGGGAGATTCTTAACAACAAGTATCTCACGAAGAGTGTTGAGAACAGGTTGCACTTGCTGCGAAGATTATTCAGATTTCAGATGTCCAGAGGCACCTCACTTGCGGCTCATGTGAACAACTACACTAAGTTGTTGTCGGACTTGGCGAACGTGGATGAGAAGATCACAGATGAGTACAAGGCTATTATTCTTTTGGGCTCCTTACCGGATGAGGAGTATGATACCTTCGTGCTTACGTTGCTGAACGGGAGATCTTCTATGACTTATAGTGAAGTGACTAACGCATTGACGAACTATGATTTGAGGAGGAAGGATAAGGAGACTTCCCGCGCTAGTACTTCAGGAGAGGCCTTGTCGACGAGAGGTAGAAGCTCATATCAGAAAGGTGGAAATAGAGGGAGGTCAAAGTCAAGAGGTCATCACCAGCTTGGAAAGAACCAATGTGCATTCTGCAAAGAGCAAGGACATTGGAAGAGAGACTGCCCGAAAGTCAAAGAAAAGGAGAATAGCAAGAATAAGGGTCCGAAGGCCAATGAGGTGAATGTTACGAAAGGCGATGATTCCGATGATTCGAGCTTTTCTCTTTTGATTACTCCGGAGGTGAACCATTTGGATGCATTGGAGTGGATGCTTGATTCTGGCGCTACTTATCATGTGACTCCTAGGCGAGATTGGTTTTCATCATTTGAGAGACTCGACGGGGGTGTTGTTGTCATGGGAAATGATCAATCCTGTGGCATTTGTGGGATAGGTACTGTGAGGATTCGGATGCACGATGGAGTAGTCCGTGAGCTGAAGGAGTTGTGTAAGCAGGGGCTATTGAAGGGAGCCAAGAGTGGGAAGATTGAGTTCTGTGAGCACTGTGTTCTTGGCAAGAAGACGAAGGTAAAGTTCGGGACTGTTATTCATCAGACGAGGGGCATCCTGGACTACGTGCACACAGACGTTTGGGGTCCCACCAAGACTGCATCACTTGGTGGTCGACATTGGTTCGTCACATTTGTTGATGACTATTCTAGGCGTTGTTGGGTGTACACCATGAAGCATAAGAGTGAAGTCCTAGATTTGTTTGTGGAGTAGAAGAAGAGATTGGAACTGCAGACTGAGAGAAAGATCAAGACGTTGCGATCCGACAACGGCGACGAGTATACTTCAGACCCCTTTCAGCAGCTATGTCGAGACGAGGGCATAGAGAGGCACTTCACAGTTAGTCATACACCGTAGCAGAATGGGGGTGACGGAGAGATTGAATCGGTCTTTGCTGGAGAAGATTCGATGTTTATTGGACAATAGTGGTTTGGAGAAGATCTTTTGGGCTGAGGCACTTACATATGCGAGCCACCTCATTAATAGGCTGCCTTCATCTGTCTTTTGGGCTGAGGTACTTTCTTATGCGAGCCACCTCATTAATAGGCTGCCTTCATCTGCGATTGAGGAGAAGACCCTTATGGAGATGTGGTCGGGAGAGACAGCACATGACTATGACCAGCTTAAGGTATTTGGTTGCCCTGCATATTATCATGTTAAAACTGATAAGTTGGAACCTCGAGCTAGGAAGGCCATATTTGTAGGATTCAAGCGTGGTGTCAAGGGATACAAGCTTTGGGATCTAGTTAATAAGAAGATTGTGCTGAGTAGGGACGTCACATTCGATGAGGCTTCTATCTTGAAGCTTCCCAGATCTCATCAGGTGGAGAACGACCCGACAGAGGAGATTTCGCAGGTGATGGAGATTGATGCAGCTCCACAGAGTCCAGATAGTGCAGTATCCATTAGAGTGCCGACTAAGGTGACGCCAGGCGAGCACGATGGTGATGCGGAGGATACAGGTACTCATGAGCAGGATCAGAGACCGACGGCTCAGGTTCAGGATTCTATTACGGCACGGAGACAGAGGAGAGACATACGGGTGCCAGCACTGTATGCCGACACAGTTACATATGCACTTCTGGTGGAGAGTATCGATGAGATGGTGCCTACTATATTCAGAGAGGCCGAGCAGAGTTCGGAGACTGATTCGTGGCAGGTGGCTATGCAGGAGGAGATGGAGTCCCTTCATAAGAACGATACATGAGAGCTTGTTGAGCTTCCAAAGGGGCAGAAGGCGATTGGGTGCAAGTGGGTGTACACGAAGAAGGAGGGCATTGAGGGCACTCCAGTGAGGTTCAATGCTAGGTTGGTTGTAAAGGGCTATGCACAGGAGGAAGGTATTGATTACAATGAGGTTTTCTCTCCGGTGGTGAAGCACTCTTCGATTCGGATTCTGCTAGCTTTGGTGGCACAGTATGGATTGGAGTTAGATCAGTTGGATGTGAAGACAGCATTTCTTCATGGTGATCTTGATGAAGAAATATATATGACTCAGCCATTGGGATTCCGAGCTGCAGGGAAAGATAAGTTGGTTTGCAGGCTAAAGAAATCGCTATACGGTTTGAAGCAGTCTCCTCGACAGTGGTATAGGCGATTCGATGGTTTTATGATTGGTCATTCGTACACTCGGAGCCAGTTTGATCCTTGCGTGTATTTTCACAAGGTTAGAGGATGTGCGTACATTTATTTGTTGCTTTATGTCGATGACATGTTGGTTGCCTCTAGTTTCAGGTCAGCTATAGAGTCGATCTCGTCGCCTCGTTGGTTTGTCGGTTCGTGCCGAGCTGAGCTAAGGGATCTATAAGCAATTTTGTATGCCTACAAAGCTGGGGGTGGATGATTCATGTAATAGGAAGTTCCCAGAAGAACGCTATATGTAATTTTCTTAGGGATAACCCGATAATTACGAACAAGGTGATAAACACTAAACCCCCACTATGATTTGTACTCCCACTCTCACTGTCTACCTGGTCAAACCTTCCTATAGTTAGGACCACAACCAAAGTCCCCTCTCGATTCCTTCCATGAACGAGAGGTCCACTTTCAAATTGAACGATCAAGCCTGTAAAAGGTAAGATCATCTCAAACCTCCCACTTTCACTGCTTCCTTGGTCAAACCTATAAAAGTTAGGGCCACAACCAGATTCTCCTCTCGATTCCTTTCATGAACGAGAGGTCCACTTTCAATTGAGCAATCAAACCTATAAAAGTTAGGATTGTCTCCAACTTTACTTAGTCAAACCTGCAAATATGGGACTAAGATTGAGTTATCCTTTTCGATAAACGAAAGACTTCCATCTTTTCTTTTTTCCACCAAACCTATAAAAGTTAGGGTCGAAATTGGGCTTTCTCCTCAATAAATGAGGGACTCTTTTTGGATCGAATGACCAATCCTATAAAAGTTAGGGTCGTTTGAATCTTTCCGATTCTCGGAGTGGAGATCCCACTCTTAGTTTCATCATTTCGGATTCTGGGGGTGGAGATCCCACCTTGAGTTTCCTTTCCAACTGGAGATAGAATATAAAATTTTTCCTCATCAGTACCGGGAGATAGAATATAAAATTCTTCCTCTTCTATTTTCCAGTTCGTCTTTACCCTGAGAAAAGACACAATTCCCAACTTCCAATCCGTACACTTTGTGCACGGGGAATTTTATCTCAACTCCTAAATAGAGATAAGCCTATGCCTAACACGCGTTGCCGGTTTAGTCTTTCACCGATTGAAAAAGACACCAGAGTATAATTCTAGGGATTTTCATCCCGAATCCTAAGTAGGGATGAGTCAACGCCTAATACGCGTTGCCGGTTTAGTCTTTCACCGATTGAAAAAGACACCGGAGTACAATTCTGGGGACTTTCATTTCGAATCCTAAGTAGGGATGAGTCAACGCCTAATACGCGTTGCCGGATGCGATATTCCCGTAAGAAATGGCGAAGTCTATGTATTCAAAATCATAGCATTAAGTCTAAGAGTAGCAATTCTCTTAGCACAACGTTACATGTGAAACGGGTTTTAATAATTCACATGCTAGCCCGATTCAAACGGTAATCGGTAAAGGCACGACAAACCCGTTGATGGCTGGCGGTTTGCCAAAAATCCCAAAGTCTATGTCTAACACGCATTGCCGGTTAGTCTTTGACCGTAAAAAGGACAAAAGCCCACATATTTAATATTGTGGCAGGTTGTTATTAATAACGCCAAAATCCGTGCTTCACACGCACGGGGAAGTTTATCCCGAAGCCTAAGCAGGGATAAGTCAACGCCTAACACGCGTTGCCGGTTTAGTCTTTTACCGATTGAAGAAGACACCAGAATCCGAGTCTGGGGATTTTTATCCTGAATCCTAAGTAAGGATAAGTCAGCGCCTAACACGCGTTGCCGGGTAGTCTATTCCCATGAGAAAGACGAAGTCTACGTATTCAATGTCGTAGCATTAAAATAGTTAACTCTTTTAGCACAACATTATGTGCAGAACAGATCTGAACAATCTGCATGCTAGCCCGACTCAAACGGTAGTCGGTAAAGGCTCATCAAACCCGTTGATGGCTGAGAATTTGCCAAAAATTCTATAAGTGCGAGTCATTGATGCATCAGCTCTGCTAGTTGGTCTCGTGACTCGATTATCCAACAACATTAAAATAAGATCCACAAATGCAGATGAATCAGCTTTAACAGTTGGTCCTGCAACCCCGACACTTGGGACCGCTGTGCTCCAATACCTTAAGAGCTTAAACTGTGTATACTCCAGTAAACGTACGAGTATAAACTGTGTCAACGTACGACGTTCGAAACCCTAGGGTCAACGCCGGTCAACGCGTGACCCTAGGTCAACGCCGGTCAACGCGTTGCGACAAAAAGTCAACATTCGACGTTCGAAACCCTAGGGTCAACGCCGGTCAACGCGTAACCCTAGGTTAATGCCAGTCAACGCGTAACCCTAGGTCAATGCCAGTCAACGCGTAACCCTAGGTCAACGCCGGTTAACGCGTTGCGACAAAAAGTTAACATTCAACGTTCGAAACCCTAGGGTCAACGCCGGTCAACGTGTAACCCTGGGTCAATGCCAGTCAACGCGTAACCCTAGGTTAACGCCAGTCAATGCGTTGCGATCAAAAAGTCAATGCGAGTCAATATATCATGACGGAGATAGTCAGTTCAAAGTCAACTCGATGACACGAGCCAAACTCAACTCATCGGTTTTAGATTTGAGACTTCGACGACGGCCAGGCGATAAACGCAGCGCCGGAAAGACTTCGGCTATTCGTCAAAGCATTGAATAGACCGAAAATTGAAGGAGCCAAGAGTTGAAGCTAACTATAGGTCCTTTACGCCGACTGAAGGCTGGACTAATCACGTCCAAAGTATTCCAACCTCTTCTATAAAAGAAACGAGTCTGGAACGCTTTGGAGGGGGTATCTGTAGGCATCAAAAATTGCCTATGGGTCTCCACAAACAGCTCAACGTTAAGGAAAGATGATGAACGTCACCATCTGGTTCACAGAAGCTTGATTGATGTCGATGAACGCTTGAAGTGAATCGGCAAACTATGTGAAGCAACGGAGTTTCAGAATAATAAAGATACGAACTGATCGGGAGCCCCGTGTCACTTACAAAAGACGAAATTCCCTTCGTGTCTCATTTATTCCACAGATGATCTAATTATTGGACCTTATAGAACTCCTCACCGGATTTCTAACGCACTTTGAATCGTTCAAATCCGAGTTCGGATGAAGAAGTTATGGCGAAAACGAACAAACAGGCATAACGGAACGTCTCAGGCTGAACTGGGACACCCGAGGTGTATCGGCACTTGTAGAGCTGTTTTGATCATGATTAGTTTTGAATCTGAAGAAACTCAAAATAGGAAAGTTGTAGATATTTTGTCAGCTTTCTAACTCATCTGGAATCAGGTCATTTGGAGGTCATATGAGGAAGTTATGCCTAAAATAGTGCCGAGACACCCAAAGGTGTCTCGGACCTGGCCGAGACACCCAAAGGTGTCTCGGAATTTGTAGAGCTATTTTGACCATGATTCGTTTTGAATCTGAAGAAACTCAAAACAGGAAAGTTGTATATATTTTTGTCAACTTTCCAACCCATCTAGAATCAGGTCATTTGGAGGTCATATGAGGAAGTTATACCTAAAATAACGCCAAGACACCCAAAGGTGTCTCGGACCTGGCCGAGACACCCAAAGGTGTCTTGGAACTTGTGGAGCTATTTTTACCATGATTCGTTTTGAATCTGAAGAAACTCAAAACAGAAAAGTTGTATATATTTTTGTCAACTTTCCAACTCATCTAGAATCAGATCATTTGGAGGTCATATGAGGAAGTTATGCCTAAAATAGCGCCGAGACACCTAAAGGTGTCTCGGACCTGGCCGAGACACCCAAAGGTGTCTCAGAACTTTTGGAGCTGTTTTGACCATGATCCCTTTAGAATCTGAATAAACTCAAAACATGAAAGTTGTAGATCTCTTTGTCATCTTTCCAATACATCTTGAATCACACAAATCCGAGTTCAGATGAAAGAATTAGATCCAAAATACTAAATAGGGTACAGATTGTCTCGCACAGGTGCGAGACACCCCGAGCTGTCTCGCACTTGGGACGTGTTTTTGACGGTTTTCGATCAGTTTTAACCGCTCTGTTATCCCCTCAAGCCTATAAATACAAGCCTTAGGCCTCATTTTTTGAAGATCTGGAATTTTTGAGATTAGGCGAAGCCCTGCCGGATTGAAGACTGAAGGTGCACGGATTTTAGAGAGGAGGAGGAGAGATCGGATCCAGTTCTTCAACGCAAGAGAGAGAGATTCGTCAGATCTACAGTTTCTCGGATCCGTTCCTTATGATTATCCCGTTGTGGTAATCTTAAGAAGAGTGATTATCTCGCTTCGCCGAGATAAGAGCTACGATTTCTCGATCCCTTCGCGGATAGACGAAGCTCTGCCCAATTTTTCAGCAATCAGATCTGATCGACGGTGGTCCATGGATAAACCCCGGCACAGGCAAAGATCCCACGCAAGCAGAAGACCGATGAACGATCTCTGCGTTTGTTTGATAAAGTTGTAAACTTTTTTTATTTTCATTGTGTAAGGAGATCTTATAAATAGATCAACTTTTTATTTCATTCGAGTTTATTGTAACGACTAAAGTTGTAATAGATTCGATAACAATGGAAATAACAACTTTCACCGCAAACAGAAGGGTCATGTTAAAGCTCGCTTTGACTTGCAGCACATGGGCTTAAGATGAGATCTTCATCCTATGAAGTCAACTGACGGTCGGCTTGTTATATTAGCGAAGGCATGCTTTTCTATACAACAGAAGAGAAAGAAATATTTTGCAAAGTGTTGAAGGATGCAAAAGTGCCTCATGGTTGTGCATCAAATATCCAAAGATGTGTAAATGTGAGGGAGGAAAAAATATCTAGACATAAGACTCATGATGCGCATTTTATCATGCAATAATTACTTCAAGTTGCATTAATAGGAACTGTGCCTGAGAATGGTATCCTACTTATCAGATTAAATGCTTTCTATAAGGGTCTATGCAACAAAGTGCTCAACCAGATGAACTTTGATCATTGCAGTCTGAGATTGTAGAGATACTTTGTCAACTTGAGAAAATATTTTCACCCAGTTTCTTTGACAGCATGGTGCATCTTCCAGTTCATTTAGTTCAACAAGTTCTAGAATGTGGCCCAGTCAACTACTTTTAGATGTAACCGATAGAGGGATATATTTGTAGGCCGAAGTCGTATGTGCGTAATAGAAATGCCCCTGAAGGTTCCATAGCAGAAAAATATTTGGCTGAAGAGTCTAACTTTTTGCTTATTATATATGCATGATGGTGTGAAGACAAGATTTAATAGATACACAAGTAAGTATGAAAAAGTTGATTCTACTGAAGAGACATCACCAATTTTTCCAAAGATAGGTCATCTTTTGGGTGGAAAGAGGAAAAGAAAGGGCAATGTGTTTACATTAGACAATATAGATTGGGTTAATGCACATCGATATACCTTATACAATTGCGGTAACAACGAAGTTGAAAATTATATTAGATATGCTTCATTTTCTAAATTAGTAATTCTTATGTTGTCCATGTTCACCTTGTAATTGTTTGCGGTGAAAGTTGCTATTTCCATTGTTATCGAATCTATTACAACTTTAGTCGTTACAATAAACTCGAATGAAATAAAAAGTTGATCTTTTTATAAGATCTCCTTACACAATGAAAATAAAAAAAGTTTACAACTTTATCAAACAAACGCAGAGATCGTTCATCGGTCTTCTGCTTGCGTAGGATCTTTGCCTGTGCCGGGGTTTATCCGTGGACCACCGTCGATCAGATCTGATTGCTGAAAAATTAGGCAGAGCTTCGTCTATCCGCGAAGGGATCGAGAAATCGTAGCTCTTATCTCGGCGAAGCGAGATAATCACTCTTCTTAAGATTACCACAACGGGATAATCTTAAGGAACGGATCCGAGAAACTGTAGATCTGACGAATCTCTCTCTCTCTCTTGCGTTGAAGATCTGGATCCGATCTCTCCTCCTCCTCTCTAAAATCCGTGCACCTTCAGTCTTCAATCCGGCAGGGCTTCGCCTAATCTCCAAAATTCCAGATCTGAAAAAATGAGGCTTCAGGGGCTGTATTTATAGGCTTCCAGGTCGCGGAGCGGTTAAAACGGACTACAGGGCCCAAATCCGCGTTGGGACACCCCTGGGGTGTCTCGAAAAATCCATCCCAAGTGCGAGACAGCTCAGGGTGTCTCGCACCTGTGCGAGACAGTTTGTACCCTCTTCAGTATTTTAGCTCTAATTCTTTCATCCGAACTCGGATATGAGTGATTCAAGATGTGTTGGAAAGCTGACAAAGAGATCTACAACTTGTATGTTTTGAGTTTCTTTATATTCTAATTGGATCATGGCCAAAAGTTCTCCACAAGGTCCGAGACACCTTTGGGTGTCTCGGCACTATTTTGATCATAACTTCCTCATATAACCTCCAAATGACCTGATTCCAGATGGGTTGGAAATCTGACAAAAATATCTACAACTTTCATGTTTTGAGTTTCTTCAGATTCAAAACGAATCATGGTCAAAATAGCTCCACAAGTTCCGAGACACATTTGTGTGTCTCGGCCAGGTCCGAGACACCCGAATCATGGTCAAAATAGCTCCACAAGTTCCGAGACACCTTTGGGTGTCTCGGCGCTATTTTGGTCATAACCTCCTCATATGATCTCCAAATGACCTGATTCCAGATTAGTTGAAAAGCTGACAAAAATATCTACAACTTTCCTCTTTTGAGTTTCTTCAGATTCAAAACGAATCATGGTCAAAAAAACTTTTAAATTTCCAAGACACCTTTGGGTGTCTCGGCCAGGTCCGAGACACCTTTGGGTGTCTCGGCGCTATTTTCGTCATAAGTTCTTCATATGGCCTCCAAATAACCTGATTCTAGATTGGTTGAAAAGTTGACAAAAATATCTACAACTTTCATGTTACGAGTTTCTTCATATTCAAAACGACTCCTGGTCAAAACAGCTCCACAATTTTCGAGACACCTTTGGGTGTCTTGGCGCTATTTTGGTCATAACTTCCTCATAAAAACTCCAAATGACCTAATTCTAGATTGGTTGGAAAGATGACAAACATATCTACAACTTTCCTGTTTTGAGTTTCTTCAGATTCGAAATGAATCATGGTCAAAACACCTCCACAAGTTCCGAGACACCTTTGGGTGTCTAGGCCAGGTCCGAGATACCTTTGGGTGTCTCGGCGCTATTTTGGTCATAACTTCTTTATATGACCTCCAAATGACCTGATTCCAGATTGGTTGGAAATCTGACAAAAATATCTACAACCTTCATGTTTTGAGTTTCTTCAGATTCAAAACGAATCATGGTCAAAATAGCTCCACAAGTTCCGAGATACCTTTGGGTGTCTCGGCCAAGTCCGAGACACTTTTGGGTGTCTCGGCTTTGACCGAGACACCCTTGGGTGTCTCGGCTTTGGCCGAGACACCCTTGGGTGTCTTGGCCATGGCCGAGACACCTTAGGGTGTCTCGGTCATGCCGAGACACCTCGGGTGTCCCAGTTCAGCCTGAGACGTTCTGTTATGCCTGTTAGTTCGTTTTCGCCGTAACTTCTTCATCCGAACTCGGATTTGAACGATTCAAAGTGCGTTGGAAATCCGTCGAGGAGATATACAAGCTTAAATGATTGGACCATTGTGAAGTCAACTGGGACACGAGGGGCGTTGCGGCTTTTGTAAGCGACGCGGGGCTCCCGATCAACTGGGACACGAGGGGCGTTGCGCCTTTTGTAAGCGACGCGGGGTTCCCGATCAATTTGTATCCTCGTTATTCTGAAACTCCGTTGCTTCACATAGTTCGTCGATTCACTTCAAGCGTTCGTTGACGTCAATCAAGCTTCTGTGACTTGGATAGTGACGTTCATCGTCTTCTCTTAGCTTTGAGCTATTCGTGGAGACCTATAGGCAATTTTCAACGCCTACAGATACCCCCTCCAAAGCGTTCCAGTCTCGTTTCTTTTATAGAAGAGGCTGGAATACTTTGGATATGATTGGTCCGGCCTTCGGTCAGTGTAAAGGACCTGCAGTTAGCTTCAATTCTTGACTCATTCGATTTTCAGTCTATTCGATGCTTTGACGAATAGTTGAAATCCTTCCGGCGCCGCGTTTATCGTCTGGCCGTCGTCGAAGTTGTAGGCATCGAAAATTGCCTATAGGTCTCCACGAATAGTTCAGTGTTAAAAAGTGACGATGAACGTCACTATCCGATCCATAGGAGTCCAATTGACGTCGATGAACGATTAAAGTGAATCGACAAACTACGTGAGCTGATAGGATTTCGGAACAACAAAAACCCGGGCCAATCGGGAACCCGGCGATGTTCACAAAAAGGACAATGCCCTTCATGTCTCGATCACTCTACAGATAGTCTAACCACTGGAGCAGATCGAACACTTCGTCAAGCATCCAACGCACTTGGAATCACTCAAATCCGAGTTCGGACGAAAAATTTACGGCGAAAACAATCAAACATACGCAACGGAGCGTCTCAGGCTGAGTTGGGACACCCGGGGTGTCTCGGGAAAGTCGAAACACCCCAGGGGGGTCTAGGAAAAGCCTAGACACCCCAGGGGTGTCTCGGCCAAGTAGGTACTCCCATTGCCTATAAATAGCCACCTAAGGCCTCATTTTTGGAGAGCTGGATTTTTGGAGAAGTTGGCGAAGCCCTGCTGCAGTGAAGAGTGGTCGAGCGCTTCAACAGAGGAGAGGTCTTCATCAGAGTCTTCATCACCCGTCCCCCCTTTCCTTAGTATTACCCTTCGCCGGTAATCACTAAGAAGAGCAGATATCTCGCTTTAGCCGAGATAGACGCTTCAGGCTTCTAGATCTCACGCGGATCAACGAAGCTCTATCTGATTTTTCCGGAACAGATCTGAGTGCCAGGTAGTCCACGGATATTGACGTCCCCGTCACAGGCAAAAGACCCACGCAAGCAGAAGACCGATAAACGATCTCTGCATTTGTTTTGACGAGAGTTGTAACTTTTGTTTTCATTGTGTAAAAGTCTTATAAAAAGACAATCTTTTTTTGATTTCATTGTAACGACTAAAGTTGTAATGAATACAGCAATGAATACAACAATTTTTGACGCAAACAAACTGGCGACCACAGTGGGAGCCAACAGCTTCGCTTCCGGAGCTGTCGTGTCGCAACCTCGGATCTGCATCCCGGTTGAAGAAGAATACGAGTTCGATCAGCAAAAGTTTGAAGAGTACCTCTCTTCCTCCTCCTCCAGATCCGCCTCTCCGAACAGGCGCAGGAAGGCATCCTCTTCCAGAAATGTTCGCGGGACCTTTGGCTCGAAGACCCAAGATCCCATTGCCGCCGCTGCACTCGCACCACGTGACGTCCCCGCGTCATCCAACGTGGTCGAGACCGCAGATGTAGACTTTTCCTCCGCCAAGGAGATGGCTACTGAAGGTGCTCCAGCTCCGTCAAAGAGGACGCGCCAAAGACGGCGTCAACGCCTTGCTCGTCAACTGGCCAAGGCCGCAGAATCCATGGACGGGATCCGCTACAATGAAGATCTCAAGTCCAGACAGCGCCAAGAGCAACAACGGCACATAAACAACTCCTCCTCCAAAGCAGAAACGAACGATTGGGTTCGTGTCACGAGGACTCGCTCAACCCTCGAAGAGCGGATCAAGAAGCGTCACGCGATGCCCGAGCCCTTCTGCAGAAAGCAGAGGAGATGCAGAAAGAAGAGACGGTCAAGAACCCGTCAAAACTCAAGCAGGTGTGGGTGCTAAAGACAAAGCCAACGCCTAAGACAAGAGCGGAAGATGTTGCTGTCCAACCTTCATCAGATCCAGATCCCGTCTCCCTTGCCCCCGCACCTCCGGCGGAGTCAGGTAAGAACACGGATCCTTCAAGATCCAGGGTTCTTTTGAAAGGTCGCCTCGGTCCTTTACCCGAGAACCGAGGTAAAGCACCTGTCAAGGAACGATTGGGTCCGTTGAAAGGTCCTCAAATGATGAACCCGACTGGGGGTCGTGCTAATCCCCCCAAGGAAGATAACAAAGGGAAAACCCCTATTGCTGACCGCATTGGGTTGCGTGTCGAAGTTCAAGAGCCCGTTAAGTTTTTACGCTCGCAACAGCGTAGACTTGAACGAGTGACTTCTGAAAACGCTAATAAAGCGTCATATCCCCAGAGGAAAACATATTCGTCTGACGACGATGGTGTTATACCTGGGAAGTCATGCCAACACTCTATGGGTTGCTCCAGTTATCAAACTGATGAGTTGTACTATAGAGCTGGGGGTATGGATAAGTCTCGAAAGAGACACGCCAGAGATACAGATTCTCACTGTCCGTGTGCCAACATCATCAAAGCGGTATTGTCGGAATGCTGTTGTTCTAAAGCACCAAGGAGAGTCTCGGTGTTCGAGAGAATTTCCACCGGAACGTCTGAGACCAAGCCTAGGCGTTTCCGACAAAGAAGAAGGATAGTCGAAGACGGAGAATTTCCGAAGGTCACCACTAATATGACCAGCAAAAGGGCATCGACATGGGATAATCCCGAGTCAATTCCGCTGGCACCCTGGTATTTAACTCGTCTGCAGTCTGGAACCATTACACGAGGGACTTATAGTAGGGTTCGGACGAGATTACCGTCAGAAGACGAAGGATCAGATGCCTGCTCTGCGATTGCATCGGACAACACGGTATCCAGCGAGGGACAACCCCGGGTTCGGACGAGATTACCGTCAGAAGACGAAGGATCAGATGCCTGCTCTGCGATTGCATCGGACAACACGGTATCCAGTGAGGGACAACCCCGCGAGGTACTCATGATAAGTGCAGAACAAGTAACCAAGATGCTTGAAGATGCCCTGGCTCGGCAGAAAGAAAGTTTCAAAATCGAAATGGAAATGGCTATACAGGAGATGAGACAAATGCACGACCAACAAATCCGAGCTTTGTCAAATCAGCTAGTTGAATCCAGCCGTCGCACCCAGAACGCCGCAGTTGACAGCGATCCGGAAGTGGACGAAATCATCATGGCCGACGCACGGGAAGGGAATAATGTCAACATAAATATCCCTCCT
Source organism: Asparagus officinalis (assembly GCF_001876935.1). NCBI lineage: Eukaryota > Viridiplantae > Streptophyta > Magnoliopsida > Asparagales > Asparagaceae > Asparagus > Asparagus officinalis. The sequence goes on along the minus strand of NC_033799.1, from coordinate 61,611,222 downwards.
GTCAACAACGACAATGGAAGTGGTCCTGTAGATGATAATGCAAAAGAGGACCACGTTACCTCTCCCCAAAGCCACTCGAAGATAGGAACGAGTGAAGACAGGAAGATGAAGGACTTGGAGAGCAAAATCAATGCGTTGATGAATGCTCAAGAAGTGAAAAGGTCCGGCATACCATGTCCATACCCAAGGGAGTGGGAATCAATTCCATATCCGGCAAAGTTCAATTTAATCAACTTTACGCCGTTTGATGGAAAGGGTTCCCCTACCCAACACTTAATATATTTTAAGTCTCACTTAGGAATAATCTCCGGCAATGAACCCTTGATGGTACGGTCATTCGTTGGCACTCTTCGCGGAGCGGCCTTCGATTGGTATCGTCGCCTCAAGCCGGGGAGCATCAGCAGTTGGGACGACATGGAGGACATGTTTCTAACGAACTTCTTCGACGACGACACCGAGGTCTCAATCAGCACTCTGTTTGAGGAGAAACAGAAGAATGGTGAGACAGTAGAAAACTTTGTGAAGAGATTCCGAAATAAAGCAATGAATTGCAGGGATCCGGTCAATGAAGATTTCATCCTCGAGACCTGTATAACAATCTTTCATTGAACATCCTGGAAGCCATAGGAATGGCACCGCCAAAGACCTGGAAGGATTT
>NC_033799.1:61601928-61605462 GCF_001876935.1 Asparagus officinalis | reverse complement strand
GCTCATCATCGCTGCCCAACGCAGCTCCAACCGACATCGAACGCAGCTCTATACTGCTGTCAAACGCACCTTCAAACATCGAAGAACGCAGCTCAATATCGCTGCAGAACGCACCTCCAGATACTGCGTTCAAATACAGAATTTAGGCCAGAACGCATGTCAAAATTCTGACCTGTTCAAACACGATCCAGGCAGTTTCGAAAACTGCTCTTCACCCACGATTTGAGGAGTGGCTTACGTGGGTTGTTACACCCGATTAATGGGGTAACTAAACCCCTACTTAGGTGCGGATTATGGGGACAGTTACACCCCTAATCCCCCTATAAATATCAACAAACTCAACAGAGTTAGGGTCTCTTTTTGGATTGCGGAGATCAGATTTCCTGGAGAGGATCTTAGAGAGAGAGTTGAAGAATTAACTCTTTACACAGTCTGGGGAATCAACATCCATTGAGGGATCTAGACGTTAGATACTTGGCTTATTAACCGAATCATTTTCGGTTCAAACAACTCTTTTTATCAGAGTTTGTTATTCGTTCTGAACTACAATATTCGTCAAGAATTACTTCGGGATAAAATACCCCAGACTGGATTCTGGTGTTTTTTTCAATCGGTGAAAGACTAAACCGACAACGCGTATTAGGCGTTGACTCATCCCTACTTAGGATTCGGGATGAAAGTCCCCAGAATTATACTCTGGTGTCTTTTTCAATCGGTGAAAGACTAAACCGGCAACGCGTGTTAGGCGTAGGCTTATCTCTATTTAGGAGTTGAGATAAAATTCCCCGTGCACAAAGTGCCCGGATTGGAAGTTGAAAATTGTGTCTTTTCTCAGGGTAAAGACGGATTGGAAAATGGAAGAGGAAGAATTTTATATTCTATCTCCCGGCACTGAAGAGGAAGAATTTTATATTCTATCTCCAGTTGGAAAGGAAAGTCAAGGTGGGATCTCCACCCCCAGAATCCGAAATGATGAAACTAAGAGTGGGATCTCCACTCCGAGAATCGGAAAGATTCAAACGACCCTAATTTTTATAGGATTGGTCATTCGATCCAAAAAGAGTCCCTCATTTATTGAGGGGAAATTTCGATTTCGACCCTAACTTTTATAGGTTTGGCTGAAAAAGGAAAAGATGGAAGTCTTTCGTTTATCGAAAAGGATAACTCAATCTTAGTCCTAACTATCTGCAGGTTTGACTAAGTGAAGCTAGAGACAATCCTAACTTTTATAGGTTTGATTGCTCAATTGAAAGTGGACCTCTCGTTCATGAAAGGAATCGAGAGGAGAATCTGGTTGTGGCCCTAACTTTTATAGGTTTGATCAAGGAAGCAGTGGAAGTGGGAGGTTTGAGATGATCTTACCTTTTATAGGCTTGATCGTTCAATTTGAAAGTGGACCTCTCGTTCATGGAAGGAATCGAGAGGGGACTTTGGTTGTGGTCCTAACTATAGGAAGGTTTGACCAGGTAGACAGTGAGAGTGGGAGTACAAATCACAGTGGGGGTTTAGTGTTTATCACTTTGTTCGTAATTATTGGGTTATCCCTAAGAAAATTACATATAGCGTTCTTCTGGGAACTTCCCATTACATGAATCATCCACCCCCAGCTTCTTTCTTGGAACTGGGTCTGACTTTGTACTCCGTTACATGTCCGGGTTATCCTTAAGAATATTAGCGTAACATTCTCCAGGAACTTCCCATCAACGGTAGGAAACAGTTTAGACTCATATACCTATTGGAGTATAAACGAGCAGTTTAACCTCATATACCGATTGTAGGATTGAGAAGCAGTTTATACTCGTATACTCTTCGGAGTATTGAGAAGCAGTTTATACTCGTATACTCTTCGGAGTATTGAGAAGCAGTTTATACTCGTATACTCTTTGGAGTGTTGAGAAGCAGTTTATACTCGTATACTCTTCGGAGTACGTATACTCTTTGGAGTACCGTCATTCTTAATTGGCTTACCCTAGCGTTATGACGCCGGCTTCAACCAAGGCTTGGATGTTATTCTTTAAAGTAAAGCAAGCCTTGATGGGATGAAATATCCTCCTGTGGTACGCACAGTACTTCGGATCTGTAGTATTGATCCGAACTATTCTGCTGTCTTCGGGACTGCTGTTGCGACGTCTGATTAACGTCAACAACTGTTGTAGGTGCCTTCCCTTCATCATGGGACACGAGACTCAAATTCAGAAGGTTAACCATCGGTTGGTTTCTTTTGATCTTCCTCCTTCTAAGGAAGCGTTCGGCCTGTTCTCCGCGTACCTTTAACTAAACGAGACCCGGATTCAGAGGGTTAGTCATCGGTTGGTTTCTTTCGACCTTCCTCCTTCTGAGGAAGCGTTCGGCCTGTTCTCCGCGCACCTTCAACTCTTTCCATGTCTTGAGCGGCTCTACTCCCATAACATCCAAGATGTTAATGGACAAGTTGTTATGACAGGTTTGCAAGACGAATTCCTTCGTGACGGGATCCTTGCAGTTCATTGCCTGATTGCGAAAGCGTTTGATGAAGGTATCCACCGATTCTCCGTCTTTTTGTTTCTCATCGAAGAGTGTCCTGATCGACACTTCGGCGTCATCATCGAAGAAATGAGCGAGGAACATGCTTTCCAGGTCCTCCCAGCTGTTGATGCTCCCGGGCTTGAGGCGGCGGTACCAATCGAAGGTGGGCCCGCGAATGGTGCCAACAAATGACCGGACCATCAGAGGCTCGTTGCCAAAGATCACTCCCAAATGAGACTTGAAATAGATCAGGTGCTGAGTGGGGGAACCCTTCCCGTCGAACGGCGTGAAGTTGATCAGGTTGAACTTCACCGGATACGGGATCGAATCCCATTCTTTAATCCCACTCTTTCGGGTAAGGACATGGAATGCCGGTCTTCTTTACCTCTTGAGCAGACATTAAAGCATTAATTTTGCCCTCGAGATCCTTCATCTTTTCGTCCTCACCTATATCCTGTTTTGGAGAATTTCCGAGAGGAATAATGCGGCCACCCCCAGTGTTATTATCTTTGGCAGAACCACCCCCAGCGTTGTTATCTGTAGGGTGTGCATTTGAACCACACCCAGTATTTTTGGGAGGTGCATCGGCCATGATGATTTCGTCCACTTCTGGATCGCTGTCAACTGCGGCGTTCTGGGTACGACGCCTGGATTCAACTAGCTGATTCGACAAAGCTCGGATTTGTTGGTCGTGAATTTGTCTCATCTCCTGCATAGCCATTTCCATTTCGATTTTGAACACTTCTTTCTGCTTGGCTAAAGCGTCCTCAATGATTTTGGTTATTTGCTCGGTGTTGGTCATGAACACTTCCCGAGCTTCGCCTATGCTAGACGTTGTATCGTCAGAGGCGATTGCGGAATAAGAATTTGAGAGTTCGTCATCGGAATGTATTCCTTCATGGACACCCTGGTAATCATTATGTCCAACGGTTTTAGCTGAAGCTGAGATATTTGTTGGGTTTGTTCGCGGGGAAAATCGTTTTCTTCATTGATGTCATTGTGATCTCAAAATAACAACTTTTTATGGTT
>NC_033799.1:61583467-61600928 GCF_001876935.1 Asparagus officinalis | reverse complement strand
AGATTAACGTCGGTTGTCCGTTCCTTTCGGCCTTCTTCCTTTTTAAGCGCAAGCGTTTCGGCTTGCTCACCGCGCACCTTCAGATCCTTCAATGTGTCAGCACGGTGCTGTGCTCATTGCTTCCAACACCGTTCCATGCCTGAGAGGTTTGTGGCAAGTCTTGGAAGAATGCATTCCGTCCGGTTGATCGTCGGTCCCGGCAATTTCATCGCCTTGTTCCGGAACCTTTTGCACGAAGTGTCTGACCTAACTCCCGTCTTTTTTGTTTCTCGTCGAGCAACGCATCCGATAGAGATCTCGGCCTGTTCGTCGTCTAAGAAATTTTGCAAGGAAAACTTCCCCGTCTCCATGTCATCCCAGCTGTTCACGCTTCCTTGGCTTGAGGCGACGATACAATCGATAGCAGCCCGCGAAGGTGCCGACGAATACGCCATACCATAGAGGGCTCGTTCCCATGAGTGACCCATGTGCGATTTAAATAAATCAAATAGCGTGGGAACCCCTTCCATCGAACGGCTGTGCAATGTGATAGACTAAACTTCGCCGGATAGGAACCCATTCCCCGGGTATGGACAAAGGAACTGCCCTGTTTTCTTTTACCTCTTGAGCCCATGACAGCAACGTATTGATTTACTCTCAGGCTTTGATCTTCAAGTCTTCACTTGTATCCCCGGCCCCACACCACCCCAGCATTGAGCGGATGGGTTAATTCGGGCATTGTGAGCCTTCATCCCCATCCGCGTGCTCCTCTTCCTGTAGCCAACCTGGTTACGGTGGCCCTTGCGTTCACCTTGTTCGGCTTCCTGAATGCTGGATTTTGCCTGTTCATGCATCTCTCTCATCTGCTGCATGCGCCGTCTCCATCTTCGAATTTTAAAACTTTTCTTTCTGCTTTAGTCCAAAGCGTCTTTCAAGCATTTTGCGCCATTTCTTCCCCGCCTATATGAAATTGACTCGCGGCGTTCCGTTGTCCTTCGCCTGCGACACTGTATTGTCCGATTGCCGACTAAGCCCCAGATGCAGTCGAATTCCGATTCTCATCTTCCGAGGCAATCTTATCCGAACCCTACCATATAGTTCCTCCGTCTGCGCATGCCTCCGCCCGACTGCAGACGTCGCGTTACACACCGGCACGCTTCCAGAAACGATTTGAGATCAATCTGTGTCTATGCTCTCTTTGCTGGTCATTTTTGGCGGTGACCTTCTGGAAATTCTCCGATCCTTAACCAAACTGCTTCTTTCTTGCCGGAAGCGCCTATGGCCTTGGTTTTTGGCGTTTCGCGTCTGCCGAGCCCTTTCAAACACTTGAAATTCTCTCGGGGACTCCCTTGATGCAGTTGCATTGAGGACAGTACTACCCGAATGAGCCTTGGCACATCAGGCGCACTGAGTCGAGCCCTTGAGGGCCTTCTTTTTCTTGTTTTGGTTCGTCACCCCCAACACGATAGTACAACTCGTCATTTGATCGGAGTTAACTATCGTCCTACGCGACCATCCTATAGACCTATGCGCCCGTGTGGCATGATTTCCCTAAGGTATAACGTTATCATCCTGATGACAACGTTTCCTTCTGAGAGCATAAACTGCCTTATTTGGGACTTTCGCAGAGTCACTCGCCTCGAAACACGCCTTTGTAGACATGAATTCTCAGCTGGGCTCCCGGAACCTTCGATGCGCAAGGTAGTCGCTTGCGGTGCCGCTAAACTTCTTTGCTTCATGTTGAGGTTGAGTTCGACCCCAGCATTGTTTGATTAGTTCGGAGCCTCTTCATCAGGGCCTCGGAGCGTTCATTGGACTTCGCTTGCGCTCCGTCGGGAATTGGACCGAGCGCGCCTCCAAGATTGACCTCCTCCTCGGGCTATGCCCGTTCGGGAAGTGATTGAACTCTGTTTGAAGGCTGTAAAGGTCGCATCCTCGGCCGTGCACTCACCACTTTGCCGACTTTGGCTCCATATTTTGCTGCAGTTAGTGGTGATTTCTGGCTACTCCATATCTTGCCCACCTTCTACGGCTTCTTGACTTGAGCTCCTGCTTTTATGCTGAGCAGTGCACGCGCGCTTCTGAATGCGATCCTCCAGCGTTGAAACGGTTCCGTTTGACACCGATCCATTCGTTTCGTTGGTTGGCTTGGAGGCAGTTAGCCATTCATGGTTGTTGCAGGGTCGTTCGCCTCTTCTGTTCTCAGATTCCGTTGTTGTAACTGGCATCCCGTCCACAGGATTCCATTGCCTTTGCGATTTGTTTCGCAAGGCGCTGACGTTGCTTTGAGCGGGCTCTCTTTGCAGGAGGAGTCACTACGCCCTCGGCGAACGGAAGATTCGGCAGAGCCAGATCTGACCTTGTTGGAAGTCGAGAGATCTCACCCGATTGCACGCTTCGGCCATCAAACGGGGCTGAGCATCTTCGTTTCGGCCAGCTTCAACTTCTTCGCCCTACCAACGAAGTTTTCTCTTGGAGAGAGCTTTGGCAGACTTGGACTTGTCACGGAGGGGAGGTGGATTCGGACGAGGATAACAGCATACTCCTTTCGAACTTTTTGTTGGTCCGAATTCGTACTCAGACCTCACTTCCTCGCACCTGGGATTCGCGGCATCCCGCGGCTGCCGACGCATCTGATCTCGCCAGCTGAGATCGTGGCTCCCACTGCTGCGCTCGCCATGCAGCATTGTTCGCATCGGGAAAAATTATTCAGTCTTTCTTCATTGTTGATATCATTGCCTATCTCAGTTAACAACTTTATGCCCGTTACAAGATCCGGTCTTTTATATAAAAGATCGGCTTACAATGATAAAATCAAAGCAAAAACAACATTAAAAAGATTACAATTTTTTCCTTATGTCAACTCAATCGCGCAGCTCCTGTTTGGGGTCGCTCGCCCTTTGTGTGGCGTTCTTTGCCTGCGCTGTGGGTTATTTGCGTAGCGACCACCGCCGTGACTCTCGCATCCGGTCGCCGATCATCAGCACGATATGATACGGCGTAATATTCCACCAAGCGCGAATTAATATTCGCGGAGAGGATTGTTTCACCAAGAAACAAACCGCTTCGAATCTCGGTGATCTTAAAGAACCAATTCTTAGATCCGGTAGTGTGATCGTGTAGCATCTCAAATCCTAATCCTCTTCGAACTCCTAGCCTTATTTGGCTGTTGTGTGATCGCCGAGCACGGCCATCTGAAAAGTCCAAGCTCTCCAAGCCTTCAAAGTTGTTTGATCTTTTTTTAGATCTGGAGTTCTTCATCCAGCAGGGCTTCGCCTCTCTCCAAAAATTTCCAACCTCGAAAAACAATTATAGAGCACAAGGCCGTATTATATTGGCACCAGAACTGGTGCCATGCGCACAGTTCTTGCCAGCGCCTAGCACTCATGGGTGGCTCGCCCTTAGCCGGAGCCACCCATGGTTGTGGCTCGGCCTTTGCCGCAGCACACTCTCAGGCGTGGCTCTGGCCTTTGGCGAAGCCACCCTGGCTGTGCTCGGATTTCGGCATGCCACCCATGCAGGTGGCTCGGCCTTGGCCGAGCCACCCTGGTGCCGCTCGGCTTTGGCCGAGCCACCTAGGGTGGCCGGCCTTTGGGCCCGAGCCACCCTGAGGTGCGCTCGGCCACCGCATAGCCACCTTCAGGGGTGGCTCGGCTTGGGCCGAGCCACCCTGTGGCGTGGTTCTCGCGTTTTCGGCGCATTCCCGGGGTTTGTTCCGCTTTCGTCCTTTCGTTTCCAGCGTTCTGCGTTCTCTTGCTGCTTGTTTGATTGACTTGGCAACGACTTGTTGACTTGATTCCAGATATCCGGCAGTGCAGTTCGGGTTCCTGATTATGGCTAGTAAACCAAACTTCTGAATTGAAGTCCGCCGAATTTGATGTTGCATTTGATCCCGTGATTTTCATCCGAGTTCGCTCTTTGTTTAGCATGACTCCTGGTGCATTCACTAAACATTGGTTTGAATCCGCCGTCTGCGAGTGGATGCATTCCAATTTGCTTGGGTGCGCACTTTGTCGCGCTCGTTAACCTGCACTCCGCCTTGCGTTATAGTTGGTGCTTCAGCGTTTGCGCGAGCGCTACGGTACTTGTTTGGCACGGATACGTCGCCCGCGTTGGTCCGTTTGTTAAATCGGCGTCGAGCTGTGCTAAGGGACCTATAGGCAATTTTATACGCCTACATTAACCAATAGAGTTTATAATTAATATTTGAGTGTCAAAACATTTCATACATTACATTTTTCTGTAAAACTCAGATATAGTCGACTAATGCTTAAAATAGTCAACTACAAAAGTTTCAGTCATGTTTCTGTAAAACACATGACTAGTCAACTAATGCTTAATATAGTCGACCACAAAAGTTTCAGTCATGTTTCTGTAAAACATATGACTAGTCCACTAATGCTTATTATAGTCGACTACTAAGAAATTTTTCTGATTCACTGAGTCGATTTTAACTCAGTGTAGTCGACTACTATGTCTTGTAGTCGACTACAGATACAGTTTTTCCAGATTTTAAAGTTTGAATTAATGACTGTTTATAGCTGTTTTTAAATATTTTTAAAAGTTAAAATTCTTGCCTTTTCAAGGGCTATAAATAGGTTATTTGTTTAGAAAAATGCATGAAATTTACATACCCATAAGCTTTGATATTTGTGCATCTTTCAAGTGTTAAAAAAAATTCAGATTTTTGTTCGCGGTAAAAATTGTTGCTTTCTTCTTCATTGATTCCATTGCACTCTTAATAACTGTTTTTCGGTTTTCTTCTTCATTGATTCCATTGCACTCTTAATAACTGTTTTTCGGTTACAAAGATTCGATCTTTTTATAAGATCTGATTACAATGAATGTCAAAATAAGTGTTTTTCGGTTACAAAGATTCGATCTTTTTATAAGATCTGATTACAATGAATGTCAAAATAAGAAAAAAATGAAAATTACAACTTTTATCCTTTTATGTCGAACAGATCGCGAGCTCTTGTTTTGCGATCGCTCGCTTTTGCGGGTTCTTTGCCGGAGCCGATGGTTTATCCGTTGACCACCGCGCGATCCTGATCCGAACAGATCTACACAGTATAACAGGTATTATTCCACCAAGGGAATAATAGCCGGAGGGGTTATTTCACCAAGGAAACAACCGCTCGAACCTCGAGATCAAAGATCAAACTTTGATCCGGAGTGTAGCGATGTAGATCTGAAGAATCGGTTCCCTCGAACGTCCAAATCTTCAAGCCTTCAAAACCCAAGCACCAGTCTTCAATCCGGCAGAGTTTCGGCTCCTCCAAAGTCTCCAAAAAAGGTCCCCCAAATGATGAAACCCCTGGCCTATTTATAGGCAACCAGATCTGTGCCTTGGGCACAGATCTGGTCGGCCACCTCAGGGTGGCTCGGCACTGGGCCGAGCCACCCTGAGGTGGCTCGACGGCCGAGCCACCCCGAGGTGGCTCGGTTTTTGCCGAGCCTCCTTGGGGTGTTTTCTGTCGTTTCCCGTCTTCCGGTTCTGCATTCGATGTATTCGGACTTCGATCTGATAGTCTGGATGCTTTATTTGGCAGTAAATCCGCCCTGGTGTTTGAGTTCGAATCCGCTTTATAGTTGAACGACTTGTTGACTTCCTGAACCGTTGGATTGGTTCAGCATGCGAATGCGTTCCGTTGCTTGCGTGCAATTCATTAATCATGTCGCCTCGCCACTCGATGTTTGTTGACTTATCGTGCCGAACTGTGCTAAGGGACCTATAGGCAATTTTATACGCCTACAGATACCCCCTCCAAAGTTTTCCAGCCTCATTCTTTTATAGAAGAGTCTGGAATACTTTGGATATGACTGTCCCAACCTTCAATCGGTATAGCGGGACCTTGGAATGGCTTCTGCTCTCGATTCCTTCAATCCTCCAGGCTATTCGGTGCTTTGTCGAATGCTTGAGAGGATTTGGCTCATTCTGGCTCAGTTTGGCTCAATCTGGCTCAACCTGGTCCAATCTGGCTAGGTCTGGTTCAGTCTGGTCTGGTCTGGTTCAGCCAGATCTGGTTCAAGGCTATAAAAGAGGTTCCTTTTTTTTTTTCTTTTTCTTTTTCTTCCTCTCTTTCTAGGGCCGGCCACCCCCTCCCTCTCTTCTCTTGATTTCTCTTCCCTCGAGCATCCATTCTCTTTCAAACCTTGATATTTGTCTTAGATCTGGCTTTCCTTTGAATCTTGGACTGAGGAATCTCCCAAAATCTCCAAATAAAAAGTTTCTCTCAGGCCCCTCGAGCGTGTGGTTCAAGTTTCCTTAAAGGTCTCGCCTTTATTGGATTTTGGGCTTTTCTTCAGGTAAATCCTCCGCAATCTTGATCTATTTCATGTTTGATCTAGTGTATGGAGTCGCGGGATCGCATATAAGGGTTGAGGGTGTGATTTGATGCCTCAAACTTGCCTTTTTTGGGGTAAAAATGGGATTTTTCCTTTTCTAGATCTGATCCTTCAATTTACCTTGCAGGTTTCTATGTCCCGTATGGCGAGGGGTCAATCCTCTACCGCGCCGAATGATGGCGCGCCTCCCTCTTACGCTGGTGAGCTACTTTTTCTGGAAATTTACAAATTGGTCCATTTTTTCTTGGAAATTTGCAAATTGGTCCTTTTAACCCCACGTTGTTCTCCTTGGTGAGGCAATCGGGAAGAGCCTTGATTCTCCTTGGTGAGGATCGACGCTTTGAAGATAGAAATTTTACAAATTAACCCTCTTTTTCTTGAAAATTTGCAAATTGGTCCTTTTAACCCCACGTTGTTCTCCTTGGTGAGGCAATCGGGAAGAGCCTTGATTCTCCTTGGTGAGGATCGACGCTTCAAAGATATGTTTTGCTTGGTCAAAACACTATCTCATAATAAATAAAGGGGGCGTTTTGTCGCTGCGTTGTGCCTTATAAGGCAGGGATATATTGTCGATATACCCTATCTTATGAAGGCGCAACGTGGCCAAAACGTCACACCCTTTATAAGGCAATGACTCTATCTTACCCCTTCGTAAGATGAGTTCAATTTCCTTTTATAACTGGAATTAACAAACGTTTAATTGCTTGTTCTCAGTTGAATACCCTTCTGGAGCGTTCTCATCTCACGCAGTATACGGGCGTCGTGGCGAGTATTATTCGACCTCCGACGATGTTTCCCCTATCCCAGTCACTCCTCAGTTCGTTTTGGGCACATCGACTGAGGTTGTCCAGGCGGTGAAGGAAGGTGGGCACCGAGCTCTTCGACAGTTGATTACCGATGCACCTCTTGTGAAGGACGCCAGTTCTATTCAGCCTCTTCGGAAGAGTGATTTCTTATTTGGCGACTCTGTCGAAGACCCGGATGCCGTGTTTATTGAGGCTGAGCAGTGGCTTCATAAAACTGGCAGTGGCTTCATATACTTGCCGAAGATTCCTCGGCGTCGTTCATTGACTGAGCTCAGGCGTCAGGCCGTGACACGGGAGATGTCGTGGCGCTTGACGGAGGAGCATGAGAGCGTCCATTGCGGTTACATCACTCATCAGGCGTTTCCTGGCTCGAGCAGAAGTCACATCACCGGATTGCGTCCCGGAGTACTGGGGCTGGACGCACCACCACGCAACGAGTTCCTCGCCACTGCTTCTACCTTGAGGAATCGCCTCGCTGTTCTAGGGCGGGAGATGCCTGCGACGCGTCACAGGATTTATGGTTGGGTCTATTCCTTGGACAAGTTTTGGTGGACCCGTATGACGACGTATGTCTTGAGCCGATGGAGTGAGGAGTTGCACGCTTGGGGTTTATATGCAGCCGTTCGTGCCACCATGTATGGCTTGCCTGTCAGCGCAAGGCATTTCTGTGCTTTGTTCGAGCTTTATAATTCAGATTCGAACACTTTTCTGACCCGGCAAGGGGAGTTGGGTTTGGCTCTTCACGAGATGCACAGGATTTCGGGTTTACCTATGGGACAGATGTTGTACCAGGAATACTTTCCCTCCAATCATGAATTGAGCCAGTTGAAGGATCGCATGCCCGACCGCTACGAGACACTATGGGACCTCACTTGTCACTATCACATAGCTTTGGCGCAGTCTGAGCCTTTAGCAAAGAGGACTAAGACGTTTGTGAGTCTGAAGCAGTTTGCCAATTATTTGTTCAAGAATCTGGAGAATAATTCTGGCGAGGCTATTTGTGAGTTGGCTCCACTCACTCCCTCAGGGGTGAACAATCTGATGAAGAAGATTGATGCTCAGTCTTATACCACTAGCAGTTCTGAGGGTGGTTTTCCTGTCGGGACCAAGTTCAAATCATTCTTGTGGCATGCTACCGCACCGATTCGACCGATGACTCTTCTTGCTGGTTATCTCACTATTTGGCTGAAGAAGTGCGTGGTTCCATATCAGTCTGGAGATGCCTTGCCCTTGGAAGTGCTCTATCCAGCAGTTCAGCTTGCCTACAAGTAAGAACTATCCCTTCTTCCGGTGATGGTGGCTAACATTCACCGAGGACTCCGACAGCTTTCTGGTGCCTTTACACGGAAGGAAAGCGATTTACCGGGTCAGATTCCCACCATTAAGACGGAGCTCCCGTACACTTACTTGATGGCTTGGTTCGTCCTTCACCGTTCCGATATGATGTCGGTACCGAGCGCCACAGATCATTCCGTTCCTTTACTGCAGTTGCTTGAGAACGGCAAGTGGGAGGGGCGCGGATTTTCTGAACTTGCTTTCCGCAGTTCCCCGGCCGATACGGCGATTGTTTGATAGATGAGGAGAGGCCGAGAGAGTATCGCACTCATTTGGACATCGGCTGCTTTAACTGGCTGGTGAACATCAGGCCAGGTTATCTGACTTTTCGGGTGAGGGATCAGTGCTTCATAGAGCCATATCTACCCTGCCGATTCGCTCGTCAGTTTGGCTACGATCAGCTTTACGTCGGGAATCCTCGTCAGCAGCTTCGGGCCCACGGCGGTTTGGTAGATGGTCTCCGTGCGTGGTTGTGGACCGTGACGGGCTGTACTGGTGCTAGGTTCAGTCTCCCGAGTTCTGAGCGGCAGTTGAATCTCACTTTCTTGAGCTGTAAGTGGTTGTTAGCAGCCAACAAGACTATCCCCGTGAAGCCGATTGCAGAGCTAGAGGCCGAGGAAGCTTCTCAGGTTGATTCCCGTAGGATTTGGGAAAATGCCCGATCACAGAGGACACGGAACAAGACTCGTCGGATTGATGAAGAGGGAAAGAAGACCTTTCATTTCGCAGACGAGGCTTCAGGGGGAGATCCTGAAGATTATGAAGACTTTTCCGAGCGAGGTTTGCTATTCATCTTTTCCTTCCATCTTCTAGAAATATTGAAACTGACTATGGTTTGATGTTTCAGGGACCACAGTTGACCAGGATGAAGAGTTCCATCCTCCTTCCCAGGCGAGACCTTCGATTATTGTCCCTGCTGCTAGGCGGAAGAGATTAGCCCACAAGCCGCGTGCAGCTTCCCGAGCATTTGATATGGACTTGGCTGGTGATGATCTTGCTAGTGACGGAGGTAACATCTACTCTGTAAACCACCTTCTTGGTTATTCGGAACATTGACTCATGCTTTTCCATCTCTATATAGGAGAGCGTGGAGAGAGCGAAATGAGTCCCGATTCCGTTCCTGTGTCTCCTGGTGAGCCTGACCCGCTGCCCCAGTTTAAAAGGCCTACAGGGGTTGCCGACATTAGGGAGGATAGCAATGTAGGACCTGATTCCGCAGATCCAGGTACATCTACTATTGACAATGTATCTTTTAGATGGTATACAAAAGAATTTGTGCATCCTCTAATCATCTCTGTACACCTTGCTTCTTCAGATAACCTGCAGGAGGCATACGTGGATTTTGGGAATAAAGAGGCTAACGCATCCATAAGGGGTAACTCATTTTTGTTGGTTGTAGTCTCTTTATTCTTCTTTGGTACTTATATTCTTTTACGTCAGATTTCTCCATTGATGATTTTGACGAGGAAGACTTGATCGCGGACACTCCTACACTCCACTTCATGTATAGCTCTCCTCAATTTGATGGCCAGTTACCCGGAGATATATTTTCCGAGCCTACGTTCGATAAGAATCTTGAGGATGATTCTTTCGAAGGTATATGTCTCCTCCCAAATTGATTATAGGACTAGCCAATTTTGACTAATGCAGCTATAATGTGATGCCTCTGAGAATTCTGACTTGTATTTAACAGGAGTTTTTGTTGAGAATGACCCTGTTGAGCCGGCTATGGGACCAACTACACCAGTTGATACACCCCCAGCCGTTACACCTCCACCACCCCCAGTGACTCAAGAGGGTATGAATACTATTTATTTACTCTTCAAGGTCTTTTTCTGACGGTTTTATCTTTATCTTTTTTTTTCGTGCAGGGCCTTCTTCTCGTCTTCATATTCTGGCGAGGGAGTTGTTATCTGATGATGATCCTGAGAAGATTGTCATCTGTATAGAAGTCCGCTCCTTCTTCTCTTTCATGAATGCTATGATTGGCAAGCTTTTCCATGGTGGACTTTCTCTTCGCCAATTCAAGCCTTTCCTTGATTCTAAAGTCAATTTGATAAGGGAAGCGGGACATCCAGATTTGGCACAGGCTATAGTTGATGACCTTGATTGCCTAGAGCGTGAGCTTCAGATGTTTCGTGAGCTCCGAGATGCAGGTGCCTCCTCATTTATTGCTGCCGAGCTAGACACCCGCTTACAGTCATCACGCGAGACTCAGATTTTTACTGAGCTCGAGATTCAGATGCAGCGGGGCCGAGTAGATCGAGTTAAGACGAGCCTTGCTACTAGATTATCTTCGCTTGCCGAGCTCGATCTTTCTATTACCTCCTGTGCGACCGAGATAGACCAGCTCAGAAGAACACTCCGTGAAAAAGAGGAGACTTTGGATATTCTTCAGATGACGAAAGCACAGGATCAGCAAACCCACACTGCTTTATCTGATGAGTTGAGATCCCTGGAGCAGAAGCTAGCCGAGACAGAAGAGATCGCTGCGAGGACTTCAGCCACCACCGAGGAGTCCATCAGGGCTGAACTTAGGCAAGCTTATGATGAGAAGCTTTCTAAGATCAGTCAGCAGATTTTTGGTCATGGTCTTGATGTATGATTTTGTTTGCTGAACACTTTGACTTTTGATTCTCTTAGTGAAACTTGCTTTCGTCTTTATTATGATTCGTCATTCCATTTGAAATGATTGACCACAATACTCATAGGATTTTTGGCAAACCCTCAGCCATCAACGGGTTTGATGAGCCTTTACCGACTACCGTTTGAGTCGGGCTAGCATGCGGATTGTTTAAATCCGTTCGCATGTAACGTTATGCTCGGAGATTGAATTCTCCGAGACTTTGTGCTATGATGTCGAATACATAGACTTCGCCATTGTTACGGGAATAGGCTACCCGGCGACACGTGTTAGGTGTTGACTTTAGGATTTTTGGCTAACCCCCAGCCTTCAACGGATTTGATTAGCCTTTACCGACTACCGTTTGAGTCGGGCTAGCATGCGGATTATCGGAATCCGTTCCGCATGTAACGTTGTGCTAAGGGAATGAACTCCCTTAGACTTCGTGCTATGATGTCGAATACATAGACTTCGCCATTGTTACGGGAATAGGCTACCCGGCGACACGTGTTAGGTGTTGACTTTAGGATTTTTGGCTAACCCCCAGCCTTCAACGGGTTTGATTAGCCTTTACCGACTACCGTTTGAGTCGGGCTAGCATGCGGATTATCGGAATCCGTTCCGCATGTAACGTTGTGCTAAGGGAATGAACTCCCTTAGACTTCGTGCTATGATGTCGAATACATAGACTTCGCCATTGTTACGGGAATAGGCTACCCGGCAACACGTGTTAGGTGTTGACTTTATCCCTACTTAGGCTTCGGGATAAAATACCCCAGAATCGGACTCTGGTGTCTTTTTGTTCGGAAAAAGACTAAACCGGCGACGCGTGTTAGGCGTCGGCATATCCTTTCTTAGGATTCAGGATGAAATTCCCCATGCGTGTAAGGCATGGATTTTGGTGTTATTAATAACAGCCTGCCGCAATGTTGAATATGCGGGCGAGTGTTCTTTTCAACGGTTAAGAACTAACCGGCAGCGCGGGTTAAGCGCAGACTTATCCTTGCTTAGGTTTCAGGATAGAATACCCCAGAATCGAACTCTGGTGTCTTTTTCTACGGAAAAAGACTAAACCGACGATGCGTGTTAGGCATCGGCATATCCTTTCTTAGGATTCGGGATGAAATTCCCCATGCGTGTAAGGCATGGATTCTGGTGTTATTAATAACAACCTGTCACAATGTCGAATATGTGAACGGGTGTTCTTTTTAAACGGTTAAGAACTAACCGGCAGCGCGTGTCAGGCGCAGACTTATCCCTGCTTAGGATTCGGGATAAACTTCCTAGGATGAATCCTAAATTGATAAATTTCGGAAAAGATCGATGCGGGAAAGGCAGAATTTTATATTCTATTTCCCGGTCTTCTTTTAGGACTCACTGTCAATTGAAAGTGATCAGTGAGGGATTTTGGTGGTATAAAAGATTTTTGGGTTATCCTCTAGAATATTGAGTGTAATATTCTTCGAGGAACTTCCGATAAAATGGGTTATCCTGAATATACTAGGGATAGTATTTTTTCAGGAACTTCCCATTTATTGGCATTAATTGCCTGATGCCCTCTAAAGAAATTAGGCGATAAGCACCGTTTGAATAGACTGTGTCTATTACAAATGGTCCTTCCCACTTAGGTTCAAATTTACCTTTCTTCTTGGAGTTGAGAATTATCGGTCGGCGAGCAGCGAGGACCAGATCTCCTTCCTTGAAGCTTCTCTGTCGGACCCTCTTGTTGAACGCCCTAGATATCCTGGCTTGATAAAAATCGATATGTTGTTGAGCTTCCAGACGCTTTTCATCCAACCTCTCGAGTTCTTCGAGACGTTTTTGATGTTGCTCTTCGGTCGTCATCTCTGTTGCAAGAGCGATTCGAAGTGACAGGATTTGAATCTCCAACGGTAGCACCGCTTCACATCCATACACCAACGAATATGGGGTGGCACCTGTGGGTGTGCGTATGGTTGTGCGATAAGCCCAGAGCGCTTCGCCGAGTTTATCGTCCCAGTCTCGTTTATTGGTCTTCACGAGCTTTGACAGGATCTTGATGATCGTCTTGTTAAAAGCCTCAGCTAATCCGTTAGCAGCGGGATAATAAGCTGTCGACGAAACATCTTGAATCTTGAATTTATCACAGAACCTGATGAAGGCGTTGCTTATGAATTGCGGACCGTTGTCATGAATGATCTTCCTCGGCACGCCATGTCGGTATATAACATGATGCTTGATGAAGTTGATGACATTGTTTGTCTTCACTTCTTTAAGCGGAATGGCTTCAGCCCACTTTGAAAAGTAGTCGGTAATAGCGAGAATAAATCAATCACCTTTAACTGAAGGCAGGACGTGATTGACGTATGTAACTGCTCCGGTGGTTGGTGCATATAATTTGCATGCACTTGACAGGCGTGACATTCTCGGGCGTATTCGATCGCGTCACGAACCATTGTTGGCCAGAAATATCCCATTCTTCTGATTCGATCATATAGCTTGGGACCAGGCTGATGCGCGCCGCATTCTCCCTCGTGTGCATCCTTGAGAACTTCTTTTGCTTCTTCGTTCGAAAGGCATCGGAGAAGCAAATCATCGTACCCCCGGCGATATAACGTACGGGTCTCGGTGTTATAGAAGAACCTTGGTGCTCTTCGGCGAATAGATTCTCTTTCTCTCACGTCCTCCGGCAAAATGCCATATTGGACATAATCAATGATAGGAAAGCGCCAATCTCGGGACTCTGACCCGATTTGGGTTGAGTTCTCCTCTTTGGCGTTTACGTTTCTATCATCCTTCTCTTCGACATCCATATCATATATGGGTATGCAGAGTTGGTGTGATCTTACTGTGACTAGTAGTTCAGTCTCGGGCGGTTGCGCGAGTGATACTGCTAGTGCTGCCAGTGCATCCGCATAAGCGTTCTGAAGACGAGGGATGTATTCAATATAGAATTCTTCAAAAGAATCCGCTATTCTGATGGCCTCCTGATGGTACGGGATCAGATCTGGGTTCCTGACCTCGTATTCTCCACGAACCTGGTTGACTATCAATTGAGAATCCCCAAAAGCTTCAAGGTATTCGACCCCCAGCTCCTTAGCGAAACTGAGTCCAATGAGGAGCGCGTTGTACTCAGCCACGTTATTGGAACATGGATTCGTTAATGAATAAGCTCGAGGCATAACATGCTTCCCCGGGGAAACTAAGACGACCCCAACTCCGGAAGTGACTTTAGGGCATCCGGGGGTTACTGCCTTATTAACTGCTCTCGAAGCACCATCAAAGTATAATTGCCATACTTATTGGTGTGATGTGGCATTAACCTCGTGGGTTTCATCTGGCAAGTCATCATATACTTCAACCGTATCTGTTGTTGGACTTACCGCTAAAAGATCACAAATCGCTTGTCCTTTGACCGACTTCTGCTGTTTGAAGTGCAAGTCATACTGGGACAAGAGAAGGGCCCACTTTGCTAACCGCCAATTCATCGAACCCGGTTGAGTCATGAATACCCGTACCGGATTAACATTAGCAATGACGTAAATCGTCTGGCCAACCAAGTAATGTCGCATCTTCTGTACTGCGAACACCAATGCGAGGCATTCTTTCTCGATCATCGGATATCTGGATTCGGCGCCTATCAAGGTCCGACTTAGGTAATAGACTGCCTGTTCATGACCATTATCATCGTCTTGTGCTAATAAAGCACTTATCGAATGGTTCATCGCCTTGGTGTAAATCAAGAACGGTTTACCTGACTTTGGTGCTACAAGAACAGGGGGGCTCATCAGATATGTCTTGATATCTTCAAATGCTTTTTGACAAGCGTCGTCCTAAATAAATGACACGCCCTTTTTGTTTAGCTTAGAAAAGGGTTGGCACTTCCCTGAAAGATTTGAGATGAACCTTCGGATATAAGCTAAGCGCCCTTGCAATCCTCTGAGCTCTCTTAGATTTCTCGGGGGTTGCAATTCGTGTATTGCTTTTACCTTGTCTGGGTCGATGTGTATACCTTTTGTGGTGACGACGAATCCAAGGAACTTTCCGCTGGACATTCCGAGGAAGGATTTTGTGGGATTCATCTTCAATTGATGACTCCGCATGAGATCAAACATCGTTCTCAAATCCTTGATGTGATCTTCTTTGTTGCGGCTTTTACAACCAAATCATCAACGTAACATTCGACTGTTTTCCTGAGATGTTCTTGGAAAATCTTAGTCATCGCTCGCTGGTATGTGGCACCGGCATTCTTCAGGCCGAAAGGCATCACTGTATAGCAGAAGACACCGAGAGGTGTTCTAAACGCCGTATGCTTCTCATCCTCCGGATGCATCTTGATTTGGTTATATCCCGAAATCCATCCATGAAGGACATCCTCTCAAATCCACATGTATTGTCGATAATGACATCCGTGATTGGGAGAGGGAAATCGTCTTTTGGACATGCTTCATTCAGGTTCCTGAAGTCGATGCAAATCCTGATTTTGCCATTTTTCTTCATGACGGGAACGATGTTGGCTAACCAATCTGGATGTTGTTCCTCTCAGATAAATCCTGAGTCGATCAACTTCTTAACCTCTGCCTTAATGGCTTCCATAATCTGCGGACAAAACCGTCTTTGCTGTTGTTTGACAGGTTTGGCATCTGGCTTGATGTCAAGACGGTGCATTGCCACATTTATACTGCTTTGGCTGGATTACGAGGACCTCGATCGAAGTATAAACCTTCTCCGAGTGTGAAATCGTATCCTTGTTTTTCCATGAGCATGCGCGCTTCCGGACTATACTTAGATAAATGCAGACCAGATTTGTCTTCATCCTCGTCTTCTCTTAGGAAATGATCTGGCAACGGAAGATTTTCCCCTTTACCATAAATCACTTCTTTTTGTCCCCCTATCTTGGCAGGAATAATTTGGGTTGTTCCGAAAGAATGCTGGAGACTTCTCTTGGTTACATAAGATGATCGGAGTGGCATACATAAATCCGGATTATCATATAATCCCTGAATCGCATCATCAAGAGACAAGGAGTACTCTAAATCATGATTTATTTCAATATCGGCAAGTTGCCAGTTACAACCGCCATCTGACGATTGTTCATCGTCAAGATTGATTACAAAGGGTACAATGTCATTTAAAACAAAACCGCCATTGTAATCGAATCCGGCCTCGGAATCAGCTTCTTCTCCGCTGTCCGTGCCTTGGATCGATGGTTCCGTGTCAGATTCGTTACCATAAAGGAGAGAATCAGTGAAGTAATTCTCATACCCTTTGAATGGTTGCTTATCTGCGACCACCGTCCTGACCCTTCCATCAGTGTCGACATATTTCAGACACTGATGTAAGGTGGAGGGAACTATAACATTACTATGGATCCAAGGCCGACCCAGTAGTAAGTTATATGATGTCTCAGCATCTATCACGTAACACGTGACTTCCGTCTTCAGATCGCCCATTTGGCATTTTATTCGGATCTTCCCTAAAGGCCTTGACCCGCTGGTGTTGAATCCGTAAATGACTGTGCCTGTAGACGCCAGTTTGCTGACTGGGATGCCAAGGTTATGCATTAGGCGAAGCGGCATAATGCTCACAGCGGAACTCAGATCTACTTAGATTCGGTTGACCTCGCTGGAGCCAAGTACCCGACAAAGTACAAGGGCCGATCGTGGTTTGAATTTTTCGTCTGCATGTCCTCTTTGGTGAAGGTGATGCAGGGAATGTTCTTAGCTGCCACATTGCACTGTTGAGCTAACAGTTCTAGTCCTTCAGGCGCCGGCTTGATCCGAGTGAGGAATGCTTCTGAATCGGCCAAGGCCTCTTGCAATGCTTCTCTAGTTTCTTTAGACAGCCGCAGCAACTCATATAGCGTTATCCGCGCTGGAATATTAGCTAGCTGAGCCATGATGTCGAAGGCGCGCGGAGTTTTCGAACTCTCCGGTTTATCCTTTCCAATCGGACGACTGAAACGAGATTGCTTCGGATTTTGAACCTCCTCGGGCCTCTTTTCTTTATGTTTATCTACCGGCTGTCGTAGAGCTTCTTTACCCGGTGTGGGACTCGTAATCACCCCCATTATCTCCGTGAGAGTTTTGGCTGGTCCCCGTTTATTCACCCCCTGCTCACTAGGTGGTGGATAGTTGTAGTGATACTCATTTCCGCTTCTAGTGGCGAAGACCTCTTGTTCTTCTTCGGAGAGCGGGAAAGCTAGAATCCTTTCGTCATCTTCTCCTGGGAGAGCAGAGACTCCGTAGCAAGATTTTCCTTTGGACTTCTTTTTGGATGACGATCCGGCCCATTGTTCATCTTCAATCAGGTCGGGGTGAACCCATAGGATTTCGCCGTTTGGAGCTGTGTGCGACACAAGTCCTTTTTGGCGCTGTCCATGCGGGTCGTC
>NC_033799.1:61549244-61582788 GCF_001876935.1 Asparagus officinalis | reverse complement strand
CCCCCACATTCTTGGCTGGTTTCGGGGTTATGACCCCTACGTCGATTAACGCCTGGATCTTGTCCTTGAGGTGGTAGCATGATCTCGTAGGGTGGTGGACCGCTCTGTGGTATGCGCAGTACTTTGGATCCGTCACCTTGCTGGCTCCCTCTTGATCCACGATCGCCGGCAGCTGGATTTTGTTGTTCTCTAACAAGTATTTGAAGATGCCGGGAACTTCATCATCCTTGAAGGAGTAGACTTTGGGAAACCTCGGCTCCGAAGACTTTTGTTTCTGAGGCCGTTGTTGCCAATGCGGCTGGGATTGTTGTGGCGCTCGTTGCTGCTGTTGTTGCTGGGGTTGCAATTGAAAAGTTTGGTTAGCATCAACGGCATTAGCATGAGCTTTACCTTTTCCTTTTTGGTTGAAGTTCTGTTTCGGAGGATTTGTTGCCGGTTGGCCTCTCTCCGCCTTCTTTCTCCTTAGGAATCGCTCCGCTTGCTCCCCTCGGACTTTCAGATCCTTCCATGTCTTGGATGGTGCTGTGCCCATTGCTTCCAACACGTCCAGAGACAAGTTGTTATGGCAAGTCTGTAGGACGACACCATCAGAGGCTCATTACCAGAGATGACTCCCAAGTGCGATTTGAAGTAAATCAAATGCTGAGTGGGTGAACCCATCCCATTAAACGGCGTGAAGTTAATTAGACTGAACTTCGCCGGATATGGGATTGATTCCCACTCTCTTGGGTATGGACAAGGAATGCCCGTCTTTTTCGTCTCTTGAGCGGAAATTAGTGTATTGATTTTGCTCTCGAGGTTTTTAATTTTTAGGCTTTCACCTGTGTCTTCACTAGCATTCTCATTACCACCCCCTGCATTGATGGGAGGGTTATTGGTATGATGCGCCTCGTTTGCATTTATGTCCTCATCTTCCAGATTAACCTGGTTACGACGACTCGGTTCGCCTTGTTAGTTCGTCAATGCTTGGATTTGCTGGTCATGCATTTCTCTCATGTTCTGCATGGCCATCTGCATTTCAAACCTGAAGGTTTCCTGTTGCTTGGCTAAGGATGGGAGGGTTATTGGTATGATGCGCCTCGTTTGCATTTATGTCCTCATCTTCCAGATTAACCTGGTTACGACGACTCGGTTCGCCTTGTTAGTTCGTCAATGCTTGGATTTGCTGGTCATGCATTTCTCTCATGTTCTGCATGGCCATCTGCATTTCAAACCTGAAGGTTTCCTGTTGCTTGGCTAAGGCGTCCTCAAGCATTTTGGCTATTTGCTCCGCACTTATCATAAGTGCCTCGCGAGGTTGTCCGATTCTTCATCTTCTGAAGGGAGTCTCGTCTGAACCCTACCATAGGTTGCTCGCTGGATGGTTCCGGACTGCAGACGGGTTCTAGGCCTGGATGCTTTCAGAATTGACTCGAAATCATCTTGCGCCGATGTCCCTCTGCTGGTCATGTTGGTGATGACCCTCGGAAATTCTCCTTCTTCGACCACCGTTCTTTTTCTTCGGAAACGTCTAGTCCTTGGCTTTGGCGCTTCCATGCTGAGTCTTTGGAACACAGAAACTCTTTCGGGAATCGTCTTGATGCAGTTGCACTCAGACAATACCGCCCGAATGAGTTTGGAGCAAGGGCATTGAGTCTCTATTCTTTGAGGACTCCTCTTTCTGGATTTGCTCGTACCTCCAGCACAATAGTACAACTCGTCCGTTTGGAAGTCGGAGCAACCTATCGTGTGTCGGCACGATCTCCCAGGTATAACGTCATCGCCATCAGATGACAACGTTTCCTTCTGAGAATGAATTTCCTTCTTTGGGCTTTCCAGAGTCACTCGCCTCGAAACGCGCCTTTGTGGGCGTGAATCTTCAGCGGGCTCCTGCACTTCGATGCGCAAAGTCGTGCACTTGGGTGCCACGATTTTCTCCAAATGTTGAGGGTTGCGGCGATCCCTAGCATGTTGAATTGTTTGGGACTTCTTCATCGGCCCCAAGCGTTCTTGAACTGGAGCTTTGCCTCGTTCTTTGGGAAGTGGACCGAGGCGCTCCAAAACTGACTTCCTCGTAGTTTGCACTTTCGGAGGCTGCAGTTGTTGTTCTTTGGTTTGAACCGTTGCTTCAGACTTAGGCCTCCAAACCCTACGAGTTGGTGGTGGTTTCTTGACCACCTCCTTTAGTAGTTTCCGACGGGCTTCTTCGGCTTTGGCCCGTGCTTGCGCCGATATTGCGCGGCGTTTTTGAATGCGCTCCTCCAGCGTTGAACGGTTCCGTTTGACCCGGACCCACTCCATTGTTGATGGCTTGGAGGAACCATTCTTCACTTGATGTTGAGGCTGTTTGCCTCGTTTGTTCTTCAGATCCGCATTGTAGCGGACCCCGTCAACGGACTCCATGGCCTTGGCGAATTGCTTCGCGAGGCGTTGACGCTGCCTCTGGCGAGCTCTCTTAGAGAGAGTCACCACGCCTTCGATGGCGGATTTGACCTGCTTAGAGGCCGATGGGACTTCACCCGACGCAACTTCGGCGTCGATCGGGGTGAGGTTGTCGTTGGTGGCTTCAACTTCTTCGCACCAACGGACTTTTCTCCTGGAGGAGAACTTCTGGAATTTCTTGGACTTACGGGGGGAGGTTGATCCAGACGAGGACACGTACTCCTCGTACTTCTGCTGGTCGAACTCATACTCGACCTCCTCCACGACCGGGATCGAGATCCGCGGCTGCGACGCTCCGATCTCAACAGTGAGATCGGTGGCTCCCACTGTGGTCGCCAGATTGTTCGCGGTAAAAATTGTTGCTTTCTTCTTCATTGATTCCATTGCACTCTTAATAACTGTTTTTCGGTTACAAAGATTCGATCTTTTTATAAGATCTGATTACAATGAATGTCAAAATAAGAAAAAATGAAAATTACAACTTTTATCCTTTTATGTCGAACAGATCGCGAGCTCCTGTTTTGCGGTCGCTCGCTTTGGTGGGTTATTTGCCTGCGCCAGGGTTATTTGCCGTGGACCACCGCGCGATCTAGATCCGAACAGATCTACGCAGTATAACGGGTATTATTTCACCAAGGAAATAATAGCCGGAGGGATTATTTCACCAAGGAAACAATCGCTCGAATCTCGGGATCAAAGACCAAGCTTTGATCCGGAGTGTAACAACGTAGATATGAGATCTCGACGGCCTTGGCCGAGCCACCCCGAGGTGGCTCGGTTTTTGCCGAGCCTCCTTGGGGTGTTTTCTGTCGTTTCCCGTCTTCCGGTTCTGCATTCGATGTATTCGGACTTCGATCTGATAGTCTGGATGCTTTATTTGGCAGTAAATCCGCCCTGGTGTTTGAGTTCGAATCCGCTTTATAGTTGAACGACTTGTTGACTTCCCGAACCGTTGGATTGGTTCAGCATGCGAATGCGTTCCGTTGCTTGCGTGCAATTCATTGATCATGTCGCCTCGCCACTCGATGTTTGTTGACTTATCGTGCCGAACTGTGCTAAGGGACCTATAGGCAATTTTATACGCCTACAATTTTGAGAAAAAGAAAAGTTTTCTGAAATTCCCTTTGATCCTCATTAAAATACTTGTTTAGGCAATTTACAAAAGTGAGAATCATTCCTAAGCCACTACTACACTACACTACAAATCAAGGCTTATAGGAATTGAATTGTTGCTTCTACACTACACTACAAATCAAGGCTTATAGGAATTGAATTGTTGCTTCAAAAGTTCTCTCGGTTTGTGAGAGGTGTTAATCTCTTGGTTTTGAATTGTTGCTTCAAAAGTTCTCTCGGTTTGTGAGAGGTGTTAATCTCTTGGTTTAGAGATTGGTGTGTAATTTGGCAAGGTGTTTGTCATTTGGTATTGCAATTTGCAGGGACTTGCAAATTGGTCAGGTTTGCTTTTGATTTTGTAAGTTTATTCAAAATCATAGTGGAAACTCTCAAACGGGATTTACTTGGGGACTGGATATACACCAGATTGGTTGAACCAGTATAAAACTTTGTGTTTGTGTTTGTGAATTTCTAAGATTGCCATTTTTTCTTTGCAATTTATAATCTACATTGCATAAATTTTAAAAGAATACTATTCACCCCCCTAGTGTTCTAGTGTATCTATTTCAGATCCTACATTTGGTATCAGAGTAAGGTGAAAGATGGCATCTACAAATACATCACAATTCAAAGAATGTCACTCTACAAATCGTCCACCAATGTTCGATGGATTGAACTACAACTATTGGAAGTGCCGAATAAAGATTTACCTTTAATCAATTGGCTACGAACTTTGGAATGTTGTGGAAACAAAATATGAGAAGCCAACAACTCCATTTTCAGAATGGACTACTTCACAGAGAAATAATGCAAATTTGGATTCAAAAGCAATGAATACATTATTTTGTGCACTTGATAAGAAAGAGTTCAATAGGGTGTCAACGACCACATCTGCATACGATATTTGGCATACACTTGAGGTAACTCATGAAGGTACAAATAAAGTTAAAGAATCTAAAATTTATGTTCTTGTACACAGATTCGAATTATTTAAGATGAAGGAAAACGAGACTATTGGAGAAATGTTCACAAGATTCACCGACATCACAAATTCTCTCATTGGCCTTGGAAAAACATACACACAAGTGGAGATGGTAAGAAAAATACTTCGATCACTTACTCCATAATAGGAAAAGAAAGTTACCGCAATCGAAGAAGCTAAATGATTTGTCAACTCTTACGGTTGAAAATCTTATCGGAAACCTTATGGCGTATGAAGTTCAAATTGAAGATAGAAAGAATGATGAAGAAACAAAGAACAAGAAAGTACTTGCATTCAATACTACTTCCGATAAAGAAGATTCAGATGATGATGATGAAGAAATGAGCATGTTTGCACGAAAATTTTGGAAATTTATAAAACGAGGTAATTTTAAATCTAAAAGTTTAATTTTAAATAACCCTCTTTGTTTTAGGTGTAATAAACCAGGTCATATGAAGAAAGATTGTCCAATGTTGAAGAATAAGCAAAAATCAAGTTATTTCAACAACTTCAACAACATTCAAAATAACAAGAAAAGGAAAGCAATGGCAGTCACTTAGGATGATAGTGATGAGTCATCTTAACAACATTCAAAATAACAAGAAAAGGAAAGCAATGGCAGTCACTTAGGATGATAGTGATGAGTCATCTTTGGATGAAGAAATTGAAGAAAAGGAAAGTGCTCACATGTGCTTTATGGCACAAGATGAAGTAAGTGACAATGAAGAACTTTTAGATGCTTTTAATAAATTATATGAAACTTTTTTGAGATTAAAGGCTTCACATAATTTTCTTAAAGGAGAAAATAAAAGATTATTTGAAGAAATTTCAGATTCTAATTTATCTACAAATTCTAACTCTCAAATAATTAAATTAAAAGAAGAAAATTATTTTTTGCTTAAAGAAAATGAATGTTTATCTAATGAGAATGTTTATTTAAAATCAGAATGTAATGATTTAAATATTCGTATTAATAGTTTAGATAAAGATATTTCTTCTTTTAAATCAAAATATGATGATATGTGTTTGAATGTTAGTAAATTCAATAAAAGTAAATAAAATCTTAATAATATTCTTTCTTTTCAAAAGGAATCACAAAATACAAAAGGATTAGGTTTTCAGTTTAATAAAAATAAATCTAAGAAAACAATTTTTATAAAACCTTCTTGTGATTTGTATGAATATAAAAATGAAAATTTGTGTAAAAAGAAATCAAAATTCTTTTCTATTTGGGTTCCAAAAGAATTAACTTCTTTACATA
Organism: Asparagus officinalis; assembly: GCF_001876935.1. Lineage (NCBI taxonomy): Eukaryota > Viridiplantae > Streptophyta > Magnoliopsida > Asparagales > Asparagaceae > Asparagus > Asparagus officinalis. The sequence goes on along the minus strand of NC_033799.1, from coordinate 61,577,011 downwards.
AAAATTTTTATATTTCTGATTTTATTAAAAATATTTATCTAACTAACTATTTAGGCAAACCAAACTCTTCATGGGTTTTGTTTCCTAAAGGCTAATTTAATGGACCCAACATAGTATGGGTACCAAAAATGTAAATGTTCATCATTTCAGGTACCCAAGAAAGATAGGTGGATTTTGGATAGTGGTTGCTCCAAACATATGACTCGAAACATACAATTGTTGTCATCTTTTCAAAACAAGGATGGTGGTATCGTTATTTTTGGAGATAACAACAAAGGAAAAGTCATCGGTATTGGATCTGTCGGTAATCCAAACAAACCTATTATTGATAATGTTTTATTAGTTGATGGTCTTAAACATAGTTTACTAAGTATTAATCAACTTTGTGATAAAGCTTTTAAAATTGTTTTTGAAAAAGAATCTTGCTTAATTTATGATATTGATTTAATTACTATTATTTTTAATGTTATCAATGAATAATTTTTCAAATGAACATTGTCTTATTGCATCATCTAATGATTCTATTTTATGGCATAAACGTTTTGGACATGTTAACTTTAAACACATTTCTAAGATTTCTAAGAATGATTCAGTAAATGGTTTACCTAAGATTTCTTTTAAAAATAATTTTTGTGATGCATGTCAACAAAGAAAAATGCACAAATCTTCTTTAAAATCTAAAAATGTAATATCTACAAGTAGATCATTAGAATTAATTCACATAGATCTTTTTGGTCCTTCTAGAGTAGCATCTTTAAATGGAAGTAGATATGCATTTGTCCTTGTTGATGATTATTCTAGATTTACATGGGTAATATTTCTTAAACATAAAAATAATGCTTTTAATGAGTTTTCTATATTTTGAAAAAGAATTCAAAATCAAAAATCTACTTCTCTTATCCCTATACGTAGTGATCGTGGAGGTGAATTTGAAAATGAATTTTTTGTAAATTTTTGTGATAAACATGGTATATCACATACTTTTTCTTTTCCTCGAGCTGCTCCACAAAATGGAGTTGTAGAAAGGAAAAATAGAACTTTACAAGAATGTGCTAGAACCATGTTATGTGATAGTAATTTACCAAAATATTTTTGGGCAGAAGCTGTATCAACAGCTTGTTATGTATTAAACAGAGTTTTATTAAGACCTATTTTAAAGAAAACATCTTATGAATTATTTTATAATAAAATTACTAAAGTATTTTACTTTAAAGTTTTTAGTTGTAAATGTTTTATTTTAAACACAAAGGATAACTTAGATAAATTTGATTCTAAATCTGATGAAGGAATATTTGTTGGATATCCTAATCATAGTAAAGCTTATAGAATATATAATAAACGAACATTAGTTATTGAAGAATCAATGCATGTATCTTTTGATGAAATTTTTACAAAAAACATCTAATGTTTTAGATAATGATGATGATTTAGTTAATTCTCAAAATGATACTAAAATGCTAGATGTTTCAAATACTGATAATTTACAAAATGATTTACCAAAAGATTTTGTAGAAGTTAAAAATCATCCACATGACTTAATTATTGGTAATATATTTGATAAAATAACTACTAGATCTCATTTTAATTTAATTGCTCATACTGCTTTTATCTCATCTATTGAACCTAAAATTATAAAAGAAGCACTACTTGATGATTTTTGGATAATTGCTATGCAAGATAAACTTAATCAATTTACTAGAAATAATGTTTGGGATCTTATATCTAGACCTCAAAATAAATCCATTATTGGAACAAAATGGTTTTTTAGAAACAAATTAGATGAATTTGGTCAAGTTGTTAGAAATAAAGCTAGATTAGTTGTACAAGGTTATAATCAAGAAGAAGGTATTGATTATGATGAAACTTATGTACCTGTTGCTCATTTAGAATCTATTAGAATTCTTCTTGCATTTGCATGTTTTATAAATTTTAAATTATTTCAAATGGATGTTAAAAGTGCTTTTCTAAATGGTTTTATAAAAGAAGAAGTTTTTGTAGAACAACCTCCAGGATTTGAACATGAAAATTTTCCAAATCATGTTTTTAAACTTAAGAAAGCATTATATGGTCTTAAACAAGCACCTCGTGCTTGGTATGATAGATTAAAGAATTTTCTTTTAACTTCAGGATTTGATATTGGAAAAGTAGATTCAACTTTATTTATTAAGAAAATAAATAAAGATATTTTATTAATTCAAATATATGTAGATGATATTATTTTTGGTTCTTCTAATAACAATCTTTGTCAAGAGTTTGCTAAGACTATGCAGGATGAATTTGAAATGAGTCACATGGGTGAACTCAATTTCTTCCTTGGACTTCAAATTAAACAATTAAAAGAAAGAATTTTCATCAATCAAAGCAAGTATGCAAAAGATTTACTCAAACGCTTTGGAATGGAAAATACAACAAGCAAACCAACACCAATGAGTACTACTAGATCACTTGACAAAGATAAAATTGGTAAGAATGTGGATCAAAAGCTTTATCGAGGTATGATTGGATCACTTCTTTACATTACTGCAAGTAGACCTGATTTATGTTTAGTGTATGTTTATGTGCTAGATTTCAATCTAATCCTAAAGAATCCCATCTTAAAGCAGTGAAAAGAATTTTTAGATATCTTAAAGATACTACAAATTATGGATTGTTTTATCCAAAACATAGAACTTTTAATTTAATTTCATATAGTGATGCGGATTTTGCCGGATGTAAATCCGATAGAAAAAGTATAAGTGGAACGTGTCATTTCTTAGGACATTCACTTATATCTTGGTTTAGTAAAAAACAAAATTCAATATCATTATCAACGACTAAAGCAGAATATATTAGTGCAACTCTTGCATGTGCTCAAGTTTTATGGATGAAACAAACTTTATTAGATTATGGAATAAATTGTTCCATATCATCCATAATGTGTGACAATTCAAATGCAATTAATTTATCTAAAAATCCGATTCAACATTCACGTACAAAACATATTGATATTAGACATCATTTCTTACGTGATCATGTGCTTAAAGGTGATATTTCGTTAGAATTTATACCTACTGATAAACAAATTTCAGATATATTAAGAAAGCCTTTAAAAGAAGAAATTTATGTTAAATTAAGAAGGGAATTAGGTATGTGTTCAATTGATGATTTAAATTAAAGTTCATTTTTTTTCACAGGTTTTATAGTCGACTAATTTACATTATAGTCGACTACATGCACAAACACTGCATATAGGATTTTCTGTAAGTTTCAGTATAGTCGACTAATTTTCCTTGTAGTCGACTACTTTTTATTACAGTTAGAAAATAAACTTTCTGTCTACCAACCTGTAGTCGACTACTTTTGTTTATAGTCGACTACTAACATCAGTTTTACAATTTACAGACTTTCAGTCTTTTGGATTTTTTTTACAATCAAATCCACAACCCAATACCCGTTTAACTTACAAAATCAAATCTCAACCATTCAATAGTCTGATCAAATCCTAGCCTTATATCTATTGTTTATTTAGATCAAATCCAAACCACACAATTTTTTTTCTTAACTAATCTTGACCATTCAAGTATTTGACAAGAATAACTTCTTAAAATCCCCAATTCACTTCTTCTTTCTTTCCCATAACTGATCCCTCTTCTTCCCCATTTCAGAAATCCCGTCTCCTTATCTAGGGCATCTTAAAAACTCCTCTTTCTCACTTATTTCTTCAACAACTTTCTTGATTCCAAGCTCTATTCAGGTCCTGTAGTCGACTACAAGCAAGAATAGCCGACTACATCTAGGGTTTCATCATTTTGGGTAAGCTTTTCAATCCTTTCTTGGTTTCCAAGTTCATTTCGTGTTCTTCATCATATATAGAGCTAAGAAAGCTAAACAAACTCATTCTAATGTTAATGATGAAATTATTGTCTATTTAAAAAGTCCGGATTTACTTGAAGAATTCAATAAAATATCATCTTTCGAAGTTCTTCCGGGGAGATTCGTCAAATTTGATGATTTCATACCATCAAATTTCAGTTCTTATTTTGAAAATGTGGGTCTTTTAGAATTATTTTCATCGAAAAATAGAAAACCTACATATCCGTTCTTGGTTCATTTGTTCTACACCGATATCACTCGTGTGGAAACAATTCGTGGACATGAAAAATTAAGCACACTTGTAAAAGGGATAGAAATTGAATTGACTACTAAGTCAATTGGAAAATTTTTAACATTCCCTATAAAGGTGTAACTCTTAGTTCCATCAAAATGAATGATGAAGATTTATTATCTAATCACATCTTTCTTCCGGGTTATGGAAAACCATTGAACAATTCAAATAAACTCCGTCCAATTCCTCATTTCATTGCTAGAATCCTAGCATATAACATGTTTCCAAAAACAGGGAGTTTTCATTTCCTTTCCATAGATTTAGCAAAAGCTCTTTATGCTATTATGGGAAATATTCAAGTAAATTGGGCTGACGTTTATTATGAAATTCTGTTAGCAATACCAAAAGGATCTCTTCCTTATGGTGCTTTCTTAACAAAAGTCTTTGAAAAATTCAATGTCGATCTAGCTTCTGAAAAATCGGTTGTTCGAACTGTCGAATTTTTTGACTCCAATGCTCTTACAAGAATGAAGTTAACTAATTTTGAAATTCATGATCAAAATCCTCACGATGAGCCTCCACCTACTCAAGAACAATAACAACATGATATACCTTAATCATCTCATCAAGCCGGAACTTCATCTAGTCAACTACCACCACCATTTCCTTCAGAACCTTCATATTTTTCATATGTGAAGTACAACACACTAGCTGCACGTATTCTTGAACTTGAAACTGGTCAAAGAGCTTTATATTATCAGAATTCCTATATTATTAGTAATCAAGAAGAGCTAATCAAGAAGTTTGATGACTTGGACACAAAGCTTAGCGCATTCTTCCAAGGACATCAACCTCCTCCAGCACCTTAGAAGTCTATGCATACATCATATTAGAGTTGGATGTTTTAGTGTTTAGTTTCAAAACAATTATGTTTTTTGTTAGTTATCTATGTTTAAGTATCAAAAACTATGTAGTTGTGGGTTGCTATTAAGACATATGTAATGTGTTATGTTGATACTATGTCAAGTATGTTGATTATGTGTTTACATTACTATGGTGTTTTTTTGGATAGTTAATATATGTGCTATATATTTTAAACAGATTATGGTGATGAACATCGTGGAACTTTTAATCTTTATGGTAAGTCTTTGCCTACCTATTTGGATGGGTAAAGTTATGGACTATGTTCATAATCTGGATAATTTATTTGAAGTATTAGCTCATGTTGAAGAAATAATATCATGTTTAGCATAAATGTTTATCTCTTTTTGTTGATAACAAAGGGGGAGTAAGTGGCATAAATATTAGACTCATGTAATGTTATAGACTCTAATATGCATATATGCAGGGGGAGTAAGTATGTTTATTTCATAATGTTTAAATTTATTTATAAAATACTTACATATGCATAAATTGTTTGTCATCATCAAAAAGGGGGAGAATATTAAATATCATGTCTCCATGATATTATTTTAATGATAACAATTTATACAATGTGTGTTATACAAATGCACTAACATTTATATGCAGCTTTCAATATCAAAATATGAACAAGTGCAAGTTGAGTTCAAGGCATTATGAAGTGAAAAAGATGAAGAACATATGAGATAATGTATTTTGCATTTTCTTTACTTAGAATTATTGTACAAGTCTTGATCACTCACACACACACATATTTTAGAACACACTAACACAGGCTTAGTGTGTTGGTTAATTATAGAAATCCCCTATATTAACCATTAGAGTTTATAATTAATATTTGAGTATCAAAACATTTCATACATTACATTTTTCTGTAAAACTCAGATATAGTCGACTAATGCTTAAAATAGTCGACTACAAAAGTTTCAGTCATGTTTCTGTAAAACATATGACTAGTCGACTAATGCTTATTGTAGTCGACTACTAAGAAATTTTTCTGATTCACTGAGTCGATTTTAACTCAGTGTAGTCGACTACTATATCTTGTAGTCGACTACAGATACAGTTTTTTCAGATTTTAAAGTTTGAATTAATGACTGTTTATAGCCATTTTTAAACGTTTTTAAAAGTTAAAATTCTTACCTTTTCAAGGGCTATAAATAGTTTATTTGTTCAGAAAAATGCACGAAATTTACATACCCATAAGCTTTGATATTTGTGCATCTTTCAAGTGTTGAAAAAATTCAGATTTTGTGAAAAAGAAAAGTTTTTTGAAATTTCCTTTGATCCTTATTAAAATACTTGTTTAGGCAATTTACAGAAGTGAGAATCATTCCTAAGCCACTACTACACTACACTACAAATCAAGGCTTATAGGAATTAGAGATGATATGATGTATTCATTTTTACAAGAGATTTGTTATGATTTATAATGGTTTAGTAAGAAGATGATGTTGAATATCATATCTCCATGATATTATTTTGATGATAACAATTTATACAATGTGTGTTATACAAATGCACTAACATTTATATGCAGCTTTCAATATCAAAATATGAACAAGTGCAAGTTGAGTTCAAGGCATTATGAAGTGAAGAAGATGAAGAACATATGAGATAATGTATTTTGCATTTTCTTTACTTAGAATTATTGTACAAGTCTTGATCACTCACACACACACATATTTTAGAACACACTAACACAGGCTTAGTGTGTTGGTTAATTATAGAAATCCCCTATATTAACCATTAGAGTTTATAATTAATATTTGAGTATCAAAACATTTCATACATTACATTTTTCTGTAAAACTCAGATATAGTCGACTAATGCTTAAAATAGTCGACTACAAAAGTTTCAGTCATGTTTCTGTAAAACACATGACTAGTCGACTAATGCTTAATATAGTCGACTACAAAAGTTTCAGTCATGTTTCTGTAAAACATATGACTAGTCGACTAATGCTTATTGTAGTCGACTACTAAGAAATTTTTCTGATTCACTGAGTCGATTTTAACTCAGTGTAGTCGACTACTATATCTTGTAGTCGACTACAGATACAGTTTTTTCAGATTTTAAAGTTTGAATTAATGACTGTTTATAGCCATTTTTAAACGTTTTTAAAAGTTAAAATTCTTACCTTTTCAAGGGCTATAAATAGTTTATTTGTTCAGAAAAATGCACGAAATTTACATACCCATAAGCTTTGATATTTGTGCATCTTTCAAGTGTTGAAAAAATTCAGATTTTGTGAAAAAGAAAAGTTTTTTGAAATTTCCTTTGATCCTTATTAAAATACTTGTTTAGGCAATTTACAGAAGTGAGAATCATTCCTAAGCCACTACTACACTACACTACAAATCAAGACTTATAGGAATTGAATTGTTGCTTCAAAAGTTCTCTCGGTTTGTGAGAGGTGTTAATCTCTTGGTTTAGATATTGGTGTGCAATTTGGTAAGGTGTTTGTCATTTGGTGTTGTAATTTACAGGGACTTGCAAATTGGTCAGGTTTGTTTTAAATTTTGTAAGTTTATTCAAAATCATAGTGGAAACTCTCAAGCGGGATTTGCTTGGGGACTGGATATACACCAGATTGGTGGAACCAGTATAAAACTTTGTGTTTGTGTTTGTGAATTTCTGAGATTGCCATTTTTTCTTTGCAATTTATAATCTACTTTGCATAAATTTTAAAAGAACACTATTCACCCTCTAGTGTTCTAGTGTATCTATTTCAGATCTTACAACTTTGACCCATGCGTCGGTATGTTGGAGATGTACCTTACAGTCAACGGTAATTTTTTCTACGACGGAGGTAGAGTATATGGTAGTTACGGAGGCTGTGAAGAAGGCTATTTGGCTTCGAGGAGTTTTGGAGGAACTTGGTATATCGCAGAGGTCCGTCACTATTCATTATGATAACATGAGTGCTATCTATTTGGCAAAGAATCAGGTTTTTTATGCGAGGATGAAGCATATTGACGTTCGTTATCACTACGTTCGAGATGTTCTTGAAGATGACGATGTGGAGATTGTGAAAGTCCACACGAAGGATAATCCGACGGATATGCTCACTAAGGTGGTTCCGAGCAACAAGTTTGTTCATTATCGAGACTTGTTGCACATTCATGATTGTTGAGGTCGTTGATGGCCATTTGGATGAACTACGGGCGACATGATCCCTTAGGAGAGGGGATACGTAGGCAACCACATTGGTGCAGCCGAATTTGGTGAGACAACGCATTGGTGCTCATGTTGGTGTCGGTTCAGTTTTGGGAATACTTCGCCGAGGTGGAGAATTGTTGGATATCAGTATTCCTAATCTATTTTGGTAACATGAGGTTATTAGGATTCCTAATCTATTTTGGTAACATGAGGTTATTAGGATTCCTAATCTATTTTGGTAACATGAGGTTATTAGGATTCCTAATTTGTTTTGTTTTTGGTTATTAGGATTCCTAATCTATTTTGGTAACATGAGGTTATTAGGATTCCTAATTTGTTTTGTTTTTTATTTTAGGATTCCTAGTCTGTTTTAGCTTTAGTTTTTCTATATATATGGAGATTAGAATCAATCATCAAGACAGAGGAGAGTTATAATCAGAGATTAGATAGACTTTTGAGCATTGTGATAGGGAGATATTGTGAGCAAGTTGAGAGCTTTGGTTGAGGGTTAGTTTGTGAGTTTTGTGAGATTGTAACCCTTTGTACTCTCCTTGATTTAGTGGAATCTCCTCGTCCTCTCCCCGTGGACTGTTCGCGGGAAAAATTGTTTTCTTCATTGACGTCATTGTTTTCTCAAGTAATTACTTTTTGATTACAAAAGATCCGGTCTTTTGATAAGATCCGGTTACAACGAAATCAAAGAAATAAAAATTACAACTTTCCTTTTTATTTTGTCGAACAAATCGCGAGCTCCTGTTTTGCGGTCACTCGCTTGCGTGGGTTCTTCGCCTGCGCCGGGGTTTATCCGTGGACCGCCGCGTGATCTAAATCTGATCGGATCTACGCAGTATGACGGGTATTATTTCGCAAAGGAAATAATAGCCGAGGGTACTATTTCGCCAAGGAAATAGTAGCCTTTAGTTCTCGGGATCAAAGGCCAAGCTTTGATCCGGAGGATGACTACGTAGATCTGAGATCTGATCTCTCTTTCTCGAACTCCTGCCTTTTCTGACGTGGATGTTCGCCAAGAACCAGATCTGAATGTCCAAGTCTTCAAGTCTTTAAAACTCCAAGCTCAATTCTTAATTCGGCAGAGTTTCGGCTCCAAAAGTTCCAACCCCTCAAAATGAACCAAGGGGGGCCTATTTATAGGCTCTTTGAACTGTGCCCGGGCACAGATCTGGCCGGCCACCTATAGGTGGCTCGGCTCTGGGCCGGCCACCTATAGTGTGCCCGCGCACAGTTCTGAGCGGAGCCACCCATAGGTGGCTCGGCCTTGGCCGAGCCACCCATAGGTGGCTCGGTCTTGGCCGAGCCCCTATAGGTATTGGGGTTCCGTCATTTTTTTTCGTCTTTCGGTTCTGTCCGTGATTCGGTTGTGTGGTTGACTTGTTCGGATTCTATTCGTAGACTTGATTTGGCAGTAAATCCACTTCTGAGTTCGAGTCTGAAATTGATCTTGATTCGATCGTGATTCGTTCGAGTCCGCCCTTGGTTGGATGACTCGTTGACTCTTCGAACCCTTGGCTTGATTTCACACACGAATGGATGTATTCCGTTGCTTGCGTGCGATTCGTTAACCTCGTCGCCTCGTTAATCCGCTTCGTTGCGTGTCACTTGGCTTTGGCGTTGTGGACTGACGCTCGTGTCTGGATACGTCGCCCGATGGTTCGTTGGTCTGTTGAATCACCGTGCTGAGCTATGCTAAGGGACCTATAGGCAGTTTTATACGCCTACAGATACCCCCTCCAAAGTATTTCAGCCTCCTTCTTTTATAGGAGAGTTTGAAATACTTTGGATATGATTGTCCCAATCTTCAATCGGTGTAACGGGACTTTGGAATGGCTTCTGTTCTTGATTCCTTCGATCCTTCAGGCCATTCGGTGCTTTGTCGAATGTCTGTTAGGTTTCCGGTGCTGCATTTATTGTCTGACCGTTTTCGGAATTTTAAACTTGAAGTCGATTCCTGATTTTCTGATCTTTAGCTCGTGTTTGTTGGTTCAACATAGAACTAACCATCGACTGTTTGGTGTTGAGTTTTTTATTTGTGACGCGTTGTCCAGCGTAGTGTTGTTGAGTTATCCTTAAGAATATTTTTAGGAAAATATTCTCCAGAAACTTCTCAACCAAAAATAGGGAATAGTTTATACTCGTATACCTTATTGGAGTAATTCTCATGCCCAAATGAGTTGAACCGGCCTGATAATGAGCTGAATCGGTCTGATAAGGAGCCAAAAAAGGCAATAATTTGGCTCAAAAAATCTTCAATTCTGGTCCAATTCTGGTTCAAACTGGTTCAACCTGGTTCAGGACTGGTTCAACCTGGTTCAAAGCTGGTTCAGGACTGGTTCAAGACTGGTTCAGACTGGTTCATTCTGGTCTGGTCTGGTTCAGTCTGGTTTGGCCTGGTTCAGCCTGGTTTAGCCTGTTTTGGACTGATTTGGACTGGTCTGGTCTGGTTCAACCTGGTCCGGTCTGGTTCAAGGCTGGTTCACCCTATAAAAAGGGGTTCTTTTCTTTTTCTTTTCTTCCTCTAGGGCCGGCCACCTATATGCCCTAATTTTTGCTTTTCTTTTCCTTCTTGCATCCTTTCTCCCTCAAAACTTCATATTTGTCTTAGATCCAACCTTCCTTTGGATCTTAAACTGAGAAATCCCTCAAAATTTCCATATTTGAAGTTTCTCTCAGGCCCCTCGAGCACGTGGTTCGAGCCTCTTTCAAGATCTAATTTCTTGTCGGATCCTCGAGCTTTTCCTCAGGTGATTACAGATACGCCTTTCGTGAAGGATATCAGTTCTATTCAGCCTCTCAGGAAGACCGACTTTTTATTTGACGACTCTGCTAGAGACCCAGACGCAGTGTTTATTGATGCCGAGCATTGGCTTCATAAAACTGGCGGTGGTTTCATATATTTGCCGAAGATTCCTCGGCATCGTTCGTTGACTGAGCTCAGGCGTCAGGCTGTGACACGGGAGATGTCGTGGCGCTTGACGGAGGAGCATGAGAGCGTTCACTGTGGCTACATCACTCATCAGGCAGCTCCTGGTTCGAGTAGGAGTCATATCACTGGATTGCATCCTGGAGTATTGGGGTTGGATGCACCGCCGCGTAACGAGCTTCTTGCCTCTGCTTCTACTTTGAAGAATTTCCTCGCTGCTTTAGGACGCGAGATGCCTGCGACGCGTCACAGATTTTATGGATGGGTCCATTCTTTGGACAAGCTTTGGTGGACTCGCATGACGAAGTACGTCTTAAGCCGATGGAGCGAGGAGTTGCATGCTTGTGGTCTATATGCAGCCGTTCGTGCCACCATGTATGGTTTGCCTGTTAGCGCGAAGCATTTCTTTGCTTTGTGCGAGCTTTATACTCCAGATTCGAATACTTTTCTGACCCGGCAAGGGGAGTTAGGCTTGGCCCTCCATGAGATGCACAGGATTTCTGGTTTGCCCATAGGACAGATGCTATATCAAGAACACTTTCCCTCCAATCATGAATTGAGCCAGCTGAAGGATCGCATGCCCGACCGCTACGAGACTTTATGGGCACTTTCCCTCCAATCATGAATTGAGCCAGCTGAAGGATCGCATGCCCGACCGCTACGAGACTTTATGGGACCTCACATGTCACTATCATATTGCTTTGGCGCAGTCTGAGCCTTTAGCGAAGAGGACTAAGTCATTCGTGAGTCTGAGGCAGTTTGCATGTTATTTGTTCAGAAATCTAGAGAGCAATTCCGGCGAGGCTATTTGCGAGCTGGCACCACTCACTCCTTCAGGGGTGAATAGTCTATTGAAGAAGATTGACGCTCATTCCTACACCATTAATAGTCCTGAGAGTGGCTTTCCTTCAGGGACCAAGTTTAAATCATTTCTATGGCATGCGACCGCGCCGATTAGTCCTGAGAGTGGCTTTCCTTCAGGGACCAAGTTTAAATCATTTCTATGGCATGCGACCGCGCCGATTCGACTGATGACCCTTCTTGCCGGTTACCTCGCTATCTGGTTAAAGAAGTGCGTGGTCCCGTATCAGCCTGGCGACGCTTTGCCCTTGGAAGTGCTCTACCCAACGGTTCAGCTCGCCTACAAGAAGGAACTTTCGCTTCTTCCGGTGATGGTGGCTAACATTCATCGAGGGCTTCGACAGATTTCTAGTGCTTTTACACGGAAGGAAAGTGAATCGCCGGCTCAGATTCCTACTATTAAGGTGGAGCTTCCGTATACTTATTTGATGGCTTGGTTCGTCCTTCATCGTTCTGATATGATGTCGGTACCGAACGCCGCAGACCCCTCCGTTCCCCTACTACAGTTGCTCGAGAATGGTAAGTGGGAGGGGCGAGGATTCCCTGACATCAGACAGCAGCTGCAGGTCCATAAGTGTTGGGCGTTTTCCACTTGCTTTCCGCAGTTCTCTGGCCGATACGGCGAGTGTCTGATTGATGAGGAGAGGCCGAGGGAGTATCAGACTCATTTGGACATCGGCTGCTTTAACTGGCTGGTGAACATCAGGCCGGGTTATCTGACTTTCCGGGTGAGGAATCAGTGTTTCATAGAGCCATATCTACCCTGCCGATTCGCTCGCCAGTTTGGCTATGACCAGCTTTATGTCGGGAATCCACGTCAGCAGCTTCGGACCCACGGCGGTTTGGTGGACGGTCTTCGCGCATGGTTGTGGACCGTGACAGCCTGTACTGGTGCTAAGTTCAGTCTCCCGAGTACTGAGCGGCAGTTGAACCTCACCTTCTTAAGCTGCAAGTGGTTGTTAGCAGCTAATAAAACTATCCCCGTGAAGCCGATTGCAGAGCTAGAGGCTGAGGAGGCTTCTCAGGCTGATTCTCGTATGATTTGGGAAAATGCTCGGTCACAAAGGGCACGGCACAAGACTCGTCGGATTGACGAAGAGGGAAATAAGATCTTTCATTCTGCTGATGAGGCTTCAGGCGGAGATCTTGAAGATTACGAGGACTGTTCTGAACGAGGTCAATTACTTACTCTTTCCTTCTATCTTCCAGAATTATTAAACCTGACAATGGTTTGATGTTTCAGGGACCACAGCTGACCAAGATGAAGAGTTCCGTCCTTCTTCCCAGGCGAGACCTTCGATTGTTGTCCCTGCTGCTAGGCGGAAGAGGTTAGCCCGCAAGCCGCGTGTAGTTTCGCGAGTATCTGATATGGATTTGGCCGGTGACGATCCCGCTAGTGACGGAGGTAGCATCTACTCTCTAGATCATTCTCTTGATCGTTTAGAACTTCAGGCTCATGCTTTTCCATTCTATGCAGGAGAGCGCGAGGAAGGCGAAATGAGTCTTGATCCTGCTCCTCATGATTTTGTATCTTCTGGCGAGCCTGACTCACCGTACCAGGTAGAAAAGCTTGTAGAATCTGCCGATGTCAGGGAGGCTATCAATGTAGGACCCGATTCAACGAATCTAGGTACATCTCCCATTGATGATATGCCCTTTAGATGGCAATCAAAGGTATTGGCTGATTCAGAATTCGTTCCTCCCATAATTGTCTCTATGTTTCTTGCTCTTTTAGATAAATTGCAGGAGGCAAACATGGACTTTGGGAGTGAAGAGGCTGACGCACCCGTAGGAGGTAAGTCATTTCCTCGGTCATAGTCTCTTTATTTTTCTTTCGCCGCGTTTATATTTTCTCGTGTCAGATTTCTCGACCGAAGATTTCGACGGGGAAGGTTTGCTTGTGGACACTCTTATGCTCCACTTCATGTATGGCTCTCCTCAGATTGATGACCAGGTGCCTGAGGATATATTTCTTGAGTCCACATTCCCTAAGAACCCCGAGGATGGTTCTTTCGAAGGTACGTGCCTCTTCCCAGATTAATTATAGGACTAGCCGATTTTTGACTAATGCAGCCATAATGTGTTCCCAGATTAATTATAGGACTAGCCGATTTTTGACTAATGCAGCCATAATGTGATGCATCTGAGAATTCTGTATTATACTTGACAGGAGCTTTTGTCGACACTGATCCTGTTGAGCCGGCCGTGAGACCAACTACACCAGTTGATACACCCACAGCCGTTACACCTCCACAACCCCCAGTGACCCAAGGGGAAGAAGGTATATATTAAGCAACTGAGAAATGTCATTTACTTCCTTATTAAGGTTTTCTTGACGAATTTCTCCTTCTTGTGTAGAGCTTTCTTCTCGGCTTTATGTCCTTGTGAAGGGGTTGTTATCTGACAATGACCCTGAGAAGATCGTCATCTGCATAGAAGTCCGCTCCCTTTGTGAATGCTATGATTGACAAGCTCTTCCACGGCGGACTTTCCCTTCACCAGTTTAAGCCATTCCTTGATCCTAAGATAAATTCAATAAGGGATGCAGGATACCCGGATCTGGCGAAGGCTATAGTTGATGATCTTGACTGCCTAGAGCATGAGCTTCGGACGTTTCGCGAGCTCCGGGATGCAGGTGTCTCTTCATTCATTGCTGCCGAGTTGGATACTCGCTTACAGACATGGCGCGATACTCGGATTTTTGCTAAGCTCGAGATTCAGATGCAGTGGGGCCGGGTAGACCACGTCGAGGCCAGTCTTGCTGCTAGGTCATCTTCACTCTCCGATCTTGACTCTTCCATTGCCTCTTGTGAGACTCAGATAGACCAGCTCTGAATAGAACTCCGTGAGAAAGAGGAGACTTTAAGCATTCTTCATATGACGAAGGCACAGGACCAGCAAACCCACACTGCTTTATCTGATGAGTTGAAGTTCATGAAGCAGAAGCTGGTCGAGACAGAGGAGGTTGCTGTGAAGACTCTAGCCGCGACTGAAGAGTCCATCAGAGCCGAGTTGCAGGACGAGCTTAGGCAGGCTTATGATGAGAAGCTGTCTAAGTTTAGTCAGCAGATTTTTAGCCATGGGCTTGATGTATGATTTCACTTGTTGAGTACTTTGACTTTTGATTCCCTTAGTGAAACTGGTTTTTATCTTTATCTTTATTATGATTCCTCATTCCGTTTGAAATGATTGACCATAATACTTTTAGGATTTTTGGCAAACCCTCAGCCATCAACGGATTTGATTAGCCTTTACCGACTACCGTTTGAATCGGGCTAGCATGCGGATTGTCTAAATCCGTTCCGCATGTAACGTTGTGCTAAGAGAGTGAATTCTCTGAGACTTTGTGCTATGATGTTGAATACATAGGCTTTACCATTTGTTACTGGAATAGGTTACCCGGCGACACGTTTTAGGTGTTGACTTTAGGATTTTTGGCTAACCCCCAGCCTTCAACGGGTTTGATTAACCTTTACCGACTACCGTTTGAGTCGGGCTAGCATGCGGATTGTCTGAATCCGTTCCGCATGTAACGTTGTGCTAAAGGAATGAAATCCCTTAGACTTGATGCTCGCATGTAACGTTGTGCTAAGAGAATGAATTCTCTTAGACTTCGTGCTATGATGTCGAATACATAGACTTCGCCATTGTTATGGGAATAGGCTACCTAGCAACGTGTATTAGACGCTGACTTATCCCTACTTAGGCTTCGGGATAAAATACCCCAGAACCGAACTTTGGTGTCTTTTTCCGTGGAAAAAGACTAAACCGGCGACGCGTGTTAGGCATCGGCATATCCTTTCTTAGGATTCAGGATGAAATTCCCCATGCGTGTGAGGCATGGATTTTGGTGTTATTAATAACAACCTGCCACAATGTTGAATATGTGAACGGGTGTTCTTTTTAGCGGTTAAGAACTAACCGGCAGCACGGGCTAAGTGCAGACTTATCCCTGCTTAGGTTTCGGGATAGAATACCCCAGAATCGAACTCTGGTATCTTTTTCTACGGAAAAAAGACTGAACCGGCAGCGCGTGTTAGGCGCAGACTTATCCCTGCTTAGGATTCGGGATAAACTTCCTAGGATAAATCTTAAATACTTGAATTTTATATTCTGTTCCCTAAACAAGGAAGGAAGAATTTTATATCCTATTCCTTGATTCTGGAAAGGAAGAATTTTATATTCTATTTCCAGTGCGAGAAAGAAACCAGAAGTAGGATCTCCACTCCGAGAATCCGGAAGATCTAAATAAGCTTACCTTTTATAGGATTGGTTATCTAGATGAGTTTTTTGTTTATCGAAATGAAATTTTAACTTTGGTTATAACCATGAAAAGGGTTTAACCAAAGAAAGAAAAGAAGGGAGCTCTTTCGTTTATCGAAAGGGGACTCTGAACTGAAGATGGACCCCTTGTTCATGTAAAGAGTCAAGAGGGGAAATTGTTGGTGGTTTGAGCCAGAAAGACATTTTTAGTGGGCTCACTGTCAATTAAAATTGATCAGTGAGGGATTTTGGTGGTAAAAATAATTTTGGGTTATCCTCTAGAATATTAAGTGCAATACTCTTCAAGGAACTTCCCGGTAAATGGGTTATCCTGAATGTACTAGGGATAGTACTTTTTCAGGAACTTCCCATTTATTGGCATTAATTGCCTGGCGCCCTCTTGGGTAATCAGGCGATATGCGCCGTTTGAGTAGACTGTGTCTATTACAAACGGACCTTCCCATTTGGGTTCGAATTTACCTTTCTTCTTAGAATTGATGATTATCGGTCGGCGAGCAGCGAGGACCAAATCTCCTTCCTTGAAGCTTCTCTGTCGGACCCTTTTGTTAAAAGCCCTAGACATTCGGGCTTGATAAAACTCAATTTGTTGTTGAGCCTCCAAGCGCTTTTCATCCAACTTCTCGAGTTCTTCGAGACGTTTTTGATGCTGTTCTTCTGTCGTCATCTCGGTTGCGAGAGCGATCCGAAGGGACGGGATTTGAATCTCTAATGGTAGTATAGCTTCACATCCGTATACCAACGAATATGGAGTAGCTCCCGTAGGTGTGCGTATGGTGGTGCGATAAGCCCAGAGCGCCTCACCGAGTTTATCGTCCCAATCTCGTTTATTGGTCTTCACGAGCTTTGATAGGATTTTAATGATCGTCTTGTTAAATGCCTCAGCTAATCCGTTCGCAGCGGGATAGTAAGCTGTTGATGAAACGTCTTCAATTTTGAACTTGTCACAAAACCATGAATGATCCGTTTTGGCACGCCGTGTCTGTAGATGACGTGATGCTTGATGAAATTGATGACGTTGTTCGTCTTTACTTCTTTAAGCGGAATCGCTTCAGCCCACTTTGAGAAGTAATCCGTAATGGCGAGGATGAATCGATCACCTTTGACTGAAGGGGGAAAAATAGGACCGACAATGTCCATACCCCATGTCTCGAATGGCCAGGACGTGGTTGACATGTGTAACTGTTCCGGTGGTTGGTGCATATAATTTGCATGTATCTGACAGGCATGACACTCCCGAGCGTATTCAATTACGTCACGAACCATTGTTGGCCAATAATATCCCATTCTCCTGATGCGATCATACAGTTTGGGACCGGGCTGATGCGCACCACATTCTCCTTCGTGTGCTTCCTTAAGAACTTCTTCTGCTTCTTTGTTCGAAAGGCATCGGAGTAACAAACCATCGTACCCTCTACGATATAACGTATGGGTCTCGGTATTGTAGAAGAATCTTGGCGCTCTTCGGTGGATTGATTCCCTTTCTTTTATGTCCTCTGGCAAAATACCATATTGGACGTAGTCAATGATAGGAAAACGCCAATCTCGAGACTTAGACCCAATTTGAGTTGAATTCACCTCCTTGGCGTTTATGTTTCCATCATCTCCCTCTTCAATGTCCATATCGTATATGGGTACGCAGAGTTGATGCGTCCTTACTGTGCCTAGTAGTTCAGTTTCGGGAGGCTGTGCCAGGGATACTGCTAGTGCTGCCAGTGCATCCGCATAAGCGTTCTGGAGACGGGGGATGTATTCAATATAAAATTCTTCAAAAGAATCTGCCATTTTGATGGCCTCCTGGTGGTATGGGATCAGGTCTTGGTTTCTGACTTCATACTCTCTACGGACTTGGTTAACTATCAGTTGAGAATCCCCAAAAGCTTCGAGATATTCGACCCTCAGCTCTTTGGCAAAACTGAGTCCAATGAGAAGCGCGTTGTACTCAGCTACGTTGTTGGAACAAGGACTAGTCAACGAATACGCGTTGTACTCAGCTACGTTGTTGGAACAAGGACTAGTCAACGAATAAGCCCGAGGCATTACATGCTTTCCCGGGGAAATTAAGACCACCCCAACTCCAGAGGAGACTGTGGGACATCCGGGGGTTATTACCCTATTCACTGCTCTCGAAGCACCATCGAAGTATAATTGCCATACTTGTTGGTGCGATGTAGTGTTAACCTCATGGGTTTCATCCGGCAAGTCATCATATACTTCTGCTGTGTCCGTTGTCGGGTTTGCCGCCAAAAGATCACAAATCGCCTATCCTTTGATCGACTTCTGCTGTTTGAAGTGCAAATCGTACTGGGACAAGAGAAGGGCCCACTTCGCTAACCGCCAATTCATAAAGGCCGGTTGCGTCATAAATACCCGTACTGGATTGACATTGGAAATGACGTAAATCGTCTCTCCAACCAAGTAATGTCGCATCTTTTGCATTGCGAATACCAATGCGATGCATTCTTTCTCAATCATCGGATATCGAGACTCGACGCCTATCAAGGTCCGACTTAGGTAATAAACTGCCTGTTCGTGACCATTATCATCATCTTGTGCTAATAAAGCACTTATTGAGTGGTTCATCGCCTTGAGATAAATCAAGAACGGTCTACCTGATTTTGGTGCGACGAGAACAGGAGGGTTCGTTTGATATGTTTTGATATCTTCGAATGCTTTTTGGCAGGCGTCGTCCCAAATAAATGACACCCCTTTCTTGTTTAATTTAGAGAACGGTTAGACATCTGCCCCTTGCGCTCGATCTCTGGGTTGGCCCTGATCGATTGCGAGGGAGTGGGTTCCTCCGATGAAACTCGGGTGGAACCCTCAGGTGCTGAGGCTTTGACCGTCTGAGGTCGGCCTCGGCGCACAGCTCTGTGGCGTTTGCGGGACGCCTCGCCACCAGAGGAGGAGGAGGACAAGTATTCTTCGTACTTGGCCTGGTCGAACTCGATTTCGAGGGACTCTACTGTCGTCCCGATAGTAACCTCATCAAACTGAGCCACCACCATTTCACTCGATGAAACAGCTGCTCCCACTGTGGTCGCCATCTTCTGTAGGGTGAATATTTGATTTCCCGGAAGAGGGAGTTTCGTTTGTATTTATAAGAAGGCTTATTACAAACTAACAAATCAAATGTTTACAACAGAAGCAGAGGGAAAGCCCTCTTTGTTTTGTGTGGGGACTTTAGGTGGCTATAGGATGCTTCGCTCGATGCTCGTGTCGAGTCTGCTTCCCTTGGACCGTTCGATCGAGGTTACTGGAGAGTTTCAGTACGCAGTAGAAACTCGGGGCAATAGAGTTCGATTCTGCTTAGTTCGCCGGCGATCGGAGCTCGGAACTAAACAGTGATGCTGCAATGCAAAGGTTATGCAGAGAGCTTGGTCTCAACTCTTTTTTTTTTAAGTTTTGCGACCTCCTCTCCAGTGTGCTGGAAGGGGTTTTTAAATGGAAGAAGGACAGCTTGACTCCTCCTCGAATTGTGGGATGTGACCACCTCTTCTTCAGAGACGTCTAGCTGCTCCTCGATACCATGAATGGTCATTCCAGGGATTGTGCTTTATGTCCTGTCACCTACGATGGGAAGGCCCATTCTTGTATATGAGGCAACGACTGTCTGCTTATCCGAGTGGACCTGACCAGCATTAATGAACCGCATTTATGAGTTCGCAGATCGATGAAGTGTCTGTCCGATCATTCGTACTGTGTACGACTGCCCGGCGTGCTCTGGGCACAGTGCCTTCTCCTTTCCGGTCAGGAGAGGCGGCGAAGTAGGTGTACAGCACTCGAGTGGGTCTAGCCAACTTGCCGAGTGCCGGCGGATCCAGCTCTCGACTCAGACAGCCGAGGTGAGTCGCATTTATGAAGGCTCAGGTTGACTCGACACCTGTCCAGGCCTTCATACTGTGCGTACTGCGATCAGTTGTTTGACGGTCTTGGGGTACCGTGCTCTCTCCCTTTGGGTCGAGAGGGATGGGAAGGTCCATCTCTGCACGTGGGACAGTGGATACCCAGCTGTACTGACGGTCTTGGGGCTTGCTGGCGGATTCGACTCCGAACTCGGGCAGGCGAGTTGAGTGAAGGGCGAATTTCCGCCATCCTGATCGATCTTAACTCGTGCTGGCGAGTCGACCGTTAGGCGAACCTGGACTTGAGTACATTTGACGTCTACGCGGTTTAGGTCCGTGCCAGAGAACTGGGCGTGTGAGCTCTTCTCGTAGGCAAATTTCCTGTAAACCCATAGAGGTATTTTTTACCGTCTACAAGACCCCCTTCAAAGTTTTCATACCTAAACCGGCTCGCGTGTGGTCTGGAACACTTTGAATGAAGAAATTTTCGGCGAAGTAAGCGCATTTGATTTCATCTAGGATTTTTAGCAAACCCTCAGCTATCAACGGGTTTGATGTGCCTTTACCGATTACCGTTTGAATCGGGCTAGCCATACTATTCCCCTCAGTATGATGAGTTGTTGAACAGTTTCTCTTAGGCTTAATGCTAAGATTTCTGCTCTAACCCTTAGCCGTTTGAGGCGTGGGTTTTAACCGTTTAAGCGAGGTCATTCTATTGTAATTTTACCTTTAGAGGCGAATGAATCGTCAAGGCGAAGTTAGTTCGTGGTAGCCAAATTTCGCGCGACCCATGGGGTCAGGCCAAGTCCTTGCAGGCGAGATTCCTCCTTGTTGGGCGGAACCAGATCTGACGGGAGATGAGCCACGTGTCTGCCGATAGGGCGTCGTGCCTCCCAGCTAATGCGGCGCGGTCTCATCAGGTCGTGGCGATCGTGACTTGACAATACGATCTTCGTGCGTCTCGCCCCACGACACATTGTGGCCGTAGTTTTCGAACTCAACCGTCGGATGCAACCGCTAACCTTGGTTCCTCCGATACACCGCGGGTGATCTGGGCCGTCGAATTTGATCGTGGCCACATCTTCCATCCGTTAGGGTTTTCGCCTTTCGAGGACAGTCGTGGCCACGTGGACAACTCCGTCCTTCAAAATCAGCCATTTTCCTTCGTTGGGAGTCACCATGTTCCCAAATCTCACAAAGGAAACTCCACAGAAAGGATTCCCGCTTCATCCCACAATGGCTCTGAAATCCAAGAGGTGCAAAGTGAGGGGTGCGGGCCCCGGTCGTTACTCCGACCGCCTGCGCCTGTCCGCCGGCATGCCTGTCGGTGCTTTGGAGTCGCGCTCAGGTACGTCGACGGGTTCGCTGGATGACCCCTTGTAGGTCTTAGGTGTCAGTTTTAGGGAGATGATTGTCATTCATTCTCCTGATTTGGGGCAAAGTTTACCCTATTTTGCCTTTAGAGGATGAGTACTGTTCCCATGGGCGAGCCCTTCAGCGGGAAGGAGGCGAACTCCCTTTTCGTAAGGCGAGTTTGACCCTTTCCTATTAGAGGGGAGTATAGTCTGTACGGATAGACTTCGCTTGAAGTGGGTTCCCCCTTCTGATAGGCGATTTCTCCCTCCTCTGTTTGATGGGCGATTTTGCCCCTATAGCGGATTTTGTCTCGATTGACTTTTTATTTCTTGTTGTAGTGACCTTTTCCGATGAGGCTTTCCCGGAGGGTGTGGCCGGTGGCCACGCCGGGGCTACGAGGTACACGGCACCCTCTCGATTTCCCTCTTTGGCTCCAGTACCGGTGTTTACCGCTGATAAGCCGCATGGCCTGATACAGAGGGTCACGGACGGTCATCACTTGACGTTACGCGAGCTGACGACCAATGCGGCGCTGACAGATGAGGCCAGGGCGGAGCTGCCGAAACCTCAATTTCTGTTCGGCGATTCTATGACCGATCCTTCCATCCTGTTGTTCAAAGAGAGCCGGTGGTTCCGCACGATAGAGGGGACTCATTACTACCTCCCCAGTATGTCGAGAGGGTTTTCGATTGTCGAGCTGCGATCCCTCGCGATTCCTCGGACGATGAACTGGGATTTGACCCCTACTCAGGACGGGGTCACTTGTGGCGTCTTTACGGGCTCTACGGCTGGGTATGGAGTGGAGAGCTCATGTAAGCGTGTGACGGGTCTACGCCCTGGCTTAATGTCCGCTGAACCACCCGTGGGGGAATCGACAGCGGTGGCGGAGACCTTCCGTCATCGCTTCTTTCGAGCTGGTGGGAGTTTTCCCCTGAAGGACTTTAGAGCCCCGGGGTGGGTCTATTCCGCACCCGGCAGCGACACGTGGTGGTCCAAGATCACTGACTACATTCTGACCGAAAACTCTGACCTCAAGGACACAGAGCTATATGCGGCCATCGAGGCCACTTGACATGGCCTGCGGATCAACGCTTCTCAGTTCCATAGCATCCTGGAACTGTATTGCGTGGAGAGCGGCACATTTTTCACCCCCAATGGCGAGCTTGGTATCACCCCCTACGAGATGTATGACGTGTTGGGGCTGCCCCTGGGAGATTTTCCTTACGAGGAGTACGTCCCCGATCAAGAAGAGATCGATCAGCTGTCGGACCATTCCCCCCTGGCTGCTGAAACTCTGTGGGAGTTACTTTGCCACTACCACATATGCCTCAGTACCCTAGGGGCCTCGGATCATAAGGGGAAGAAGAAGAAGACCCCGAGGATCAGCAACAAGAATTGGGCTGATTACCTGTTCCCGGGGAACGATGTCAAGGGGAAGCCCGCCCTCCCGTTAGGCGTGTGCGACCAGCCCGAGGTGGAGGCGAGGACAGCTAAAGAGGGAAGCACCATAACTCTTGACCGTGACGAGGGCGGATTCAACTCTGGTACGGTCCTCCATTCATTCCATCATCAGGCGAAGTTTCTCCTCTCGGGGAAGGCGTTGCTCGCGGGGTACCTCATGTTGTGGCTGAAGAGGTGCGTGGTCCACACTCATTCCTTTGAGGCGATTCCGGTGGAGGTGGTGTATCCCGCGGTCTATTTAGCCCACGGGAAGTCCTATTCTTTGGTATCGGCGATGATAGCCTGTATCCATCGAGGGCTCCGCACGTTGACAGCCCAGTTCTGCCGTGTGTCGACTATTGACGAGGGAGAAGGGGGAGTTGTCAGGACCCCCAACCCTAGAGTGGGACTTCCGTACACCTACTTGATGGCGTGGTTTGTCTACCACTGCGAGTGTTTGATGAGCGCCCCGGCGGCACTTCAGGGCGACAAGTTTGTCCCCTTCGTCCAGCGCTTGGAGAAGTGCTCTTGGAAATGCAAGGACATTCCTGATGCAAGGAAGACGCTCTCCCACTTCGGGCATTACAATTTTCGCCGCTCCTTCCCTTATTTCAGCGGGGGCGGATATGGAGATTCTCTCAGGGATGCGCCGACGGCGGATCATTACACAGCCCTCACTCGTGGTGCCTTTCGCTGGTTGGTGAACATCCGGCCAGGGTATCACATCCTAAGAACAGGCTCTACATGCTATCTCGAGCCATACATCCCCTGCAGGTTTGCCCGCCAGTTCGGGTATGATCAATTGTATGTGGGCAACGCCAACCCCCGCCTACACTTCGAAGGAGGACTGGTTGACGGAGCTCGGGGATGGTTCTGGACCCATGCTGGAGGTACCCAGGCTCGCTATGAGTTGCCTGTGAAGGACCGCGATTTACACCACACGCTCTTATACTGCCGGTGGTATCGGGGGGCTAGCGCTACTCCTGCTAATTTCTGGTTCCAGAGCTCATTTTTGGCGGAACGTGATCGTCCTGTCAGGGGTTCTCTCCGTTCTTCAAGGCGAAGGGGCCACCAAACTGCTAGGGAGTTGTTCTCGGAGGATCCAGCGGAGGACCCTGAGAGCTTTGACGCCGGTGGCGAACCTGAGGCTCCCGAGGTTCGAGCCCCTATCCAGAGCCCGATAATCGGACAAATGGGGGTGCCTATGCTATCCCCGAGTAGTTCGCTCCTTTCGAAGCGTCAACGGGAGACAGTGGCCGAAAGTTCCCGTGTGGAGGCGGCCAAGAAGACCCGCTGTGATGAGACAGTCAAGACCGTAAGACCCGCTGTGATGAGACAGTCGAGACCGTCCGAGCGACAGGGGGTCGGGATGACGTTTCTCCGATAAGGAGCCCCGGGGTGGCTCCGTCTGGGTCTGGAGCCGTCCCCCCCCCCTCCCCTGCCGCATCGGGGGCAGCTCAAGAGACCCCGAAGGGCGCTTCTCCGCAATCTGGCGTGAGGACACAGACGAGAACCTCGACGGCTTCTGCGTCTGCATCAGAAGGTAATCTTTGCGATAGTACCCTTGGTCGCAATGTTGATCTTCCACCTTTGACATCGGTATTGGATCTACGCAGGTGCGGTAGAGAAGGTGATCCCCGTTCCTTCTTGGTTGCTGATGTAGCTACAGGCAAGGAGGGCCCATCCACTTGGGTGTGTCATCCAAACGAATCGAAGGAAGATGATGACGATGCCTCAATACATGAGGCCCTGTCGAGCGAAGAGGAAGTGTTGGTTCCTGCAGGCCAACAAATGGGAACCTACCCTCTCGAGGGAGCACCGGTCGGGGGTGAGCCCTCGGTGCGAGAGTCTCCAGCTCGAGGGGACACCCCTATGGGGCTGATGGCCGCTTCCTTATTGGTGGTGACCGGCGACTCCGCTACTGCTGCTCTGGCGGCATCAGTGACTGCTCCTGTTCTGGTGGCACCAATCGCTGCTTCTGCGATCATGACTACTGGTACCCCGATTGTGGCATCGTCCTCTGTCGAAGATGCTGCTCTCTCTCCCTTGGAACGCTGGCGGAAGACGCAGGTGGCGCGAGCTCTGGTCAACTTTGAAGATACTTTGGCCCACTGCACCCGGCTGGTCTTGGAGGAGAATTGTCCCTTCGAAGAATTCAAGGAAGTCCTTGAACACGATGCGTCCTTCTTGCGTAAGAGGCTCGGCACTGCCGCGGCGAGACCCTATTTTCAGCGTCTGTACGAAGTGGAGGGGGCTGTTAGGCAGCTGCTCACTCTTCGCGCAGAAAGTTCCACTCTTGTCGATCTCGCTTCCCGCGAGGTTCGAGTAGCTATGGCCGATCATGACCGCCGTCTGAATGAGAATATGACGCTAGAGTTAAAGCTGTCGGCGGAGTCGGAGCAGGTCAAAGCCGAGGGTGCACAAGTGGCCCGTGAGGAAGAAACGGTCGACAACCGGTTCACTCGACTCTCCTTCGAAGTAGAGAGGCTGAAACAGGTTATAGCTGACGCACAGGCTTCCCTGGTTGATCAGGAGAAGGCTCGTGATCAGGTGGCAAAAGAGTTGGAGGGTATTAAGTCTCGTCGGCAATTGATTACCGAGTCTGTTGAAGAGAAGGATCGAGCTCTCAAGGAGGTCAAGGAGACCATTCAAGACTTGATCTCGTGCACAGAGGAAGATATTCGTCGAGAGGTCCTAAGGAGGCTTGAGCTTCGCCATGCTGAATAAATTCGTGAGGCAGAATTGAGATTGAAATCCCTGTAATTCGCCTTTAAATTTCAGCTTGTAATAGGACTTCTCTTTCATGAATGAAATTATCCTTTTGTTTCTGGCCTTATGTCATTTGTGTGTATGCTCCATTTTCGTAATCATGCATTGGTCAGAATTTGGCCGTAAGAGAAACTCAACTGTAGAGGAATTCGACTGCAGGTGAATTTGGTTCGCAGGCGGATTTACAGGAGCTAACGGCGAACCTGACTCTGACTAGGTTCCGCATTCAGTGGGCCACGCGTCAATCCACGTGTACGCCAGTTAAGGGGACGTGGGCTAGCCACTTCGCATTAAATGCGAGGTAGTGGGCTTCTTCGTCCCTCGCGCCCGATTCGGGCCGTCGTTGAAGATCGTGGTCGTGAACTGTCAGATCTTGTTCGTCCTTACCCTTCAACTGCTTTAGCCCCGAACGGTCTAATCGAATATCGAATAACCGTCTAGGGCTCGTAGGGTATTTAACGCCCCTACTCTCTATTAAGGGGATCTACAGCCTCTTCATTATCTTCCCTCATAAACCCGAACCTTCCCTTTTCTCTCCTTCTTCTGATGGCACCGAAGGTGAAGAGGGTCGTTTCCAAGAAAAGGAAGGAGCCGTCTTCTTCAGGCGTTGCTGACCGCCGGCTGAGGCCGCCGCGGCTGAAGGTATTTCCCTGCCTCGATCTTCGCGCGAGTTTAGTAGGTGTTCCTTCTCTGATTCTTCCCTGTATTGTTGTTGTGTTTTGCAGGTCGAGAGGAAGCGTCGGCTGCCGAGGAGCATGCGGCCGAGCCTATTCTGATTTCTGACGATGAATCTGAAAGCCGTGCGAATCCCGCTGCTTCAGATCCTGTTCCCCAGCCGGGGACCGAACCTTGCCTCGAAATTCCGCCTATCACGGCGCTTGCTCCGGGCCGACAATCTGTTCCCTCCGAGTCTTTGCCTTGGCAGGCTTGCATCGAAGAGTTTGAGGGCGCTGTAAGGCAGGTAATTTCCCTTGTTGAACTCGGTATGTGTAGTTTTGACAGTTTTAGGCAGTCTCTCTATGATCGCGTGGCTGATTTACGGCGATCGGGTGAAAATTGGCTTGCTACCCGTTGCGTGCGTGAACTCCGTCTCTTGGAGCCGCGCATGATGGTGTTAGAGGACTTGCTACGGGGAGGTCCGGAGGCCAAAATGGCATCCTGCCTAGCTCACTTCAGGCGTCAGGAAGCCCTGGAACAGGAAACCCGTGCCAAGGAGATAGCGGAGTTGGAGTCTGTCGCCAACTTTTGGGTGAGTCAGCAGCGTTTGCTAGAGGAGCAAGTCATCGACCTCAATCATACCATGGCTCGCTTGCGGGCCGAATTGGGACAGGCGGAGGCGGAGTGGAAGGGGCTCCAATCCGACGTTGTTAAGGCGAATGAGAACGCTGAGGCGGAGACTCGGCGCCTGCTGGCTTTGCGCCAGACAGATGCTGCCGCTGCCGCTACGTCAAACCGTGAAGATCGGATTCAGAAGGCTGCTGAAAACAAGGCTTGGGAAGACTACGCGAGCCAGGTTGAGGCGGTCAAAGAAGAGATATCCACTTTCAGCGTGTTCGACTGAGGCTTCTGTTTCGTGATTGTGTTAAGACACTTTGTTTACGACTTGCTTGTTTATGCAGTCGCAACTTTGTTCAAATGTATTGTCTTAAACACTGGGTATATGTTTTGTTTCTTTTGAACGCAATATTATGATTTTCACAATTGCAAAAACCATAACTTTGTTCAAATGTACTGTCTTAAAGCATCAATGAGGTTGGTGTACGCTCATTGTGAGTATTCCCGTCGAATATGTGGTTTTCCAGTGTTTTGCTTTGTAATTTGCAGGTGATCTCGTGTCGCGGGCGAAGTCTTTTGTGTGACGACGAGTCTACTTTCGAAGTCAAATTCTATTCCGATGAGCTTATGCAGTCGGCGAAAGTAGGGCGACGGTGAGCCTGTTGGGTTGCTGAAACTCGACCCCAGATGAGATCATATTGCTGGCGAAACTCTTATTGATTGACGAGTTTGTCAGCGGGCGAGACTCGATTACGGTGAATTTTGTTTTAGAAGCTAAACTCAACTGCTGGCGAGCTTATGCTGCGGACGAAACCCGTATGATGGCGGGTTTGGG
>NC_033799.1:61521453-61549069 GCF_001876935.1 Asparagus officinalis | reverse complement strand
GCGACAGGTCGCTTCGCCTCTCGTGCCCAATCCGATCTGTCGGTTTGGGGTCTCGAGAGTAGCCTTTAATGGCGTCGAGTTCGAAACGTCGCAAGGCGTTCAGACCGCTCGATAGTTTGAAGTGATGAATCCTAGCCGTTGGATTTCTTGGCATATATATCCGCACGCGCCTCTCTCCAGTAGAGTCCTTACCGCTTTGAGAGAAATCTATCAGAAAGAGTTCCCCATGAAAAAAACTTATCTCCCCATGGCTTCCTCTTCAGATCATAGCGGCGCTGAGGGTGTCGGCTCTTCCGCCACCGTGCTCACACGGCGATGTGAGCGAGAGCTCGAGCGTGTGGAGGGGTGGATGCACCGCCTCGAGGAATTGGCCTACGAGGACTCCTCTGACATGCCCCCGCCCCCCTCTCTGTGCTTTGTGCTCGAACGCGAAGAGCGAGCGAAGCGGATCCCGGCGAAGGAGGATGAGCTTCGACGTCTGCGGAGGCAGCACCGGGCTGTCTTGGACAGGATGGATGCCTATCTGGACAGAGCCTTCTTTGAGGAGGCTGGTTCTCTCCGAGGCGAGGCGAAGCTGCTTGAGCGCGGGCACAAAGCTAGGAGACTTGGCGAGACCGCCAGGGAGGTGGAGAAGGCAATTCAGCTTCTTCATCAGGAGGAAGAGGCCAGCAAGGCGAACTTGGCCAAGCAGCAGGAGAGGGGGAAGGAGGAGGCGAGGCTCCAACATGCGGCGGAGCGTGCGAAGCTCAAGGCTAAGATCGGCTCCTTTAGCTTGTTGAGATTCTTGTAATGCTACTGTTTAAGTCCACCCTTTTTTTTTGTCAATTTAGTCGGTGCCTTCGGCACCATAACTAAACTGCAAACTTGTGTAGATTTTGGCCCGTTGTGGCCCTCTTTTGCTAGTTATGTCTTTCTTTACTTTTGCTTGCACAATTTTCTCTTTCTTTATCTGTGCCGTTTGGCCTCTGAGTTGGATTTGGCGAGTCCTCGACTATCAGGCTTTGGGCTTAGTCGTTTTATGCTCTTGCTTTGTCCTCTGTTGCTCACAGCGTGGGATCGGGTCAACTCCGATCTTCACGTTGTAGCTTTCATGGAATTGAGAGGGCAGCATTCGGCTTGCAGTGGAGAACAATCGCTCGTCCCTGCGGCTGACCGAAGGATTTCAACTTCAACTCGCCTCTTGGCGAGTTGTTGCCTGGGGAATCGACAGACAGGGCGTCCGTCGAACCGCCTTTGATAATTGTAGTCATTTGGGGAACGTGACAATTGGTTGTGATAGGAGCCACCGCATGGTAGACTACTGCCTGTCAGTTATTCTAAAGGAATGTTAGAATATCTGGGGTTGGTCAAATAGTTCAGGGACGTAGGAGTGTGACTATTGACTGGAGTAATGGCACGTCGCATGGTAGGCCATTATTTAGGCTATGCTATTCGTAAGAATAACGGTGCCAATCATCAGAGGTGATCATTAACTTGATGAGGTCCTGTCGCGATTGGAGCAACCGTGGGGGCCTACCATTCCTCGGAAGAGGAGTGGTAAGCGAATTTTGTCAGAGGTTTAATTTTAACGTGACAGGAAATGTCGTGATTGGAACGACTTTGAGGACCCACCATCCTTTGGAAGAGGATTGGTAAGTTGATTTTGTCAGAGGTTTAATGTTAACGTGACAGGGAATGTCGTGATCGGAACGACTTTGAGGACCCACCATCCTTTGGAAGAGGATTGGCAAGTTGATTTTGTCAGAGGTTTAATGTTAACGTGACAGGGAATGTCGTGATCGGAACGACTTTGGTGGATCCGCCATCTCATTGGAGGAGATGGTAAGTTGATTTTGTCAGAGGTTTAATGTTAACGTGACAGGGAATGTCGTGATCGGAACGACTTTGAGGGCCCACCAACCTTTGGGAGAGGATTGGCAAGTTGATTTTGTCAGAGGTTTAATGTTAACGTGACAGGGAATGTCGTGATCGGAACGACTTTGGTGGATCCGCCATCTCATTGGAGGAGATAGGCGGATTGAATGTGTTTGTCGTGATATGAACGACTTTAGTGGATCCGCCATCTCTTTGGAGAAGATAGGCGAATTGAATTTTGCGAGGGGTTCTCGCCAGAACGGGTAAGGTAGGAACAGTTTAGCCTCGTGTACCAGTCGGAGGGTGTGAGGGCCAGTTTAGACTCTTGCACTCATGGGAGTTGGCGAAGGAGGACTATGGATAGTACTTCTTCAGATACTTGCCGTTGATGGGCATCATGATCTTATCGCCGTTCGGTTTGACGAGGCGATAGGCGCCGTTCGAGTAGACTGTCTCTACCACGAATGGCCCTTCCCATTTGGACTGGAATTTCCCCTTCTTCTTGGAAGTGAGGATCATTGGTCGTCGGACGGAGAGCACGAGCTCTTCTTCTTTGAAGGCTCTGCGCTTGACTTTCCTGTCGAAGCTCCTGGCCATCCGAGCTTGGTAAAACTCAATGTGCTGCTGAGCTTCCAGTCGCTTGTCGTAAACTCAATGTGCTGCTGAGCTTCCAGTCGCTTGTCGTCCAATGCTTCGAGCTCTGCGAGTCGAAGTTGATGATTCTCCTCAGTCGTCATCCCTGTTGCTAGGGCGACGCGGAGGGATGGAATCTGAATCTCTAATGGCAGTACAGCTTCACAGCCGTATACCAACGAGTAGGGCGTGGTGCCAGTCGGTGTGCGAACCGTCGTGCGATATGCCCATAGGCTTTCGCCTAACTTCTCGTTCCAGTCGCGTTTGCTAGTGGAAGTCAGCTTGGTTAAGATCTTGATGATCGTCTTGTTGAAGGCTTCGGCCAAACCATTCGCTGAGGGGTTGTAGGCCGTGGACGAGAGGTTCTGTATCCTAAATTTGTCGCAGAACCTGGTGAAGGCATGACTAACGAATTGCGTGCCATTGTCATGAATGATACGCCGGGGTACGCCGTATCGGTATATGACATGGTGCTTAATGAACTTGATCACGTCGCCAGTCTTGACTTCTCTTAAGGGGATGGCTTCAGCCCACTTAGAGAAATAATCGGTGATCGCGAGGATGAAGCGATGGCCTTTCGCCGACGGTGGAGAAATTGGCCCAACTATGTCCATTCCCCATGCCTCGAAGGGCCAAGACGCCCTCGTCGGATGCAGATCCTCAGGAGGCTGGTGTATGTAGTTGGCGTGGATCTGGCATTCGTAACATCGCTTTGCATAAGCGACTGCGTCAGTAACCATCCCAGGCCAGAAGTAGCCCATCCTTCGTAGGCGATCCTAAAGTTTGGGTCCGGGCTGATGAGCTCCGCACACGCCGTCATGTGCTTCGCGTACGGCTTCTTGCACCTCTGCTTTTGAAAGACAGCGAAGCAGCAAGCCGTCGTACGAACTCCGATACAATGTCTTAGTGGTTGAATCGTAGTAGAACCGCGAGGCACGTCGTCGGATAGACTCTCGTTCTTTCGAGTCCTCGGGCAATACGCCGTATAGGACATAATCGATGATCGGGAGACGCCAGTCTTCCTGATCTGGCTGATCCGAAGCTTGATGAGCGGCGTTCGCCTCTGGGACGTCTCTGGGTCGAAAAAGTTTTCGGCTGGCGACAGTGACCCGTTGGGTCGTTCCAAGAGGCTGGGCTAAGTTAGCTGCCAAGGATGCGAGAGCATCCGCATGGGTGTTCCTTGAGCGGAGCACGTGTTCAATGCGGAAACTCTCGAATAGCTCTACTAGTCTGACGGCCGCTCTGTGGAGTGGGATAAGATCTTCATTCCTGACTTCATATTCGCCAGTCATTTGTTTAACAATGAGTTACGAATCGCCATAAGCCTCCAGATGCTCGATCCCGAGCTCTTTGGCCAACTCGAGTCCTATGAGCAACGCGTTGTACTCAGCTACATTATTGGTACATGGTTCTGTCAAGGAAAAGGCCCGGGGTAGTACGTGACCATGCGGAGAGGTGAGGACCACCCCCACTCCTGCAGAAATAGAGCCGCTCGCGCCTGCGCGAGACGCGCCGTCGAAGAACATCTGCCACATCTCTGGCGACGAAGTCACATTGGCTTCGGGAGGTTCATCTGGCAGATCTTCAAATAGATCAGTCTTCACCCCCAGCGGGTGACTGGCCATGAGATCGCAGATGGCTTGTCCTTTTACAGATTTCTGCGGCATGAAGTGGATGTCGTATTGAGAGAGCAGAAGCGCCCACCTGGCCAGGCGCCAGTTTAACGCTGCAGGCTGTGTCATGAAGACCCGAATGGGATTCATCCGGGAGATGACATGGATGGTTTGGCCAACCAAATAGTGCCGCATCTTTTGGATAGCAAACACCAAGGCTAGGCATTCCTTCTCGACCATTGGGTACCATTGCTCGGCGCCCTGCAAGGTTCTGCTCAGGTAGTAGATGCCTTGCTCATGGCCTGCATCGTCATTTTGAGCCAAGAGGGCACCTAAAGAGTGTTCCATGGCCCGTATATATATGAGAAATGGTCTCCCTGAGATTGGCGCCGCAAGGACAGGCGGATTTGAGAGATAAGCTTTGATCTCTTCAAAGGCCTTTTGGCATGGCTCATCCCAGACGAAGGAGGCACCTTTCTTCATCAGCTTAGAGAAGGGTTGGCATTTGCCCGAGAGATTCGAGATGAAACTTCGGACATAAGCCAGTCGCCCTTGAAGGCCTCTCAGCTCTTTAAGATTTCGGGGCGGTAGGAGCTCTTGGATGGCTCGCACCTTGTCCGGATCAATTCGGATCCCTTTCGTCGTGACGATGAAACCGAGGAATTTACCGCTAGACATCCCCAAGAATGACTTGGTAGGATTCATTTTGAGCTGATGAGTCCTCATGAGTTGACCAAGTCGTCCACGTAGCATTCGATCGTCTTTCGCAGATGATCTTGAAAGATCATGCTCATGGCTCGCTGGTAGGTTGCGCCAGCGTTCTTGAGTCCGAAAGGCATGACGGTTGTTCGCGTGGAAAACCGTTGCTTTCTTCATTAATGATTCCATTGTACACTTTTGTAACAGTTTATCGATTACAAAGATCCGGTCTTTTTATAAGATCCGGTTACAACGAAAATCAAATAAAAAAGAAATGAAAAATTACAACTTTGTTTCCTTGTTTGTCGAACGAATCACGAGCTCCTGTTTTGCGGTCGCTCGCTTTGTGGGTTCTTTGCCTGCGCCGGGGTTGTTTGCCGTGGACCACCGCGCGATCTAGAGCCGGTCGGATCTACGCAGTACGACGGGTATTATTCCACGAAGGAAATAATAGCCGGGAGGGATTGATTCACTAAGGAAACAATCGCTCAAGTCTCGGGATCTAAGACCAAGCTTAGATCCGGAGACCTCTTGGGAACGACTGTAGAAACTCTCGTCGTAGAGTTTGATCAGGCGAAATACGAGGAAGCCCTATCCTCTGGATCGCTTAGCCCCAAGGCTAAGCATGGTGTCCGCAAGATCTCCAAGGAGATCAATTCTGTTGTTGAAGAGCCGAAGAAAGCCCTCTCCTTCGGCCAGGAACTCAAATTGGCTCTGCTGGCTGAAAAGCCCACGTCCGCGTCAGCACAGCGTGCTTCGGGCCACAAACGGCCTCTGGAAGAGACGAGTTCCATAAACGTCAACGACGTTGCTGCTAAGGCTTTGAAACAAGCCAAAAAGAACGCCGCTCGCCGACGGAGAAGATCCATCCGACGAGCACACTTACGAGAAAGCCGATTGTTGGCCCAACGCGAAGATCGCGTTTCTAAAGATCCAACCGAACTTGGCGTCCCCAAAGAAGAACGCTCACTGCGTGGTAATGAGCCCAACTATCAGCCTAGGCTGATACAGCTCAAACGCGACCCTGAGTGGCGCGTTGTTCACTCAAAACGCAGCCCTCAGAATGGAGCTGCCAAAACCAAACGCGACCCTCATAGGCGCGTTCCAATTGAACATGACTCTCAGGAGTCTGTTTCACAAATTAAACGCGACCCTCAGGTGCGCGTTCAAACGAAGCATGACTCTCAGGAGTCTGTTTCACCAACCAAACGCGACCCTCAGGGGCGCGTTCAACCAAAACTTGACCCTCAGAGGTCAGGTTCATCATTTA
Source organism: Asparagus officinalis (assembly GCF_001876935.1). NCBI lineage: Eukaryota > Viridiplantae > Streptophyta > Magnoliopsida > Asparagales > Asparagaceae > Asparagus > Asparagus officinalis. The sequence continues at coordinate 61,543,000 of NC_033799.1, read as the reverse complement.
AACGCAGGCCTCGGCCTAGTGTTTTCAAACGCGACCCTCGCGTTACTTCTCAAGAACGCGATCTTCAAGAGGTCCGTCAGGTTCAAAAAAGTCAGCGTGGCTTTAAAATTCACGTTCGACAAGAACCAATCTCACCTACCCAAGGGCAGGGGGTTCCAACTCCACCTCCAAGTCCGGGGAAAGTTTCCTCCCAAGTTCCTGATCTTCGGGAATTGTTGTCGAGAGGAAAATCAGCAGCACAAACAGCTCACCCATGTCAATGTGAGAGGCTTATCTCGGCAGTCTTGTCAGAATGCCCTTGTTGTGCAACAACACCTCGGCAGTCTGTATTCGACAGGTTGACGAATGTCGTTAGACCTGCCAAACGACAACGCCGCAACAAAAAGAAGACAGTTGAAGCGGAATACCCTCAGGTCACTATCAACATGATCGGCCGAGGGAAAGCCTTGCCTACTGATTCCGATGAGTCACAAGAGAGTCATCACTCGACTGTCAGAGAAATTTGTGACCAGTTCGAAGGAGTATATCAGAATACTCGGACTCGAACAGGAGCTATTCGCCCGGTTGACTATCAAAAGTTAGCCAAAGGCATTACAACAAGTGAAGAACATTCAGCAATAGCTGAATCTCAATCGTCAAGCTCTGTTGGAGCACGCGAGGTCTCCGCTTACATGTCAGGGAATCACGAAGACATCGCCAAAAGAGTGGACGAACATCATGTCATGCTCCAGGCGCAACAAGAGACACTTCTCCAATTAAAGGATATGCTGGCTCAGCTTCTTGCTGAAAAAGGCCACAAACCTGAATCTTCCCGGAGAACAACTTCAAAGGGAAAACAAAAAGTGCACGAACATTCAGATCGTGAGACTCACAACCTGGGATCCTCTTCTGAAGGTGAGAAGGAGATGGAGAAAGAACTGCACCCTCAATCTACTAAAGTGGATGAGCTGGAGGCTCGCCTTAACGCAATCGCCAACCGAAGCGAGCTCCGGGAAGAGGGAGTTGTGCGGCCTTACCCTGCTGAGTGGGATACAGCTCCCTACCCACCGAAGTTTAAGGCCCCTACCTTACAACCGTTCGATGGTACAGGATCGCCAAATCAGCACATTTACTACTTCAAGTCCCAAACTGGGGATGTAGTAGCAAACGACGCCATCCTGACCAGGCTGTTCATCGGTACCCTTAAAGGTGTCGCCTTCGAATGGTTTATGAAATTGCCTGCCGGATCTATTCAGAAATGGGTAGACCTGGAAAGGCTATTCTTGGCCAGATTCTTTGAGGACGACACGGAGGTCTCGGTCCCAACTCTTCTTGCCACTAAGCAAAGGAAAGGAGAGTCCATCAAAACCTATGTGGAGAGATTCCGCAGCATGGCATTGCGATGCCCCTCAGGTATGACCCAATCAACTCTGGTTGAAACTTGCAGGCACAACCTGCAGACCCAGCTCCTTGCTCAAATGGGGGTGGCAGAATGTCGCTCCTGGAGACAACTAGTCTCACAAGGAGAACAAGCTGAAGAAATAGTGGCACGGGTCAAAGCCGAAGAAATGCCACAACCCAAGCCGCAGCAGCAAAATCAGCAACGCAACCAGAACAACGCCCAACGGTCTAAGGGGAAGGAGACCTTGGCGGCCGACTACACGCGAGTTCCACCGCCGAACAAGCAGGGCAAAGCGCCAAATCAGCAAAGAGCGCCCAAGCAGTATTCGTTCAAAGAGGAGCACGTGGATACATTATTCCAATTGCTTCGAAAGAACAACAAGCTGCAATTGCCTGAGGTCAGGAAGCCGGATGAAGCAGGGAAAGTGGATGACCCCAGCTATTGTCGTTATCACAGATTCCTTGGACATCCTACCAAAAAGTGCTATGTCTTCAAAGACATCTTACAGAATCTGGTGAACGCTAATGTGCTCACACTGAAGCCAGAGCAGAAGACCGTATCTACTAATATGATAGCGGTCCAATTTGGTGATTTCCCCCGGTAGTAACGACGAACGGCGTCGTCCCCATTCGCAAGGGAGAAATACGTCTGAAGAATGCTGACTTGCATAGTCAGAAGGACAGGGGGTTGGTGCCCCTCACTACCCCAAAAGGGGAAATCATGTGGGTCCATCCTGATCTGCTGGGAGATCAACAATGGACGAACACCCCGTCCAAAAAGAAGGGAGGCAAGGCTAAGTCTTCCAACATGATTAGCCCCTCCATTACTGAAGATGATGACCACCTCAAGCCTCTTACTGATTCAGAAGAGGAGAGGATTGTTCTAGCGGCATACCCAGAAGGCAATCCTGGCACTCGGTCAGGAAAAGCTTACCTGAGAGATTATGGCCAGAACGTTCCAGAGGCCGAGGAACAGCCCCAAGACGCTGGGGGTTCTGTTCCGAAAAAGCCAGTAGACAAAGGAAAACAGAAGGAGCTCCGATTCCACAGAAATCTCCACCAGGAAACTGGAGAGTCGAGCGCTCCCTTCCAATTCAACGTCATGGCGCAGCTGGCCAACATACCGGCCAGGATTACTTTATATGAGCTCCTAAGGTTATCCAAAACTACCAAGGAAGCTCTGATTGAAGCCCTGAAGAATACAGAGAGCTTCATCACCCAAGTCACCCCGGCTCCCGAAGCCTCTGATGATCAAACGTGTCTACAATGTCTGCAAGCGGCGAGGAGTCTACCCTGCATATCGTTCACGCAAGAAGACATGCAGGTCAAACATGAACATGACCGACCACTGTACTACACAGGATATATCGGATCCTCCGAAATCAGTCGTGTTCAAGTTGACCCGGGCTCAGCGCTTAGCATCATGCCCTACAGGGTCATGCAGGTCCTAGGGATTCCTATGCATCGACTGCACACCACCCAGACTACTATCTTCGGGTTCAATGCAAACAGTACCCGACCCCTGGGAAAGATCCAACTCAGATGCCAGATCGGAGATCTCAAGTCTGAGGTAGCATGCTACATCATAGATGCGGACACGTCCTACAACCTTTTGCTAGGACGACCATGGATACATGCAAACCGCATTGTCCCATCTACTTTGCATCAGGTTATGAAGTACGCCAATGACAAGGGCGAAGTCAGAACCTTGATCGCAGAGAAATACCCCTTCCGAGGAGTAGAAAACTTCCACACCGACTCCGTCTTCTATTTGGAATCCCAAGAGAAAGAAGATGTGGACAGCGGTAATGAAGCTGACATCGAGCCAGACCCCGATGAAGATTGTCCTTGGGAGTTAAACTTTGATGTAATGGGTCAGGGTGAGAGTAATAATGATGTACCGAGTGGGGGCGAGTGGTGCATTAATGAAGATTTCATTTTAGCGTACTTGTCTGATGTCTCTCTTAACAATAAACAAATAGAGAATGATTCTAGTGCAGGTCCCACCCCATGGCACGTACTGTGCACGGAAGCATCGCTCACCTTGCCAATCCAGTCATCCTTCGTTTCAGATGAAGAAGCGGAAGACGCACAGAAGGCTTTCGTCAAAGTCCCATCCAAAAGGAAAGGGCAGAAGCCGATCTTTTTTGGTAAAGTCAAACCCGAACAACTTAAACAAGCAAGTTCGGAGGAAGACGACGGAGTTCCCCAATTCCATTACCATGAACCCAATTCTAAGTACTTAATCCAATTCCATTACCATGAACCCAATTCTAAATACTTAATGAAACGAATGGGGTATAATTTTAATGAGAAACAGGGCCTGAACTTCGGGAAGGGAAGACGAACACCGATCCGGATGTCTCTCACTCCTGAAGGAAAACCTCCGGATTATTATCAAAAAACCGGAAGGGGCGTGGGTTACGTCACACCTCCCCCCGTCTCGGAAAACGAAATCAGTAATTACTTACGTCATGACCAGTCATCTGGAATATCGTCATACGAGTCCGACGTCAGCATTGGACCCTTCTTTAAAAACTTGACTGTGAACATGGTTTCAACAAGTCATCCAGACGAAGACGCAGGGGGTGACGAGGAATTATTGGAATCGACTGATGATCCTTGGATCAAGCGTCTCAATATCCTGTGGGATATGCGTTTCGAACAACGTGAACCACCCACTGAAGATAAAGTGATCCAAGTCAATATGGGAGATGAGTCTGACCCCAAGCCCATCTTTATAGCCGAAGACCTATCATCATCCGAGAAGGAAGACCTTATATCTCTCATCCGAGAATACATAGACGTCTTCGCTTGGAATTATGAAGATATGCCTGGCCTTGACCCGAAAGTTGCCATGCACCGTCTCAACATTGATCCGGATGCAAAACCCGTTAAACAACAAAAACATCGAATAGTGGTCAGAAATAGCAATTTGGAAATGCAGGGAAAAAGAAAGATAGGTGACTAACCTTGCTCCAAATCTGCCTCGTAATCTTCGGGATCTCCGCCTGAAGCCTCTCCAGCAGAACTAAAGGCCCTGTGACCTTCTGCATCAAGTCGGCGGGTCTTGCCCTGAGCCCTCTGTGATCGAGCACCGTCCTGGATAACACGAGAATCAAGTTGAGAGGCTTCTTCGGCCACCAACTCTTCGATGGGCTTCACAGGGACAGTCTTATTAGCTGCTAGCAACCACTTGCAGCTCAAGAAAGTGAGGTTCAACTGCCGCTCAGTACCTGGGAGACTGAACCTAGCACCAGTGCAGCCAGTCACGGTCCACAACCATGCACGAAGACCGTCCACCAGACCTCCATGAGCCCGAAGCTGCTGGCGCGGGTTCCCTACATAAAGCTGGTCATAACCGAACTGGCGGGCGAATCGGCAAGGTAGATACGGCTCTATAAAACACTGATTCCCCACCCGGAAAGTCAGGTAACCCGGCCTAATGTTCACTAGCCAATTAAAGCAGCCCATATCCAAATAAGTCCTATACTCCCTCGGCTTCTCCTCATCAATCAAACACTCGCCGTACCGGCTGGGGAACTGTGGAAAGCAAGTGGAGAATGCCCAGCACTTGTGGACTTGTAGCTGACTCCTGATATCAGGGAATCCTCGGCCCTCCCACTCGCCTTTCTCAAGCAGCTGTAGAAAGGGAACAGACTGGTCTATGGCATTCGGTACCGACATCACATCAGAACGATGAAGGACGAACCAAGCCATCAAATAAATATACGGAAGCTCCACCTTAATGGTAGGAATCTGAGTCGGTTTATCATCATCTCTCCGTGTAAAAGCACCAGAAATCTGCCGAAGCCCTCGATGAATGTTAGCAACCATCACCGGAAGAAGCGAAAGTTCCTTCTTGTAGGCAAGCTGAACTGCAGGATAGAGCACTTCCAGTGGTAGAGCGTCACCAGACTGATACGGGACCACACATTTCTTCAACCAGATGGCGAGATAACCGGCAAGGAGGGTCATCGGACGAATCGGCGCAGTCACATGGAATAAAAATGATCTGAACTTGGTCCCTGCAGGAAAGCCGCTCTCAGGACTGCTATTGGTGTAGGAGCGGGCGTCAGTCTTCTTCAGCAACTCATTAACCTCTGAAGGAGTCAGCGGTGCTAGTTCACAAATAACTTCACCAGAATGGCTCTCCAGATTCCTGAACAAATATGATGCGAACTGCTTCAGGCTCACATTTGCTTTGGTCCTCTTCGCTAGGGGCTTAGACTGCGCCAAAGCAATATGATAATGACAACCTCAAAAGCCTTTTGGCATGGCTCATCCCAGACGAAGGAGGTACCTTTCTTCATCAGCTTAGAGAAGGGTTGGCACTTGCCCGAGAGATTCGAGATGAATCTTCGGATATAAGCCAGTCGTCCTTGAAGGCCTCTCAGCTCTTTAAGATTTCGGGGTGGTTGGAGCTCTTGAATAGCTCGCACCTTGTCTGGATCAATTCGGATCCCTTTCGTCGTGACGACGAAACCGAGGAATTTACCGCTAGACATTCCCAAGAATGACTTGGTAGGATTCATCTTGAGCTGATGAGTCCTCATGAGTTCGAACATAGCCTTCAAGTCTTGGAGGTGATCCTCCTTATGGCGACTCTTCACGACCAAGTCGTCCACATAGCATTCGACCGTCTTTCGCAGATGATCTCGAAAGATCATGCTCATGGCGCGTTGGTAGGTTGCGCCGGCGTTCTTGAGCCCGAAAGGCATGACGGTATAGCAATACACCCCCATGGGAGTTCTGAATGCAGTGTGTTTCTCGTCTTCGGGGTGCATTTTGATTTGGTTGTACCCCGAGAAGCCGTCCATGAAGGACATCCTCTCGAATCCGCACGTATTGTCAATGATGACATCCGTGATGGGCAGAGGGAATTCGTCTTTAGGGCATGCGGCGTTGAGGTTCCTAAAGTCGATGCAGATGCGGATCTTGCCGTTCTTCTTCAAGACTGGAACAATATTCGCCACCCAGTCGGGGTGTTGCTCCTCTCTGATGAAGCCGGATTCGATCAGCTTCTTTACTTCAGATTCGATCGCCTCCATGATTTGGGGGCGAAACCGCCTCTGCTGTTGTTTGATCGGCTTGGCGTCAGGGCTGATGTTGAGGCGATGCGTGGCGACCCGCGGATCCAGGCCAGGCATATCCTCGTAATTCCAGGCGAAGACGTCAATGTATTCCCGTATGAGGGCGATGAGATCCTCTTTTTCTTGAGGAGGCAGACTGCCGCTGATGAAGATGGGTTTGGGATTTGCCTCAGTACCCATGTTCACCTGGAGGACTTCGTCTTCAGTTGGTGGTTCGCGCTGTTCGAAGCGACTGTTCCACTGGGCGTTAACATGGCGATCCCATGTCTCATCATAAAGCGGAAGTTGTTCGTCCTCCGCCATTCCAGCGGGGTCTACTGTGGCCATGTTGACTGTAAGGCCATCGAACAAATCCCTTACGCTGACGTCCGAGTCCCAAGCCGAGGTTGTCGACGATTGGTCCCCCGAACATGCATAATCGGAATCCTCGTCGACGTAAAAGCACAACTCCGATGAGGAGGAGGAGTAGCCTAAGCCTCTCCTAGTCCTGTTGAAGTAATTTGAGGGTTTTCCTTTGGGGACGTAGGCAGGTTTGATGACCGTCTTACATCCTCGGCCGTAATTCAGGCCCTCCAAGAGAGTGAGGTCGTACCCCATGTCGCTCATTATGCGTTTCGCCACTCGACTGTATTGCGAGAACTGGGGCGCTGGGTCTTCATCCTCAGATTCGTCCCATAGCGTGCGTAGGGGATGATCGATTCGCCCGAAGATGATGTCCTTTCGATACCTATTCTGTGCTGGCACGACGAACACAGCTTGCGATGACTTGATCGGCTGTGTTTTGGCGACGTATGACGAACATACTGGCAAGTGTAGGCGTCGTCTTCGGACGAGGAGCAAGACGACAAATAAGCAAAGTCGGATTTCTCATTCATGATAAGCTTTTCTGCCTGAACGGCGTTGGTTACATGGTGACTCTCGTAACCAATTACAATTGACTCAAAGTCATTCAGAATTAAGCTATCACCGTATTCAGGCTCGCTGTCCACCTCATTGCCACTCTCCAGTTCTTCCACTGGTGGCTGGTCGGGATCCTGGTACAGCAGGGAATCCGCGAAGTAGTTCTCGACGCCTTTAAAGGGGTGCTTGTCGGCCACCACCGTTCTTACCCGGTCGTAATCGTCCACGTACTTCAAGCACTGGTGTAGTGTAGACGGTACAATCCGGTTACCGTGAATCCACGGACGTCCCAGGAGTATGTTGTAGGAGGGTTCAGCATCGATAACGTAGCACGTCACCTCCGTCTTCATGTCGCCTGTCCGACATTTCAGGCGGATTTTGCCGAGTGGCCGGGTCCCAGTGGCGTTGAAGCCGAAGATGGTAGTCGAGGTCGAGGCTAGGCGCTTCGATGGTATCCCCAAGTGTCTGATTATCTTCAGGGGCACGATGCTCAGCGCAGACCCTGGATCAACCTGGATCCGATCCACTTTCGCCGAGCCGACATATCCTGTGAAGTACAGCGGCCGGTCATGGGACGTGCTCTTGATGAGCATGTCCTCGGGGGTGAAAGTGATGCAGGGGATCTGTCTCTCTGAAACTTGGCAGCAAGTTGTACAGCCCTGTTCGATCTCCGTTTCTTTTGAGAAATGGGTCGAGAACGCCTCTGCGTCAGCCAACGCCTCTTGTAAGGCTTCCCGGGTAGGCCTAGACAACCTAGTTGCGCGAGTACGTTGAACCGGTAAGGCTGGCGGCTTGAACTTGGTCCATCTGGATTGGGAGGGACCGCTGCGGCTTGCCTCGCGGGAGGTCCTGCCGGGTTTTCTGCCCTCGCAGGATATTCTTTCGCGAACTCCTTTCCGGCTCTCGTGGCGAAGACGTTGGTGTCTTCTTCAGAGTCGGTCAGGACAGTCCTCGCCGCGTCATCTCCATCTAGGATGGCGGTGACAGCGTTGCAATGCTTCCTCTTAGCCTCCTTGGAAGGCTGTGTAGTCCACTGCTCGTCATCGAGGAGGTCTGGATGGACCCACATCACCTGCCCTGATGGCAGAGTTTGTGGAACCAAACCCTTTTCCCGCTGGTTGTGAGGATCGTCGTTAGTGATCTTCAAAACCACCTTGGGGATAGGAATTATCCCCGCCGAGGCTTGAACCTCTGGGAGACCTGTCCCAAAGCTCAAAGTGACCATGTTCGCCGTCACTTGCTTTTGGACCTTCTCTTTCTTCAAGACCCCCACGTCGTAGAGCCAAAGCTCAAAGTGACCATGTTCGCCGTCACCTGCTTTTGGACCTTCTCTTTCTTCAAGACCCCCGCGTCGTAGAGGGCCTGGAGTTTGTCCTTGAGGACGTAGCACTTGGTCGTGTGATGGCCAAGGAATCTGTGATATGCACAGTAACTTGGGTCACCGGTTTTGTCTGCCTCCTCAGGCTTGACGGCTTCTAGCAACTTAATCCGCCCACTCTTGAGTAGAGTGTCGAAGGTTGCCACTACCTGGTCCTCTTTGAAATCATATTGCCGCTGGGGGCGTGGTTCAAATTGCCTGGGTTTCGGCTTTTGAACGAACTTTGGCGCCGCGGCAGAGTCTACGGCCATAGCCTCTTTTCCCTTCGATCGAGGAGGATTCTTTGGCGCCGCTGGCTCCGCAGTTCCCTTCTTGGACTGCGGCTCTTCAGACTCTAGTCTTTTGATCATATTTTCGACTTGCTCGCCTTGGCGAACAAGCTCTTTCCAAGTCCGGGTTTCTACCGCCCCTATCTTGGACAAGATATGGATCGATAGGTTGTTGCGACACATCTCAATCAGCGTCGCCTCGGAAACTTGGTCCCGACAGTGGACTGATCGATTCCGAAATCTCTTCACGAAAGTGGCCATTGACACCTCGGTGTCGTCGTCGAAGAAGCGGGCGAGGAAAAGCTTTTCAACGTCGGCCCACGCCTTGATAGAGCCGGGCTCCAATTTGCGGAACCATTCAAAGGCCACCCCCTTGAGGGTACCTATGAACAGTCGAGTGAGAATGGCGTCATTCCCGGTTAGGAATCCAGTTTGTGCCATGAAATAGTAGATGTGCTGCGAGGGTGACCCCTTGCCATCAAACTGTAACAAGCTGATGGGCTTGAACTTAGCTGGGTATGGGACCGTGTCCCATTCCGTAGGGTAGGGACGTACCACCCCCAGCTTGTTCATGTTTTGCTAAAGCTTCAGCGCGTTCAGCTGGTCCTGGAACTCGTCGAATCTTTTGTCACGGGTGCTATCCGCGGTGTGTGACGTTCCTATTGATGTTTTGGAGGAGTAATCAGAATGCTGATTATCCTCCATCTCATCCACCGGACGGTGAGGTGGTACCCACTCCTTATCCCTAGTTTGCCGGGGTAAGGGGCGTTGGGTCCTCTTCTTCTTCTTCTTGTTCAGCAGTTGCTCCATCATCTCTCTTAGAGAGTTGATGGTCGCCTGCTGCTCCTCCAGCTTCTGGGCCATTGTTTGTTCGGAGTTGAGCTCGGTCATGTGCGCCCTCGCCTGCGCATCTTGACTTGAGCGCGAGGTCTGAGATGTGGCCGCGGCCGAATGAACCTCGTCTTCTCCGTAGGAGGGGGGTGCTAGGGTGGAATAGTCAAACCCAATACTCGCCCCTCTACGACTACGCGTTCGCTGGAATATGCCTTCCTGCCGGCGTCGGGCGAACCGGGTGTTAGGTCTTAAGACGGAGTCCGAGTCTGGCGAGTCGGAGAGTACCGCCTTTCCCTTATCCGTCATGTTGATTGTGGCGGATGAGAGCTCCAGATCATCAGCAACGCGTCTTTTCTGGTGACGGCGCCTTTGATGGGAGGGTCTTGGTCGAGAGGACTGTTGAGAAAGCCTCTCAAACACCGAAGGTTTCGCTGTTCCAACGCATTGGCAGTCGGCGAGGACCGTGTGGATGAGTCTCTTGCAATGACACTGAGGACTCGCCTCATGAATAGTGCGTTTGCGAGTCAGGAATTCTCTGAGGTCTTCGACGGGTGGTTGGTGACAACCCCCAGCCTCAGAAGAGTCGCTCTGGTGAGTCGACGAGAGATTTTTGGGCGCTCTCTCTGGTGCGCGTTGGGTGGAATGCTTTGGTGCTGGGCGATCTCGCCTTGACTGGCGAGGGCGAGTCTTCGCGTTTGAGCGAATTCCAGTATGTGGGCGAGTTTCGACCCCGTGTTTAGAAGAGCGGGTTCGGGAGGAGCCGCCTATTTCCTTTCCTTTACGTTTATCCGCCAAATGATTATGGCGAGGCTCGCCAGCCTTCGAGGATTCGCCTACTTGGGTAAGCTCGTATGCTCGGTGTGGTTTGTTCGCATCAGGGATATGACCTGAGAAGCGAAGTCCTCCTGAGCGGATGGCTCTGCTGTCCTCGGTTGACGCTCCTGATTTGGAGGGCCTTCTGAGGTCGGGCAGCTTGCCTTCCCGTCTAGTGTTTCTCGGGCCTGTGTGATGGTTCAGGCCATTATGAGAAATGGAGGTTTGGACCCCCTGTCTGACGGGTGTTTGCCGTCGCTGTTGGTTAGTTCTCCCAGCGGGGAGAACGTCACCGTGGGTTGTGGCATTGCGGTTTGTGCCGGAGTGAACCGGCGCTTCCTCCGAGGTAGGTGTCTGTGTGGACCGCTTGGCGATCCATCTGGCAGACCCTTGCCTCTTGCGCTCGATCTCTGGGTTGGCCCTGATCGATTGCGAGGGAGTGGGTTCCTCCGATGAAACTCGGGTGGAACCCTCAGGTGCTGAGGCTTTGACCGTCTGAGGTCGGCCTCAGCGCCCAACTCTGTGGCGTTTGCGGGACGCATCGCCACCAGAGGAGGAGGAGGACAAGTACTCTTCGTACTTGGCCTGGTCGAACTCAATTTCTAGGGACTCCACTGTCGTCCCGACAACAACCTCATCAAACTGAGACACCACCATTTCGTTCGACGAAACAGCTGCTCCCACTGTGGTCGCCATCTTCTGTAGGGTGAAAATTTGATTCTTCCGAGGAAGGGAGTTTCGTTTGTATTTATAAGAAAGCTTATTACAAACTAACAAATCAAATGTTTACAACAGAAGCAGAGGGAAGGCCCTCTTTGTTTTGTGTGGGGACTTTAGGTGGCTATAGGACGCTTCGCTCGATGCTCGGGTCGAGTCTGCTTCCCTTGGACCGTTTGAATGAGGTTGCTGGAGAGCTTCAGTTCGCAGTAGAAGCTCAACTTGAGAGAGTTCGGGTCTGTTTAGTTCGCCGGCGATCGGAGCTCGGAACTAAACAGTGATGCTGCAATGCAAAGGTTATGCAGAGAGCTTGGTCTCAACTCTTTTTTTTTTAAGTTTTGCGACCTCCTCTCCAGTGTGCTAGAAGGGGTTTTTAAATGGAAGAAGGACAGCTTGACTCCTCCTTGAATTGTGGGATGTGACCACCTCTTCTTCAGAGACGTCTAGCTGCTCCTCGATACCATGAATGGTCATTCCAGGGATTGTGCTTTATGTCCTGTCACCTACGATGGGAAGGCCCATTCTTGTATATGAGGCAACGACTGTCTGCTTATCCATGAAGTGTCTGTCCGATCACTCGTACTGTGCGTGACCGCCCGGCGTGCTTTGAGCACGGTGCTTTCTCCTTTCCGGTCAGGAGAGGCGGTGAAGTAGGTGTACAGCACTCGAGTGGGTCTAGCCAACTTGCCGAGTGCCGGCGGATCCAGCTCTCGACTCAGACAGCCGAGGTGAGTCGCATTTATGAAGGCTCAGGTTGACTCGACACCTGTCCAGGCCTTCGTACTGTGCGTACTGCGAGCAGCTGTTTGACGGTCTTGGGGTACCGTGCTCTCTCCCTTTGGGTCGAGAGGGATGGGAAGGTCCATCTCTGCACGTGGGACAGTGGATACCCAGCTGTACTGACGGTCTTGGGGCTTGCTGGCGGATTCGACTCCGAACTCGGGCAGGCGAGTTGAGTGAAGGGCTGTACTGACGGTCTTGGGGCTTGCTGGCGGATTCGACTCCGAACTCGGGCAGGCGAGTTGAGTGAAGGGTGAATTTCTGCCATCCTGATCGATCTTAACTCGTGCTGGCGAGTCGACCGTTAGGCGAACCTGGACTTGAGTACATTTGCCATCCTGATCGATCTTAACTCGTGCTGGCGAGTCGACCGTTAGGCGAACCTGGACTTGAGTACATTTGACGTCTACGCGGTTTAGGTCCGTGCCAGAGAACTGGGCGTGTGAGCTCTTCTCGTAGGCAAATTTCCTGTAAACCCATAGAGGTATTTTTTACCGTCTACACTGGGCGTGTGAGCTCTTCTCGTAGGCAAATTTCCTGTAAACCCATAGAGGTATTTTTTACCGTCTACAGCTGTATGCTTCTCGTCATCTGGGTGCATTTTGATTTGGTTATATCCTGAGAAGCCATCCATAAAATACATTCTCTCGAATCCGCACGTGTTGTCGATAATGACATCTGTGATTGGGAGAGGAAAGTCATCCTTTGGACATGCCGTATTCAGGTCCCTGAAGTCGATGCAAATCCTGATCTTACTGTTCTTCTTCATGACCGGAACGATATTGGCTAACCAATCCGGATGTTGTTCCTCTCGGATAAATCCTGATTCGGTCAACTTCTTAACCTCTGCCTCAATGGCTTCCATAATCTGCGACTTGATATCGAGGAGGTGCATTGCCACATTGGGGTCGAGCCCTGGCATATCTTCATAGTTCCAAGCGAAGACGTCAATATACTCCCTGATGAGAGCAATTAACTCCTCCTTCTCATTTGGGGGAAGACTATCACTGATGAATATCGGCTTTGGGTTAGCTTCGTCGCCCATGTTGATTTGGACTATTTTGTCTTCAGTGGGGGTTCCCTCTGTTCAAACCTATCACCGTACTGCATGTTCAGGTGATGAACCCACGGGTCTTCCCATGTTGGCATTTGATCGTCATCTTCCATTGTGCTTTGAATGCTTCCAACATACTTGTATCGGAATCCCATTCCGAGGAATCTGATGGACGTCTATCTTTATATTGCTCAAATGATTGGTTGTTGATTAACCAGCCACATTCGTCTTCTGAAGAAGATTCATACCCTAACCCTCGTCCGTACTTATAATAATCGTCCGGTTTCCCTTTTGGTAGATATACCGCTTTGGCTGGATTCCGAATACCTCGATCGAAGTATAAACCTTCTCCGAGAGTAAAATCATATCCCTGTTTTTCCATGAGCTTGCGCGCTTCTGGACTGTATTTTGATAAATGCCGACCAGGTTTGTCATCATCCTCATCTTCTCTTAAAAAATTATCTGGTAATGGAGAGCTTTTTCCTTTACCGTAAATCACTTCTTTTGCGCCTCTTATTTTGTTCGGGATGACCATGGTCGTTCCGAAAGAATGCTGGAGGCGTTCCTTTGTTACATAGAACGATCGGAGCGGCATATATAAGTCGGGAACATCATACAAACCTTTTATCACATCATCAAGAGACAGGGAGTACTCTAAATCGTTATTTATTTCATTATTGGCAAGTTACCAGTTACAACTGCCCTCTGACGTTTGTTCATCGTCAAGGTTGATTACAAAGGGTACAATGTCGTTTAAAACATAACCTCCATTGTAATCAAATCCGGCTTCGGTATCAGCTTCCTCTCCGCTGTCCGTGTCGTGGGCCGATGATTCAGGAGAGAATCAATGAAATAATTCTCATACCCTTTGAACGGTTGCTTATTTGCGACCACTGTCCTAACTCTATTATCAGTGTCGACATATTTCAAACACTGATGGAGAGTTGAGGGGATTATAACGTTACTATGGATCCAAGGTCGACCCAATAGTAAGTTATATGAAGTCTCGGCATCGATCACATAACATGTGACTTCCGTCCTCAAATCTCCCATTTGGCACTTTATCCGGATTTTACCCAAGGGTCTTGACCCGCTAGTGTTGAATCCGTAGATAACTGTGACTGTGGCCGCCAATTTACTAACTAGAATACCGAGGAAATGCATCAAGCGAAGCGGCATAATACTCACAGCAGAACCCGGATCCACTTGGATTCGGTTGACTTTGCTGGAGCCAATATACCCGATGAAGTACAGCGGTCGATCATGGTTCGAACTCTTCGTCTGCATATCCTCTTTAGTGAAAGTAATGCAAGGAAGGTTCTTAGTCGCTATATTGCAGTGTTGACTCAGCGGTTCTGGTTCTTCAGGCATCGGCTTGACTTGAGTTAGAAACACCTCTGAATTGGCCAAAGCTTCTTGCAAGGCCTCCCTGGTTTCTTTGGACAACCGCAGCAACTCATACAGCGTTATCCATGCTGGAATGTTGGCTAGTTGAGCCATTATATCGAAGACTTGTGGAGTCTTCGAGCTTTCCGGTTTGTCTCTTCCAATCGGGTGACTGAAACGAGACTGCTTCGGATTCTGTACCTCCTGGGGATTCTTCTCTTTCGGTTTATTCACCGGCTGTCGGCGAGCTTCTTTACCCGGTGTGGGACTTGCAATCACTCCCATCTCCGTGAGAGTTTTGGCTGGTCCCCGTTTATTCACCCACTGCTCACTAGGTGGTGGATAATTGTAGTGATACTCATTTCCGCTTCTAGTGGCGAAGACTTCTTGTTCTTCTTCGGAGAGCGGGAAAGTAGGAGCTTCATCGCCATCCTCCTCGAAAATTACGGATGTAGCATTGCAATTTCTTCTTGGATGATGATCCGGCCCATTGTTCATCTTCAATCAGGTCGGGGTGAACCCAGAGAATTTCGCCGTTTGAGGCTGTGTGTGGCACGAGTCCTTTCTGACGCTGTCCATGCGGGTCGTTGTTCACTGTCTTCATTTCTACTTTGGTGATGCGCTCTGGTTTGAACCATGTTGTGGGCACCGATCCAAAGCTGATTGACACCGCATTTGCTCCAACATTCTTGGACGGCTTCGGGGTTATGACGCCTACATCAATTAGCGCCTGGATCTTGTCCTTGAGGTGGTAGCACGACTTGGTTGGGTGATGGACCGCTCTATGGTATGCGCAATACTTTGGATCCGTCACTTTGCTAGCTCCTTCTTGGTCCACGATCGCCGGCAGCTGGATTTTGTTGTTCTCCAACAGGTACTTAAAGATTTCGGGAACTTCGTCATCTTTGAAGGAGTACACTTTAGGAAACCTCGGCTCTGAAGACTTCTGCTTCTGAGGCCGTTGTTGCCATTGCCCCCGAGATTGTTGTGATGCTTGTTGTTGCTGCTGTTGCTGAGGTTGCAATTGAAAAGTTTGATTAGCATCAACTGCATTAGCATGTGTCTTACCTTTCCCCCGTGGGACAAAATTCTGTTGCGGAGCGTTCGTCGCCTGTTGGCCTCTTTCCGCCTTCTTCCTTCTGAGGAATCGCTCGGCTTGCTCCCCTCGGACCTTCAGATCCTTCCATGTTTTGGACGGTGCTGTTCCCATTGCTTCCAACACGTCCAACGCGAGGTTATTGTGACAAGTTTGGAGAATGAACTCCTCGGTGATCGGGTCCCGACAGTTCATTGCCTTGTTCCGGAACCTTTTGATGAAGGTGTCAACCAATTCCCCGTCTTTTTGTTTCTCGTCAAGCAACGACCCGATGGATATCTCTGTGTCATCGTCGAAGAAGTTGGCGAGGAACTTAGTCTCCATGTCGTCCCAGCTGTTCACGCTTCCTGGCTTGAGGCGGCGATTGAAGGCGGCTCCACGAAGAGTGCCAACGAAGGACCGTACCATCAGAGGCTCATTACCTGAGATAACCCCCAAGTGCGATTTGAAGTAAATCAAATGCTGGGTGGGTGAACCCATCCCATTAAACGGCATGAAGTTAATTAGATTGAACTTCGCCGAATATGGGATCGATTCCCATTCTCTTGGGTATGGGCAAGGAATGCATGTCTTCTTCATCTCTTGAGCGGAAATCAATGTATTGATCTTGCTCTCGAGATTTTTAATCTTTAAGTTTTCACCTGTGTTTTCGCTAGCATTCTCGTTACCACCCCCTGCATTGACGGGAGGATTATTGGTATTATGAGTCTCATTCGCATTTGTGTCCTCATCTTCCAATTTCTCTCATGTTTTGCATGGCCATCTGCATTTCGAACCTGAAGGTTTCCTGTTGCTTAGCTAAGGCGTCTTCAAGCATTTTGGCCACTTGCTCCGCACTTATCATAAGTGCCTCGCGGGGTTGTCCCTCGCTGGATACCGTATTATCTGATGCGACCGTGGAGCTGGCATCAGATTCTTCATCTTCTGAAGGGAGTCTTGTTCGAACCCTACCATAGGTTGTTCGCTTAATGGTTCCGGACTACAGACGGGTTCTAGGCCGGGATGCTTTCAGAATCGACTCGAGATTATCCCGTGCCGATGTCCCTCTGCTAGTCATATTGGTGGTGACCCTCGGAAATTCTCCGTCTTCGACTATCCTTCTTCTTCGTCGGAAACGCCTGGGCCTCGGTTTTGGCGTTTCGGTACCAAGTCTTTCGAAAACCGAAACTCTTTCGGGGACCGCCTTGATGCAGTTGCACTCAGACAATACTGCCCGAATGAGTTTGGAACAGGGGCATTGAGCTTCCTGTTCTCGGGGACTCCTCTTCCTGGTTTTACTCGTACCCCCAACACAATAGTACAATTCGTCTGCTTGACCTATCGTGTGTTGGCACGACTTCTCAGGTATAACATTATCGTCATCAGATGATAATGTTTCCTTCTGAGGGTGAACTATCTTCTTTGGGCCTTCGAGAGTCACGCGCCTCGAAACATGCCTTTTCGGGCGTGAGTTCTCAGTGGGCTCCTGGATTTCAATGCGCAAATTAGCACACACGGCTACCGTGAACTCCTTGTCATGTTGAGGGTGGTGGCGACCCCCAGCATGTTGAGTCGTTCGGGGCTTCTTCATCGGGTCCAAACGTTCTTGGACTGGAGCTTTGCCTCTCTCGTCGGGAATTGGACCGAGGTGCTCCAAGACTGACTTTCTCCTTCGGTATGGGAATTCTCGGCGACTTAGCTTGGTTCGCCGGAGGTTGGACTTTGGCTGGAGGCTGCAAAGGTTGCTCCTTAGCCTGAATCGCCGCTTTAGATTTTGGCCTCCAGACTTGGCGGGTTGGTGGCGGCTTCTTCGCCACCTCCTTCTGCAATCTCCTGCGGGCTTCTTGGATCTGAGCCTGTGCTTGCGCTGACAGTGCGCGACGCTTGCGAATGCGCTCTTCAAGTGTCGAACGGTTCCGTTTGACACGGACCCATTCGTTCGTTGGCGGCTTGGAGGAGTCGCCATTCATTGTTTGGTCTGATAATATCACTTCGGTTGAGGCTTCGATGAGGGAGCTAATTGATTCTCAGCAGGTGGAGAGTTTTAGACTGACCTTAGATGTATCGCAGCGGGTGGAGAGTGATGCTACTTCATATTGGATGGAGATTACTCCATATACTCCAGATCATACTGCATTGTTTGGGATTCCAACTGAGATGACACAGCTTGGAGATCATTTGAATGCAGATGATGAGTTGTTTTTGGATTCGAGTGTAGCTGGTGGACATAGTTCACAGTTGGATATAGCCATTGGTTCACCTCAGATGAAGGTGTTTGATTCGTTACTGTTCGCGGGAAAAATTATGTTCTTCATTGATGCCATTGCACACTCTTGTAATAGTTTATCGATTACAAAGATCCGGTCTTTTTATAAGATCCGGTTACAACAAAATCAAAGAAAAATAAAAAAGAAAATTACAATTCTTTCCTTATTTGTCGAACGAATCGCGAGCTCCTGTTTTGCGGTCACTTGCTTTGTGGGTTCTTCGCCTGTGCCGGGCTTTATCCGTGGACCACCGCGCGATCTAGATCCGGTCGGATCTACACGATTTGACGGGTGTTATCTCACTAAGGAAATAACAGCCGGGGGGTACTATTTCACCAAGGAAATAATAGCCTTTAGTTCTCGGGAGCAAAGGCCAAGCTTTGATCCGGAGGATGACTACGTAGATCTGAGATCTGATCTCTCTTTCTCGAACTCCTGCCTTTTGTGACGTGGATGTTCGCCAAGAACCAGATCTGAATGTCCAAGTCTTCAAGTCTTTAAAACTCCAAGCTTAATTCTCAATTCGGCAGAGTTTCGGCTCCAAAAGTTCCAACCCCTCAAAATGAACCAAGGGGGGCCTATTTATAGGCTCTCTGAACTGTGCCCGGGCACAGATCTGGCCGACCACCTATGGGTGGCTCGGCCACCGAGCCACCTATAGGTGGCTCCGTCTTTCGGTTCTGTCCGTGATTCGGTTGTGTGGTTGACTTGTTCGGATTCGATTCGTAGACTTGATTTGGCAGTAAATCCACTTCTGAGTTCGAGTCTGAAATTGATCTTGATTCGATCGTGATTCGTTCGAGTCCGCCCTTGGTTGGATGACTCGCTGACTCTTCGAACCCTTGGCTTGATTTCACACGCGAATGGATGTATTCCGTTGCTTGCGTGCGATTTGTTAACCTCGTCGCCTCGTTAATCCTCTTCGTTGCGTGTCACTTGGCTTTGGCGTTGTGGACTGACGCTCGTGTCTGGATACGTCGCCCGATGGTTCGTTGGTCTGTTGAATCACCGTGCTGAGCTATGCTAAGGGACCTATAGGTAGTTTTATACACCTACATGGACGTAGGCAAATTACCGAACCACGTAAAATTGCTTGTCTCGCTGGTTGTGTGATTTGTAATAGCTTACTTAGGTTCCCTCTATAAGCCAGTCCTAGAACTAATGAGAGGAAGAGCTGATATCCCACTTTGTTGAGATATTTTGCTTTTGGTTCTTATTTCCTTTGTGAAACAAGAATTCCTATTACGACCTGACTCTCTTGTTGTGATGCCGACGTGCTGCTGAAATTGTCGCTGCACGCAACAGTTGAAGTACTTGCTTTATCATGTTATGAAATTATATGTACATTAACTTTGTTTGGTTCATGGTGAGTTAGTGATTGTTTGTTTCATTAAGTGAGGTTGTGGCATTTAGTCGAGGTTATATGTTTCAACATACGAGTTGATATATGCACAAAGTTTATGAGCAACAGTTGTTATGGATTGCATGTGGTGCAACGGGGAAATTGTTAAGAGATTCAACTAGGCTTTGGTGTTTTTAATATGGACAGAGGTTGGCAATCCTGTCCATTATACTTAGCCACATTTCCAACAATAAAAAAATCATAGGGTGTTTGTAAGATTGTTGAGGTTACCAACCCAGGCTATTTCGAACTTAGTTCAATATAGTTGGGATTACCAACCCCTATCAATTTGAACTAAGTTTGAAACAGAAGAGGTTCGCAACCCTGACAAATTTGAACATAGTTCAAAATAGATGAAATACCAATCCTGCCTATTTGAATTAGCTTCTAACGGGATGGTGTTGCCAACCCGGCTAATTAGAAAAGAATATTTTGTTTAAAATTTGACCTAGTTTGAGCTAGCACTGCTGACATGACTATAATCAGTTCAATTTTTATAAATAAAAATGGATTTGGGTCAGGCTTTTAGAATTAAATTAGGACAAATTTTTAAAACAGTCCCTTTTGCACTTTTAATCCCAAAAAAAGACCCCTTTTGAACTTAATTTCAAAAACCGACCTGGTTTCAGCGTTGGAACTAGGTCGGTTTTTTAAAAAAAAATTACGAAACTTCACAGGAGTTGAACTCCCGTGAAGTTTAGCAGATTTTTAAACTTCACGGGAGTTCAACTCCCGTGAAGTTTAAGTTCTTCAAAACTTCACGGGAGTTGAACTCGTGTGAAGTTTTATTGCTCCAATTCCTGCTCCTCTGAATAACCCACTCTCCGTTGCCAACCCAATCAAACCACCAGTAATTGCTCCTGCCAACAAACCCACTGAACCCCAAACCAAACCAAAAAGATCAAATTTTGATCTGTGTAATGAAATCAGCACACGCAAAAACGACGACCCAGGTCATTAAATTGAGTAAACTTGTAGCCAAATTTTGGGAAAATAGAGCAAACCTGTAGCAAAGACACATGTGACAACAGTGCAGATGAGCTTCTCAGTGAGTTGTGAAGCTAAGGAGCTTGCCCCGCTTCTTCTTTCATTGGAATTTGAGGTGATAACAGAGGACAGGGAAGAGGAAGGTGACCAAGGAACAGGGAGAAGATCCATGACCAAATTTGGGGAAATTTTGAGATGTTTTTTTAATAAATGACTTGGGGGCAGGAATTGGGTTGGCAACGGAGAGTGGTTTGATTGGGTTGGCAACGGAGAGTGGGTTATTCAGAGGAGCAGGAATTGGGGCAATAAAACTTCACGGGAGTTCAACTCCCGTCAAGTTTTTTAAGAAGTTAAACATCACGGGAGTTGAACCCCCGTGAAGTTTAAAAATCTGCTAAACTTCACAGGAGTTCAACTACCGTGAAGTTTCAAAAAAAATTTCAAAAACCGACCTGATTTCAGCGCCAAGGCTGAAACCAGGTCGGTTTTTAAAATTAAGTTCAAAAGGGGTCTTTTTTTGGGATTAAAAGTGCAAAAGGGACTGTTTTGAAAATTTGTCCAATTAAATTATCGAATGAGTCTCTCTCAAAAATTTGTCCTCATAATAATGGGAGGAGTGAATTGGATAACGAAAGGACATATTACATTAATTTAGATTGTTCTAGGATGACGTGATAACGCTTAAGGGGCTGTTTGTTTTGGGTTTTTTTTTTCTTGCCATAATGGCAGCTTTCCACCCCCTCCCCGAGGCAAAATACTCAAAACAAACAACCCCTAAGCATTGATTCTATTCTTCCGTCTTGGAGTACACATTAATCAAACCAGCAGAAATGATGAAGCTCTTTGGCCTCTTGATCTTATCAGTGTAGGCATGAGTCTCTCATCCACCAATAAATCACACAAAAGAATAGGCTAAATTACAAGATTAGTATAAAAAATGAGGCATGACTATCAAATAGGTGTAAAAAGTGATGCTGACTACAACAATGTTTGAATTATGATTATATAAAAGGCAACATTGATCACCGCCAACGAGTTTTAAGAATTTTATATATACAAATTTGTCCCCCACGTACTCTTGGTATTTGGGAAGAGGAGACGTTGAAGGTTGAGAGAAAAAAAAAGGAATGAGAGAAATAGTCCTTTTGGGAGAAGAAGTGGTTGAATCGGAGAAAAGAATGGAGGAGGGAAAAGAGATAGATGTTGAAAAAG
>NC_033799.1:61501430-61521407 GCF_001876935.1 Asparagus officinalis | reverse complement strand
CAGAGAGCTTGGAAAGCCATTGGTTTTAGAAGAGAGGAGAAGAGAGAAGAGGAGAGAGAGACGAGAGAGAGAGAGAGAAGATTGAGATCTGCGAAGTAGCGCTTGGATTTGAGGGATTGAGGAGAGGGATACAGATTTTGGGAATTTAGCTATTGGCATGAATAATGCTAAAAAGGCGGTTGCAGCACAAAGCTCATATTTAAGGGCGAACCACATGGACAAAATTAGGGGCCGCAACACATGGAAGTTTTGTTTTTTGGACTGGACAAACATCCCCTAACTTTTTTATATCAATATGGTAATTTGACGCCCACGAGAATAACTTGCAAATACTGAATAACTTTTCTAAATCTTTAATATATTATATTCTACAAATTTATTTATACCAATGCTTTCATTAAGGGATTTTTTGGTTTTCATCTCAAATTAGTAAAAGGAGAACTATTTTTGCATCTTTGACATTTTCCATACCTTTCATAGAAGGAAAAATTACCAATAGACCATTTTAGAAACTTAGCTCAAAAAACCGCGATCCATTCGTAACTTGTTAATCAATTCGAGCTAGTTCTTAGTCAGCGTCAGCAACAATGGGCGGAAACTGGGTCGAAATCTGGAAGCCCATGTTTCGTACGAAACCCTATACGGATGTCAGAACTTCATAGATTTAGTTAGAGAATTAAATGGCGGCACTACAATCCCTTTTTAGTCTTAAAATCCTCATATTTTCAAGACCCCAAAGGGATGTGATATCCTATAGAGTTTTTTAGCATTACAGCTAAACAACAAGAGTCATAATACATTGGCCTCAGGTTGGGTGAGTGGTAACTCCACAACACTTAGACTATCTGCAAGTTATTCCAAATGGTCTTGGGTTGGTTCAATATCTCAATGTATTGTCCAACATTATTTATTTGTCGCTATAGATCTATTAGAATTAAACATAAAAATTAATTGATTGCTCTTAAGGCCCTAACGATTCAACTCCTGTCTTTCAACCATAACTTTAACTCTTAATCCTAACCAACTAAGCACAACTCCAAGTGATTGGTGGATTTGTATAGTGTGCTATAGAAATCATGGATTTCCAATCCCTGATCGAGATTTAGTAGAGATCAAAAGCCTAAGAGGGGATGAGAATCTGGCTGGTAGTTCGTCAAAATCTTATTTTTTTTAAATCAACCTATGTCTCTCAACCTTCCTACTTAACGTATTGAATAAGACTTCGATTTTAATAATAAGGTGCAACTAGCTCGAAAATGTAATTTCTAGAAAAACAAATCCTATTTAAAAAGGACACCATTTCAAACAACCCCTTTACACTTATTTCAAAAAACCGATCCTCGTTTGCCAAAAAGAAAATGAAAAGCGACGCAAGTTCAGCCAGTGGCGCTGACAACCGCACAACTTCATTGCTTAAGTTTTCCTACTCTCAACCCCCTGAAAGGTTCTATAAATATTTATCCCTCTCTTATTTATATTTTCCTCTCAAATAATATTGAATCAGATTTTTCAATGGAAGATCAATTAAAATCCGAGCAGAGCAACAAGAATCCCGATGACTCAATATCTCATAAACCCCAAGGCCTCACTCATACCATCATCCCTCACATTCTGAACTTGTAAGTTCCACTCTTTCTTTTTTTTTGTTCCTTTCTTTCAAATATTTTGATCAAAATAATTGGTAATTTTATTTTTTTCAGATATGGGTCACGTGCTATAGCTAACGACTTTGAGATTTATGACCTTAACGCTACTTTTGAGGATCCCCTAACGCTATTTTTGATCAAAATAGTTCTAGTTCTAATTCATGGCTCTTGGGCTCTTGTGTTAGTTCTAACTCACTGCGTGTTAGTTCTAACTCACCACTTATTAGTTCTAGTTCTAGTTCTAATTCATGGCTCTTGGGCTCTTGTGTTAGTTCTAACTCACCGTGTGTTAGTTCTAGTTCTAATTTGTATCTAGACTTGTTTGCTTCCATCTTCTAAACTCTATTGTGCCTTAAATGCAGGCTGGCCGATCATCCTATGTCCCACCTGATATGCTAGCTTCTGTACCCAACCCTAGAGCCATGGCAGCTGCAGCATGGCACAGAGTAGCAGCGCTCGCCGTTGAGAAGAATATGTGGCATTTAAAGAGCTAAGACAACTTTACCTAGAAGATTGCGAGCTTCGTACTTGACATAGATTTTTATCTACCAGCATTTTTTTTTGAAGTTTTCACCCCCTTTTTAGCTCATTTTGTTTTCCGCTTGTGCCTGTGTATGAGCTGAGAAGGCTGAGTATTGTTCATTTTCTTGGTAACATCATAACAAACCATATTATAAAATGAAGAAGATCTGACACATTATAATAAAAAAAATTCAAGTTTATTTCTATGTTCGTATCTCTCTTTGATGGTTTTATTTTTACGGGTAACTGTTTGTGTGCTTTTGTAATGTATTGTGGTCATGATATCTTTATATATGAAATTTTCTCCATTCATCCTGTTGTTTGGATGGGTCCCCAGGACCCCAGCTCATGCAAGACCCTGCAGTGATCATCTGCAGCAGCTTCTGAAGTGATCATCTTTATTTAGTTGTCATATTCTTTCATCTTTTTATTGATGGCTAACACAAGAGCCCAAGAACCATGAATTAGAACTAGAACTAACAAGCGATGAGTTAGAACTAACACAAGAGCCCAAGAACCATTGAATTAGAACTAACACGTGGTGAATTAGAACTAACATGCGGTGAGTTAGAGCTAACACAAGAGCCCAAGAGCCATGAATTAGAACTAGAACTAACACGCGGTGAGTTAGAACTAACACGCGGTGAGTTAGAGCTAGCACAAGAGCTCAAGAGCCATGAATTAGAACTAGAACTAACACGCGATGAGTTAGAACTAACACGCGGTGAGCCTAAGAGCCATGAATTAGAACTAGAACTAACACGCAATGAGTTAGAACTAACACGAGGTGAGTTAGAACTAACACGCGGTGAGTTAGAGCTAACACAAGAGCCCAAGAGCCATAAATTAGAACTAGAGCTAACATGTTGTGAGTTTGAACTAACACGCGGTGAGTTAGAACTAACATAAAGATCCTAAGAGCCATGAATTAGAACTAGAACTAACACGCAGTAAGTTAAAACTAACACGCGGTGAGTTAGAACTAACAAGAGCTCAAACAAACGTCCACACTCCTTGGCCTCTCATCTCATTTTACCTTCTCTTTCTCCAAAAAAATCAGAATTAAATCCAAAAAAATAAAAAAATATGCTCGCATAATCAAGATAGCCTCCGCTCGATGGCCGCAGTCGCCACCTACAACGACCGTGTCCTTTCCCTCGCGTTCCGGTCACCTCCCAACCGCTCGCTTTTCCGCCGGCAATGTGGTGTTCGGACTCCGACGAGGCCCTTAGAGGCGTGCTCGATGTTGTTTCCTTTCGAGGGAAGGGTTGGATGGCACCAGAGATTAGAACACATATCGTTGTTCGAATTTGTTGCTTTGCTCGTCTCTCGTTATCTTTTTCTTTCAATTAGATTACTTCAGTTTTAATTTATGTGCACATGCACATAAAGAGAATTAAAGAATTATAGTCGTATTAGTTTTTCTTTTTCCGTCAAGAAGATATGTAGCTGAATACAAAGTTCTGGGGTAATGCCTTGCTGGTTGTAAAATTTGGTTTATCTTCTTGGATCCTTCTCTTTATTAGTAAAGGCTTAGTTGAACCCGAGAAAGATGATAATGCCTTTTAAGATTTTCACAGTTGTTGGGTTGGGTTGGATTAAGAGAATGTGGAGGTGGTGACGGCGAGGAGGGTGAGGGTCAGGGCAATGAGCTTGAGAAAGCCATTGGTTTTAGAGAGAGAGGAGAGAGAGAGAGAGAGAGAGAGAGAGAGAGAGAGAGAGAGAAGATGAGATCTAGCGAGAGAGAGCGCTTGGATTTGAGGGATTGAGGAGAGGGATAAGGACATTTTGGGAATTTTAGCTTAGTTGGCATGTAATAATTGCTAAAAAGGGGTTGCAGCACAAAATGTCATATTTTAAGGGGCTGAACCACATGGGAAAAAGTTAAAGGGGCTGCAACACATGAAGTTTTTTTTTGGACCTGGACACATTTTCCCCTACTTTTTATATCAATATGGTAATTTAGCCCACAAGAATAACTTGCTTAAATACTGAATAACTTTTTAAATCTTTTTAATATATATATCTTAAATTATTTTATACTCAATGCTTTGTTAAGGGAATTTTTGGTTTTCATTCAAATTAGTAAAAGGAGAACTATTTTTGGCACTTTTTGACCATTTCCATACCTTTCATAGAAGGAGAAAATTTTAAAATAGACCATTTTAGAAACTTACTCACAAAAACCGATCCATTCGTAACTTGTTTATCAATTTCGACCTATTCTTAGTCACGTCAGCAACATAGGCGGAAACTGGGTCGAAATTGTGAAGCATGTTTTACGAACTATACGAGATTGAGAATCTCATAGAGTTTAGTAGAGAATTAATATGGGATTACAATCCCTTGGAGTTTAAAACTCATATTTTAACTCCAAAGGATTGTGAATCCTATAGAGTTTATAGCATACAACTACACAAGATTCATAATCTCATGTAGTTGGTTGAGTGGTAACTCCAAGACACTTAGACTTCAATTATTCAAATGGTCTTGTGTTCAAATCTCAATATTGCCAACATTATTTTATTTTTCTATATATCTATTTAGAAGTTAAACATGAAAAAATAATTTATTGCTTGGCTAAGATTCAAACTCATGTCCTTTCAACCCATAACTTTAACTCTTAATCTCTTAACCACTTAGCCAACTACAAGTGATTGTGGATTTCGTATAGTGTGCTATAAAATGCATGGGATTCCAAATCCCACGGAGTTTGGTAGAGATCAAAACTCTACGGGATTGAGAATCTCGTGTAGTTCGTAAATCTTATTTTTTAAATTCAACCTAGTTTCAACCTCCACTGGTAATGTAGTTGAAACTAGATCGAATTTAATAAATAAGGTGCAACTAGATCGAAAATGGTAATTTCTAAAAACAATAGTCTATTTTAAAAAGGACAAATTTTCAAACCAACCCCTTTACACTTATTTGCAAAAAACGACCCGTTTCCAAAAAAAATTCAAAAAGCGACCAAGTTTCAGCCCTGGCGCTGAAACCAGGTCGGTTTTTAAAAAAATTTATCCGAAACTTCACGGGAGTTCAACTCCCGTGAAGTTTAGCATATTTTTAAACTTCACGGGAGTTCAACTCCCGTGAAGTTTAGCATATTTTTAAACTTCACGGGAGTTCAACTCCCGTGAAGTTTAATTTCTTAAATAAACTTCACGGGAGTTGAAGTTGAACAAACTTCACGGGAGTTCAACTCCCGTGAAGTCTGTTGTGAGAGCAAAAATTCCACGGGAGTTGAACTCCCGTGGAGTTACAGTCCCCAATTGCCAGGGATCGATTCTCTGGCAATTTTCACCTGTAACTCTACGGGAGTTGAACTCCCGTGGAGTTTTGGCCTGACTATATAAGGCACAAGTCCCGTGAACCAATCGATATCTCTCACTTCTCATCCTCAAACGAAAACTCTAGCCCTCTCTCCCTCGTCCCCAACCCACTGTCTGCCCAAGGCTCCACCGGCGCGGCGTCGCCGCCAATTTCCGACACCTCCGCCCGCCAGAGTTGATCGCTCTCGCTGTCGTTGTCGCGTAGCCCTCTCTCCCTCATCCCCAACCACCGCCGCCACCCAAGGCTCCCACCACCGGTGCCACCCTTATTTTCGACAGCGTCCGTCGCCAATTCCTATCCCGCCCGAGTTGATCGCTCTCGCCGTCGTTGTCGTCGGAGTTCACCGCAAATTAGGGCATCGATAAATTGAAGGTAAATTCATCTAATTTTTTTTCTTTATTTCTTGTATATTCTCACTATTTCGTAGTGATCTCATGTAAAAAATTAGATTTTAGAAATTAATTATGGATTGTTTATGATTTTTATGAAGAAAATTTAAATAATTTTGTGGATTTAGAGGGGGAATTGTCAAAAATGTAAAAATTAGTGTAACTACATATTTAGGAACATCGATATATGAATTTGGGTAAAATTATGGTTTTCTAAAATTGGTATAGGATTTAATGGTAAGTAACAATTAATTTCTAAAGTTTTTTTTTGTGTAATATTGATCTTGAATGTTTTACTCTTCAGAGGTAATGACGAACGATCGAATTGTAATTTTGTGTTTGTATGATGGGAAGATTAACTACCTCAAAAATAATATGCCTGTTTATGAAGGAGGTACTGTAGGCGTATAAAACTGCCTATAAGTCCCTTTAACACGGCTCAGCACGAACCGACGAATCATCGGGCGACGTATCTAAGCACGATCGTTAGCTCGTCAACACCGAAGCCAAACGATGCGCGACGGAACGAATTAACGAGGCTACGAAGCTGACGAACCGCACACAAACAACGGAATGAATCCACTCGCGTGCGGAATCAAGCTAACGGGTTAGGGAATCAACGAGTCATCCAACCAAGGGCAGACTCGGACGAATCACGATCGAATCAAGATCAGTTTTGGAATCGAACTCAAGAATCGGATTTGCTGCCAAATCAGGAATCAGATTTACTGCCAAATCAGGTCAACGATTCAAATCCAGCCAAATCAACCACAGAACCGAAAAACAGGCACAAAACTACGTAAAACCACGCCTAAGGGGGCTCGGCCAAAACCGAGCCACCCATGGGTGGCTCGGCCAAAACCGAGCCACCCATAGGTGGCTAGGTGACGCCAAATAAGGCAGGAGTTCGAGAGGATTGGATTTGAGATCTACACGATCACACTCCGGATCTAAGCTTGGTTCTTAGATCCCGAGATTCGAGCGGTTGTTTCCTTGGTGAAACAATCCCTCCCGGCTATTATTCCCTTGGTGGAATATTACCCGTCATATCGTGTAGATCCGACCGGATCGAGATCACGCGGTGGTCCACGGCAAATAACCCCGGCGCAGGCAAAGAACCCACCAAAGCGAGCGACCGCAAAACAGGAGCTCGCGATTAGTTCGACAAATAAGGAAAATTGTAATCTTTACTTTGTTTTCTTTGATTTTTCATTGTAACCGGATCTTATAAAAAGACCGGATCTTTGTAACGCATAAAGTTGTTAACTGAGATAGCAATGATATCAACAATGAAGAAAGCTACGATTTTTCCCGCGAACAATCTGGCGACCACAGTGGGAGCCACCGATCTCGCTGCCGAGATCGTTGCGTCGCAGCCGCGGATCCCGATCCCGGTCGAGGAGGAGGTCGAGTATGAATTCGACCAACAAAAGTTCGAGGAGTATCTGTCATCCTCGTCCGGATCTACCTCCCCTCGCAAGTCCAACAAGTCCCAGAAGTTCTCCTCTAGGAGAAAAACTCGTTGGTATGAAGACGTTGAAAATACCAACGAAGATCTTGCCCTGTTGGATGCCAAAGTCGCATCGGGTGAGATCCCTCCAATTCCCAATCAGGTCGGATCTGCTCTGGTCAACCCTGCCGTCGCCCCGCCAAAGGCAACGTCAACGCCTTGCGAAGCAATTCGCAAAGGCCATGGAGTCAGTTGACGGGATCCGCCACAACGCGGATCTGAAGAACAAGAGAGGCAAACAACCTCAACAAATGATGAGTGGCAGCTCCTCCAAGCCGCCAACCAACGAATGGGTCCGCGTTAAACGGAACCGTTCGACATTAGAAGAGCGCATTCGCAAACGCCGCGCGATGTCAGCGCAGGCACGGGCTCAAGTCCAAGAAGCCCGTAGGAAGCTGCAGAAGGAAGTGGCAAGCAATCCGCCACCAACCCGCAAAGTCTGGAGGCCCAAGTCCGAAGTGCTGATTCAGGCCAAAGAGCAACCTTTGCAGCCTTCGAAGCAGGTTCAACCTTCGGCGAACCAAACGAAGTCGCCGAGAATTCCCATAGCTACTCTGGGAGATCATGCAGAATCATCCCGAAGGAGAAAGTCAGTCTTGGAGCGCCTCGGTCCAATTCCTGACGAGAGAGGCAAAGCTGACTCAACACGCTGGGGGTCGCCGTCACCTCCAACATGATAAAGAAATCAGGGCAGCTATGCGCACCAATTTGCGCATTGAAGTCCAAGAGCCCGCTGAGAACTCACGCCCGCAAAGGCATGTTTCGAGACGCGTAACTTTTGAAAACCCGAAGAAGGCAGTTCGCCCTCAGAAGGAAACGTTGTCATCCGATGATGATAACGTTATACCTGAGAAGTCGTGCCAACACGCGATAGGTTGCTCCGACTTTCAAACGGACGAGCTGTACTATCGTGCCGGGGGTACGAGGAAAACCAGGAAGAGGAGTCCTCAAAGACTAGAGACCCAATGCCTCTGTTCCAAACTCATTCGGGCGGTATTGTCTGAGTGTAATTGCATCAAGACGGTCCCCGGAAGAGTTTCGGTTTTCGAGAGGCTCAGCACTGAAATGCCAAAGCCAAGGCCTAGGCGTTTCCGACGAAAGAGAGCGGTGGTGGAAAACGGAGAATTCCCGAGGGTCATCGTTAATATGACAAGCAAAGAGACCTTGTCACGGGATAATCTCGAGTCGATTCTGAAAGCATCCTGGCGTCTAACCCGTCTGCAGTCTGGAGCCATCGCACGAGAAACTTATGGTAGGGTTCGGACAAGAGTACCTTCAGAAGGTGAAGAGTCGGATACCTGCTCCGCGGTCGTATCAGATAATACAGTGTCCGGTGAGGGGGAACCCCGCGAGTCACTGATGATAAGCGCGGAACAAGTGGCCAAGATGCTCGAAGAAGCCATGGCTAAACAGCAAGAGAGCTTCAAGTTCGAAATGCAGATGGCCATGCAGACTATGAGAGAGATGCATGAGCAACAAATCCAGGCACTGACAAACCAGCAAGGCGAACCAAGCCGCCGTAATCAGGTTGTTCAAGAAGATGAGCACACGAATGCGGATGAAGCTCGCAATGCCAATGAGCCTCCCGTCAATGCAGGGGGTGGTAATGAGAATGCCAACGAAGATACAGGTGAAAACCTAAAAATTAAAAACCTCGAAAGTAAGATCAATACGTTGATTTCTGCTCAAGAGGTAAAGAAAACGGGCATTCCTTGTCCATACCCAAGAGAATGGGAATCAATCCCATATCCGGCGAAGTTCAACCTAATCAACTTCACGCCGTTCGATGGGAAGGGTTCCCCCACTCAGCATTTGATTTACTTCAAATCACACCTGGGTGTTATTTCTAGCAATGAGCCTCTAATGGTGCGGTCATTTGTTGGCACTCTTCGCGGAGCCGCCTTCGATTGGTATCGCCGCCTCAAGCCAGGAAGCGTGAATAGCTGGGACGACATGGAGACAAAATTCCTCGCTAACTTCTTCGACGACGACACCGAGATATCCATCGGAACGTTGCTCGACGAGAAACAAAAGGACGGGGAATTGGTCGATACCTTCGTCAAGAGGTTCCGGAATAAGGCGATGAACTGTCGGGACCCGATCACCGAGGAGTTCATTCTCCAGACTTGCCACAACAACCTCGCATTGGACGTGTTGGAAGCAATGGGAACAGCACCGTCTGACACTTGGAAAGACTTGAAGGTGCGCGGTGAACAAGCCGAACGCTTCCTCCGAAGGAAGAAAACCGAGAGGAACCGACCGACGGCTAATCCGCTGAACTCGAACTTCGCCTCTCGTGGTAAGGGCAAGGCACCTACAGCTACTGGTGGTGCTAATCAAACGTCACAACAGTAATCCCGAAGGCAGCAAAAGACTTCGGACCCGAGATTTAAAAAAGAGTATTCCTTCAAGGACGAAGACGTTCCAGCCATCTTCGAATCCCTCCTTGGAAGCAATAAGATCAAGCTACCACCTATCACAAATCAGGAGGAAGCTGACAACACGACGGATCCAAAGTACTGTGCATACCACGGGAGGGTCGTTCATCCCACCAAGGATTGCTTTACTCTGAAGAACAGCATCCAAACCTTGGTTGAAGCCGGCGTTATAACGCTAAGGTAAGCCAAATGAAAGAATCAACACTCCGATAAGTATAAGAGTATAAACTGCTTCTTAACACTCCGATAAGTATAAGAGTATAAACTGCTTCTTAACACTCCAAAGAGTATATGAGTATAAACTGCTTCTCAATCCTCCGACCGGTATAAGAGGTTAAACTGCTCCCCGATACTCCAAAAGGTATATGAGTCTAAACTATTTCCTTTCTTCCACGGGAAGTTCCTGGAGAGTGTCATGCATGGTATTCTTAAGGATAACCCGATCATGCAGCCGATACAATGATAAACCCAGTTTCGCAAGAAAAGCTGGGGGTGGATGATTCATGTAACGGGAAGTTCCCGAAAGAATGTTACATATAATTTCCTTAGGGATAGCCCGATCATTACAAATAAAATGATAAACACTAAACCCACCATTTATTTGGTCAAACCTTCCTACAGTTAGGACCGCAATCAAAATCCCCTCTCGATTCCTCCAATGAACGAGAGGTCCATTGTCAAATCGAGTGATCAAACCTTCCTACAGTTAGGGTCATCTCAAGCTCCCGCTTGGTCAAACCTTCCGACAGTTAGGGCCAAAACCAAAATCCCCTCTCGATTCCTTCAATGAACGAGAGGCCCACAAATTGAGTGATCAAACCTTCCTACAGTTAGGGTCATCCCAAGCTCCCGCTTGGTCAAACCTTCCGATAGTTAGAGCCAAAACCAAAATCCCCTCTCGATTCCTTCAATGAACGAGAGGCCCACAAATTAAGCGATCAAATCTTCCTACAGTTAGGATCGTCTCAAACCTCCCATTTGGTCAAACCTTCCGACAATTAGGGCCAAAACCAAAATCCCCTCTCGATTCCTTCAATGAACGAGAGGCCCACAAATTAAGCGATCAAACCTTCCTACAGTTAGGATCGTCTCAAACCTCCCACTTGGTCAAACCTTCCTACAGTTAGGATCAAAACCACAATTCACTCTCGATAAACGAGAAATTCATCTTTAGTTCGGTAATCAAACCTTCCGACAGTTAGGGCTATCCGAATCTTTTCGATTCTTAGAGTGGAGATCCCACTCTTAGTTTCACCTTTCCGGATTCTAGGGGTGGAGATCCCACCTCGAGTCTCCTTTCCTTCTTTGTTTGGGGAATAGAATATAAAATTCTTCCTTCCCCACACCAATCCTTTTCCAAGAATTCAGAATCCGATTCTAGGAAGTTTATCCCGAATCCTAAGCAGGGATAAGTCTGCGCCTAACACGCGCTGCCAGTTTAGTCTTTCTCCGTAAAAAAAGGCACCAGAGTTCGATTCTGGGGTATTTTATCCTGAAACCTAAGTAGGGATAAGTCTGCGCCTAATACGCGCTGCCGGTTAGTTCTTAACCGTTAAAAAGAACACCCGTCCACATATTCAACATTGTGGCAGGTTGTTATTAATAACACCAAAATCTATGCCTTACACGCATGGGGAATTTCATCCTGAATCCTAAGAAAGGATATGCCGACGCCTAACACGCGTCGCCGGTTTAGTCTTTCTCCCATAGAAGAAGACACCAGAATTCCAGTCTGGGGACTTTTATCCTGAATCCTAAGTAAAGATAAGTCAGCGTCTATACACGTTGCCGGGTAGCCTATTCCCGTAACAATGGCGAAGCCTATGTATTCAAAGTCATAGCAACAAGTCTCAGAGGATTCAATCTCTGAGCGCAACGTTACATGCGAACGGATTTAGACAATCCGCATGCTAGCCCGACTCAAACGGTAGTCGGTAAAGGCTAATCAAATCCGTTGAAGGCTGGGGGTTAGCCAAAAATCCTAAAGTCAACACCTAACACGTGTCGCCGGGTAGCCTATTCCCGTAACAATGGCGAAGCCTATGTATTCAACATCATAGCATAAAGTCTAAGGGAGTTCATTCCTTTAGCACAACGTCACATGCGGAACGGACTTAACCAATCTGCATGCTAGCCCAACTCAAACGGTAGTCGGTAAAGGCTTATCAAACCCGTTGATGGCTGAGAATTTTCTAAAAATTCTATAAATACGAGTCATTGATGCATCAATTCTATGGATTGGTCTCGTGACTCAAGTATCTGCCATGCTCTAATACCTTAAGAGCTTAAACTGTGTATACTCAAGCAGACGCACGAGTATAAACTGTGTCAAACACCGGACAACGTGTCACGATGAAGCCTGGACGCCGGACAACGCGTCACAATGAAGCTTAGACGCCGGACAACGCGTCACAATGAAGATTAGACACCGGACAACGTGTCACAAGGAAGCTCAAACGCCGAACAACACGGTGTAAATGATGATTCAACACCGACGACCGATGGTCAGTTCTATGTTGAAACAACCAACTCGAGCTAAAAAGTTAGAAAAGCGAGAATCGACTTCAAATTCAAAATTCCAACAGACGGTCCGGAACTCTTACAGACGTTCGACAAAGCACCGAATAGCCTGAAGGATTGAAGGAATCAAGAACAGAAGTCATTCCAAAGTCCCGTTGTATCAATCGAAGGATGGGACAATCATATCCAAAGTATTCCAGACTCTTCTATAAAAGAACGAGGCTGAAATACTTTGGAGGGGGTATCTGTAGGCGTATAAAACTACCTATAAGTCCCTTTAACACGGCTCAGCACGAACCGACGAATCATCGGGCGACGTATCTAAGCACGATCGTTAGCCCGTCAACACCGAAGCCAAACGATGCGCGACGGAACGAATTAACGAGGCTACGAAGCTGACGAACCGCACACAAACAACGGAATGAATCCACTCGCGTGCGGAATCAAGCTAACGGGTTGAGGAATCAACGAGTCATCCAACCAAGGGCAGACTCGGACGAATCACGATCGAATCAAGATCAGTTTTGGAATCGAACTCAAGAATCGGATTTGCTGCCAAATCAGGAATCGGATTTACTGCCAAATCAGGTCAACGATTCAAATCCAGCCAAATCAACCACAGAACCGGAAAACAGGCACAAAACTACGCAAAACCACGCCTAAGGGGGCTCGGTCAAAACCGAGCCACCTATGGGTGGCTCGGCCAAGGCCGAGCCACCCGAGCCACCCATGGGTGGCTCGGCCCAGTGTCGGCCACCCATGGGTGGCCGACACAGTTCTGTGCACGGGCACAGTTCTGAGGGCCTATAAATACCCCCCTAGGCTTATTGTTTGAAGGTTGGATTTTTTGGAGGCGAAGCCCTGCTGGATTGGAGACTCAGAATTTAAAAAGATCCAAGCTTTGGGACTTCGAAGACTTGCTCATCCAGATCTGGTGCTCGGCGATCGTCAACGCCAAATAAGGCAGGTGTTCGAGAGGACCGGATCTCAGATCTACGCAGGCGTACTCCGGATCAAAGCTTGGCCTTTGATCTCGAGATTTGGACGATTGTTTCCTTGGTAAAATAATCCTCCCCGGCTATTATTTCCTTCGTGAAATAATACCCGTCGTACTGCGTAGATCCAACCGGATCTAGATCTCACGGTGGTCAACGGATAAACCCTCGGCGCAGGCAAACAACCCACGCAAGCGAGCGACCGCAAAACAGGAGCTCGTGATTTGTTCGACAAACAAGGAAACAAAGTTGTAATTTTCATTTCTTTTTATTTGATTTTCATTGTAACCGGATCTTATAAAAAGACCGGATCTTTGTAATCGATAAACTATTACAAGAGTGTACAATGGAATCAATGATGAAAGCTACAATTTTTCCCGCGAACAGGTACAACGAGACTGTTGTTTATAACAAAATCGTGTACTTTCGATGAGTTAGTTAATGAATTACACAAACTTACATTAACCAACTCACGTGAATATCACCTCAATGTTATTTGCAATTATCCTGTTGGAAATAGGAACAGAACAAGCGGCATTCAAATATCAAGTGACTATGATATGAGTCTCATTGGAGTCTTACATTATGAGAAGCGTTCGGTCAAATTGTTCATTGAAAAACATCAGAGGAATTTGGGCAAATCGTTGAATAACGATGAAATGTACTCCCGCATGTTGGAGTACCTTGAAGTTGATTCCGTCGGCTTTTTATCTCCTCAACAAGATAAAGGTTGGACACAATCATAATACATGAGCGGTCCTTCATTTGTGGGCACTTCAAATATTTTTGATACCAACACGGGAGTTCAGGAAGATAATGCAAGTGTCGTGATGATGAAGAGGACGGTTTACAAATTAATAGCATGACGTTGATAGATCGTGATGAAGGGGACAACCAACACATTGACGGATGATATACTAATAATGAGTATGTCGTCTTAGAGGATCCACCGCCTGATGAACTTCAAGGAGAAGAATGGATTGATAACTCCATGATGGAAAGTGTTCCTATTGGCACTAATAGCGGTGATAATACACAGGGCGAGGACTTCTCATTCATGAAGGAAGATCTTTATGAAAGTAAGGAGAAATTGATCCATGCGCTTCGGTTGTATGCCATTGCAAAAAATATCAAGTTTAGGCCAACAAAAAATAACACAACAAGCTATAATGCGGTTTGTTTTTATCACAAAGATGGTTAAGATGAAGATCTTGGTGGATACCACGACGGGAATGCGGATTGTTCTTGGAAGCTTAATTCACGTTCGGGTGTAACAGTAGGTGGGCATTTCAAAATCATGGCGTACAACGGACTCCACACATGTAGCAATCCTCGATTGGAGATGAATAACAAGCATGTGTCCTCTTCTTTTATATATTGATTGATTTTACCGCATCTAAGAGAGGATCTTGATCTACGGCCAAAAGATATTCGTCTTTTAGTGCATAAAGCGATCAACTTGGATGTATCAAGAGGATCTTGATCTACGGCCAAAAGATATTCGTCTTTTAGTGCATAAAGCGATCAACTTGGATGTATCATACAATAAGTGTTGGAATGCTCGTCTTTTAGTGCATAAAGCGATCAACTTGGATGTATCATACAATAAGTGTTGGAATGCTAGGAGGAAGACGATGATAAAAATATTCAGGGATTAGGACAAAGCTTATGAGATCTTACCGCATTATCTTGAAGCACTCAAAAGTGAAAATCCTGGGACTATATATGAAGTTTCATCAGACCCTCTTGATGCCGAAGAACGACGATTCACAGGTGTATTTTGGGCATTTAGCCCTTGTATAGGGTTTCCAATATTGTCGTCCTCTTCTTAGTATTGATGACACCCACTTATACGACAAGTACAAAAGCGTTTTGCTTGTTACCACCGGAGTTGACGTGGACGACGGTTTGTTTCCTTTGGTGTTTGTAGTGGTTGATGTTGAAAACACAGAGAATTTGGCGTGGTTTTTTGCATGCATTAGATACCATATCCCTAGTGTGGGGGCGCGGCCGATTACATTCATATCTGATAGGATGAAAGGAATTCCAAGAGCACTCCAACGTCATTTTCCATCACCACATGCACATCGTTATTGCTTGTGACATATGAGGGACAACTTTAAGAAGAAGTATAAAAACGGTCAGGTTCAAGATCTTCTTTGGCAAGCCGGCTGTGCAACAGAAAAATTAGTTTATGACCAAATACGAGAGATGATTAAGTTCATTTCTCGAGCTACACATGATTGGATCGATACTAGTTTGGGACCACACAATGTTGATAAGTGGGCTTTATGTGAAGATGGCGGGAGACGGTTCTGTATGATGACTACTAACGCATCTGAGAGTTTCAATGACGTGCTCAGGGGAGCACGTGGTATGCCAATACAGTCACTAGTTGCTAAAACATTTTATAGACTTAATAAATTCTTTCTCCGACGCCGTGCACTTGGTGAAAATATCCGCTCAGAGATCACACCGAAGGTTGATAAAATGCTAGCGACTCGGATTGTGCAAGCTCGATCCTTTCATGTCGTAAGATACAGTTTTAATGAATGGAAGGTTATTGAGGGAATATCACATAGAGAAAGTCGCTCTTACAAAGTTAGTATGTTAGTGGATCACACATGTACATGCACTTGCAATGTACCGCAACTACAATGCATTCATTGTTCACATGTTATCGCGGCTTGCTTTGATCTACAGGGTCGTGCGAGGATTTCACATTATGAATTCTTCGCGGCTTGGTATTCAACTTACAACTATTGACAAACTTACAATGAGTGTTTTCGTCCACCATATGATAGTGGACATTGGGCACAAGACATGCCACAAATATTTCCTCCTTTGCATAAAAGGTCGGTGGGTCGCCCTCGTTTCGTACGAATTAGAAATTATATGAATGACTGTCGTGAAGGAGTTAGGAGGAGAAATAAGTGCAGTAGATGCGATCAACCGGGCCATAAGAAAAAACTTGTCCAGCTAGGATTAGGCGTTAATGTTGTAATTTGTAGCGTTTCGTTCTGTGTTTGTTTCTGTATGGCATTTGTGCATGTAATTTGTAGCACATCGTTCTGTGTTTGTTTCCATATGGCATTTGTGCATGTAATTTGTAGCGTTTCGTACTATGTTATATAAATTTAATGTTTGATTTCAAGTTATTACTTTCTCCACATTACGCACTCGTTTGTTGTTTATATATAACTAAGTCAGTATTTCAACAGAAGGATCTAACACATTGTACATTGTCTACGAATATTTTTCTCAGTTATATTCATTATGGATCTGGGACCGATACGCCCTGACGTTTTGACCCTCCAGGCAAGTCACTGTTCAGACCATATTGGCTCAGGACAGGTAAAACATCTTTTGTATATATTCCTTAGCATTGACACTAATTTTAATTTTTCTCAATATACTTAATCAATTCTATTTGACGTGCAGCCCGTACCAGACATCACCATGGTCGAACATTCTCAGAGTCATTCAGCTTGGGTCATTAAGGATGAGAGAGTACTACAGCTTATTGCTCAAGCCGGGTTCCGGGAGTGTTCGACAGTGCGATATATTAGGCTTAATTGGCCGCTTATCACTGCACTGATTGAGAGTTGGAGGTCAGAGACCAACACCTTTCACATGCATATAGGGGAGTGTATTATCACCTTACAGGACTTAGCCGTCATACTTGGGCTCCGCATGGATGGTCCGATAGTTACGAGCACTGATGACCATAATTGGTCTGATGTATGTGTTAGGCTTCTTGGTCAGGTACCCGACTTGCGGAGTGGTACGATGAAGCTATCGTGGCTTCGTCAGACGTTTTAGG
Source organism: Asparagus officinalis (assembly GCF_001876935.1). Classification (NCBI taxonomy): domain Eukaryota; kingdom Viridiplantae; phylum Streptophyta; class Magnoliopsida; order Asparagales; family Asparagaceae; genus Asparagus; species Asparagus officinalis. The sequence continues at coordinate 61,504,231 of NC_033799.1, read as the reverse complement.
GAGATATACCAGCAGATGCCTCCATTGAGACGCTTCAGTTTCATGCTCATGCGTATATATTGCACATGATAGGGTGCATGCTATTTCCTGATGCGAGCAAGACTCTTGTACATGCACGATGCCTGCCACTAATTGAGGATTTTGGTGTATGCGGTGCACGATCGTGGGGAAATACGGTGTTGGCATACTTGTATAGAGAACTGGGTAGAGTATCCTTAATGCAGAATAAAGAATTCAAGGGATGCTGCACTTTGATCCAGATTTGATCATGGGAGCGCATTCATGTTGACAGACCGACTTTACTTGTGCACCGCGACTTACAAGGACAGTTTCCACTAGCATACATGTATAATTGTCCACACATTTTTATTCAACTGAATTTGAACTGATATATTCTTTATGCCAAATAGGTATAACATGCGGTATGCTAACTACAAATGCGCAACGCGACACCGGGCGTTTTACCGAAATGAGCTTGATGGCCTCCAACACGAACAGGTAAATATAAAACTCAATTCATTACGAATATTATAGTTTTGTTGTTGATACTGATAAATGTTTTACCTTATTTCAGTTCAGATGGACACCTTATTCACCGCCGGTGCTCGACATGCATACACTTGCACCTATCTGCCTGGACTCACCCAACTTGTGGAGAGCAAGAGTTCCATTAATCTGTTGGGAGATCGTGGAGATGCATGTTCCTGACCGTGTACTATGGTAATTTCTGATGGATCAGCATCTGCCAGAGCCTGTCAAGGCGATCGATCGTCGGCACCGACCTACTTCGCACCGTACCGACTAGGCCGTAGTCCGTGCGGCGTACATAGACAGGTGGACTCAACGGTGGGATTTCATATAGGAGACGAGAGCCAATGGTGTTGACTTTATCGCGTATATGCGCTGGTATTGGGATATCACACGTAGGTGGATCACACGTGACTCACAGCCATCAGCTGGACGCATGCCACGACCACCGACAGACAGTTACATCCCTAGTAGGATGATTGAGAGAGACTATGTATGTTTCTAAGCTAAATTATAACATTTTTTATTGAGATGGTACTTAATAAATTATTTATCTCGCAGGTCCGTGCTTTAGATAGCATTGAAGCTGATATTGATGCGCATATGCCCGAGATTCAGGATTCAGTGGCATTAGGGGTCTTCAGCGGGATCAAGAATACAATAGCACAGGTGTTCCATAAGACTCACGTCGACGAGTTTGCAGGCCGTGAGGACCGGTCTCGATCATTTGGGAGAGAGTACACACGATGACGACGTCCACGTGATGATAGAGCCGACACTTCGCATGCTGATGGAGCCAGCACTTCGTATGCTGATGGAGTCAGTGCTTCTCAGCCTCATACACAGTCGAATACTCGGGGAGGGGAAGAGCGAGGGGGATGGGGAAGAGAGGGAGAGGAAGGAGAGGAAGGAGAGGAGCTATTTTGGGTTGTATCTGAACTTATTTCATTAAATTTTCTAACTTTTATTAATTTTCAAATACTATACTTTTGTGGATTTGATATTGCTTATATATGTACTATTTGTGAGTATTGTTCGATTCGTGCTCCATTTTGCATTTTGGTTGAATTATGTATATAGTGTTGAGATTCATTGTATATGAGCTCAATTATTGTTAACAAGCTCTTTGTGAGTATTGTTTAACTCGTGCTCCATTTCGGTTGAATTATTGATTCATATTGTTGTAATTCATTGTATATGAGATCAATTATTATTAACAGGAAAATATAAACTTGAATCAATGTAGAATTGTGCGCACAGTCATAATTCCAGCTCTTTTCAAGTTTCTGGAATGAGCCTGTAACTTCACGAGAGTTCAACTCCCGTGGAGTTTTTGCTCTCCCAACAGACTTCACAAGAGTTGAACTCCCGTGAAGTTTGTTCAACGTAAAAAACTTCACGGGAGTTCAACTCCCATGAAGTTTATTTAAGAAATTAAACTTCACGGGATTTGAACTCCCGTTCCCGTGAAGTTTCGGATAAAAATTTTCAAAAACTGACCTGGTTTCAGCGCCATGGCTGAAACCAGGTCGGTTTTTGAAATTTTTTTTGAAACGGGTCGTTTTTTGCAAATAAAAGTGTAAAGAGGTTGGTTTTGAAAATTCCTCCATTTTAAAAATTTGCCCATCCTAAGATTGCCTTCTGTTAGAGGTATGTTGGCAAAAAGTTTTTATAGTCATACATGTCTCCTTATTTTAATGCCCTAAAGTGCATCTTCAATCCTTTTTTGCTCAAGGTAGGTGGGGGTGGGGTAGGGGGTGGTTTCCCAAAATCATGCTGCTTTCTGGGGTTTTAAGGAATCAGGAAAGACAAATATCAGGGTATGAAAATAGTTTGGGGGAAAGGAGCCACTTTCTCAGGATTTGTCAGAAGTGAAAGCTTCATTTCCATTCTTTTCCGTTCGAGCCAAACACACTCTAAGTGCTCCTTCTAATACGAGTATTAAAATAAGCTAGGTTTTTGATGAAGTGAGACCCATTTTTAAAATCCTAAAATGTCGCGTGATTATTTATTGGCCTTTTAATCATGTGAATCACACTTTTAAAATTGAGATCCTTCAAACACATGCGAGAAACACTTGGAAAAATTAAATAAAACGACTTACACAATTCAGCACTCCTACATTTGTGTGTTATGATGCGCGCGTTAGAATTCCCAAGGCATACGACACATCATTTGCGCTATTCTAGTAGTTTGACTAGACAAAAAGAGAACGCGAGAGGGCCCATCAAAAAAGTGGAGGGGCCCGTTGCAGCCGGAAGTGGTCTTCACTC
>NC_033799.1:61499746-61501420 GCF_001876935.1 Asparagus officinalis | reverse complement strand
GTTAAGATCATCCATGGCAGTATTTGTTGCAGTCATCGTCTTCATCCACGGAAACAAGGACTTGACAAACAGAAGTCACGACGGCACCACTCATCACCCATCTCAGTCTCCGCCAACAGACGCAAGATAGCTAATACCTGTTACAGAATCGTATGCTCCTTCACAGTACCGCCAGAGACATTGCATCTTAAGCATCAAAACTATGGTAATAGATAAATTTGATTCATTTATTTATTATTTTTATTATTAATCGATGAAATTCCCTTGCTAGGGGCAATGTCTAGTTTACATGAGACCACCATTCCCATATTTACAAGCAATCCTAACGCCAGTTCAATCGGAAAGCCTTGGTAGTATTCTTTCCTCTTCCTGCTTATGTTTCATGTGCCTCTCCAATATACATTTATAGCGGCCTCGAAGTTTGATAGAATCGAACTTGAACAATAATCTGACGTCCAAATACAAACATACATAAATTGAAGAAGGGATTCCTATAGCATCGTTACTTTGCTGGATAAATATGAAAGAAGAACCTTGGTAATTCTGGCCAAGAAGCATTTGACCATGTGACAAGATTTAACATTCATCAACTTTACCCCCTTTGATTAGAGGAAACCTCTCCTAGCTCCTGCAAACATTACAAAAGGAGGGATTCATGTAATATATAAGATAAATATAGCCTTTTTAACATCGAAGTAAAACACCTTATAGCTAACATTACAATAAGTTTGAAAATCATAACTTTTTTTTTCACACACATAAGCCGAAAAATAAGTAAATAAATAAACACTGACCAGATGTGTAATTTGACACTTAAAAGTAAAAATATCCTTATTAAGTAAAGTAAGTAACTTATAAGTAGATTGCCAAACATGCTCTATAAATTATAGATAATCAGAAAAATATAACATCGCTTTGCATATGGTAATTTTGATTTATGCTTTTACGGTCTTAAGTCAATAGAAGCAGCAAACTATAGGGACTGTTTGGTTCACATGAAATAGAATTACAATTATAATGTAGAAACAAAATTTCTATTTACAATGTTTGGTTTACAACAAGGTAGTTGGTTATGATAAATGGATTAATTTTTTTTTCTAGGTGTTCTTTGTTGCAACCAATTTGACCGCAACAAATGTTGTAAGTTTGCATTAACTAGAAAAACTTAAAAAACTACCGCCACATCAGCTAACTAGTGAATTCTAACTCAAAAAATGTATATATTTTCACATATTTAGAGAAACAAACACTTGGTTACAATGAATAAGCATTTCCTACTACTACTACTACAAAGAAAAAAGCAAAAATAACAACTCTTGCACCTAACCAAACATTAGATTTGAATTTGGTAGTACATATGCCACAATTAAAATATAGATATCCAAACAAAAAAAATTGATGTTTATTTCCTGCAACAAATTCAGCATGCAACATTTTCTGCAAGCAACATTTGTTGCAATTACAATTTCAATGAACCAAACAACCCCTCAAGGGCAATTACACACCATAGATTCTGTATAACTAGTCATTCTCAGCACAAGTAAACATCAAGCGGTTCCAGGTCATGATTTCACTAGAAACTAAAGGAGTTGGAGACTATTTAACTAGAACCTCGTATGTGTGTGTGTGCGTGTGTGTGTGTGTGTATATATATATATATATATATATATATAT
>NC_033799.1:61437538-61499738 GCF_001876935.1 Asparagus officinalis | reverse complement strand
AGTCCTAATCATATTTGAAGAGTATTTAAAATAGAAACTCTACAAGAGAATTCTATTTGGATAGCAGGTTACATTCTTATAATAACTCTCAACTATATGCTATTCTGATTGAGTTAATCTCTATTTAAGGAGTTAATTGTATTCTATAAAATCAAGTTAGCTGCAAAGCAAATTTAGGAGTAGAGCATTGTTTTTCCTCCGTGGAAGGATGTCTTTTGTTTTAATTTCCTGCAATAGTATTTTCTGCTTTCTTCTTTTCTTGTTCCATCCAAATCATCACGTCGATCGCTTTGGAAATTGATAGTCAACCATAGCTTTAAATCATTCCCCACTTGTAGTGCTCCATCTTTGCAGTTTAAAAATTCTTCGCTACATGCATTGCCATCATGATAATTATTATAGAGATATTATAATAATATGACTTGCTATTCAAATATAATTCTCTTATGAAGTTTCCATAAAAATCCTAATCAAAACAAAACTCTATCTAGATCTGTAATTACAAACTCTTAATCAAAATAGGACTCTTTGACTTTCAGATCTTACAAACTTTTACTCACCATAGGGGACTCATACTACTAAACATACTAGGTCACAAACTCAACATATATGTCACAAACTCCTATCATACCAATGATAGGACTGTATGAAGTGTACTTCATACTACTAGTAGGACAATGAAGATGCTGCTGGATCAAGAAGTGGAAGTTGTAACCATAAGTTGTGCAGCAAGAAAAGAAACAATGCCCAACCTTTAGCCACCCCAAAAATTAAACACACTAAACCTAACGTATTGGGAATCAATCTTTCTCATAGTCCATGTGCATGATCCTTATGTCTTTGACAATCTAATCAGTGATTTTGTTTATTTCCTTTTTGCAGTACCTGCATCCCCCGCCCCTCCTTCCAAACACCCCCCCCCCCCAACCAAATAACATAAATAAATAAAATAAAATAAATAAATAAATAAAACATGAGCTTCTCTATTTGAGCAGTGGGCAAAAGGCATGTGCAATGTCCATTAGTGTTTTATACATGTGGATTACTTGGTGGCAAGAAATCAACAATCGTGCGTAGGCTTCTGCAGTGGCCTAATTCATAAAAGCATACCCGATTCTACTACAATCTCTTTGTTGAAACAACCAAGTATGGATCCAGAAATTTTCCTTTTGGAGCACATATACCATTATTCATATAAATTAATAACTTATGCAATGAAACTCCTATAATAGGAAAACTTATTCATAAGATAATCACAAAAACCACAAACGATAAATTTTCATTATCATTTTCATACTGTTACATGATCATTTACATTTTCATCACAAAAACAAAACAAAAAAAAATACTACGTTGATCAATATAAGCTAAGCTGCATAGGTATGGGTCAATGTTAAAAATAACGAAAAAGGGTTATGTAATGATTGGCCTTCTGTTAAGGGTTAAGGAAAAAACGCAAAAAAATGTAACGCATAATGTAGGTTACATTATTTATTAATTATTTAGATATTTTATAAATACTAACAATTTATAATAATTTTAATACTTAGAATCATCGAACTTTTTAAACATAACATCACAATTATCAAATAATAATATAGTATCACAATTTCTTAACAAAAGTTAGTCATATATGACTAACCACTATTCCAAAAAGCAACATCAAATGATCAAATACGTTAATGTCGTCAAGTTTAGCGCAATAAAAACAAGTCTAAACAGTTTCAACTCTCGAGTTCTTAACTTCACAAAAATACTATAATACCTAATCAAGTCACTACATCAACCAAGCTAAACATGATTATGTACTAACAGTAAGAAAGTTTGCATATACAAAGAATGCGTGCAAACTTAATTTCACAAACTCTAGTATTAACTAACAATTGAAAAGTAAAAACTAATCAAAATCAAGTAATAACTACAAGTCATTATCTAACCGACGCAAGTAACCCACTAATTAATTTCGGTACTCTAATTCTATGTCAGATCTTAAAAAATTATGTTGAAGGATAAAGAAATGGAGCACCAAGTTTGATATCACTTATGGTGAATTGACAATATAAAATATTAAAATTTAGAAGGCAATTTCAGAATCACCATTTATTTAAAGGATATAAACTAAGATGTCCGATACATAACTGTAAATAAAAATTTTATCTCACCAGACCGGAGTCACAAAAGCCGCCAATTGCCAGAGGAGTTTCAGAGGAGGCAGAGAACTAGGGCTTGGGTTGGAGGAGGCAAAGAGATCGCATACTCACAAAAAGAGAATAGAGTGATAGGGACCAAATAGGATAGGATTTAAATGCTTTGGACGGTAGAGGTGCATCAATGCGTCCTAATTAGAGATGCAAATTAACCTAAAAACTCATGTTATCTGGTCATATAACGTAACACACATTTAACGCACTATAACGTGTTTTTTCTAGGTTAAACAAATTCAGGGTTAAATGAAAACTGTTAAGTTATAAAACGGGTTATAACGAGTTTTTTTAAACATTAGTATGAGTGTGGGTTAGGGTACGTTTACAAGGCACGACAAATTTAAAAAAAAGTAAGATACGGGAACATGACGGAATATAAAAAAATATTTATGAGATACGCTATAATTACAAATTTAGTAGTTAAAGATACTATGCTTATTATGAATATTTTTTCCTTTCACAAAGTTTCAATCTATTTTACAAATAGCCTACAAAGGTCTTGTGTCTCCTCTAATATATATCAAGATAAAAGAAAGAAAATTATCTACAAATCAAGAAATCAAAGAATGTGATTCCTCTCTTCCACATAAGACAAATAATCAAATCCTCTAAACCATCAGATAGCAATTTGGTTCCCATATGCTCGGTCACATGGGAATATGACATCATCAACAATTAAGTATTCAAAAGCTACAAGCTAAAAGAAAGGGTAGCCCCGTGAACCCCTATCCTACACAAAAGACAAAATACTCTCTCTAACACCAAAATCCCCTTTCTTCATTGTCTTACTCAAATAATCAGCCCCCATCCTCTTCCTTCAAACCCAATCAGAACTATGGCGATGTCCCTACCATTTAGGTATGTACCCATACACGAAACATGTCGAACACGGGTACGAAGCCCTAATAGATATGTCGAGGTAACATAGAATAAAAACCTTTCATAATTGCTCTCTACGTGGTCTCATTTTTTGGTACTTCTATATGATTTATCATTTTCTACACCATCAAATATGCCTTTATCAATACATGTAATTAAACGGTCATTCAACCATTCATTTCTCATATGATTGCTTATTAATTTTGCTACTAAGAAAGTTCTTTCTATGGTTGCAATTGCAACTTGTAATATTGAAGCTAACTTCACAAGCATATATGCTATTAAACATGCAACTTGCTGAACTTTGCATCTTCACTATTCTTCAGCTACAAACTAATCATTCATTTTTAGAGATATAATGTTGCTTCTCTTGCAAAAAGAACAAAGCGATAATCCTTTAGAAACCCAAATTAAAGCATATTTTTTATGTTTGTACTAAATACATGAACTATGTAATCCCAAAGTTATCTTTCATAGAAACGAAACTACAAAATCTAAGGATCATACAGCACAAGGTCAAGGAGCTGTGAAGGCCACAAAGGCGAGCACGAGGTGAAGAAGGAATTGCTGGGGTGTTTTGATCAGGGATGTGCCTTTTGGCGAGGAATTGGGGTAGAAATTGATTATTTGAGAAGTATAGGTTCAAAATTAAGAAAAGAGAGGAATCTGGAATGAGTTTAATCATCTAAAATATTGGGCTAAAATTAATTAGGTTCTTTTGGATTTATGAAATAAATATAGGTTGTAACAGTTCGGGTTGAAATAAATTTGGCTAAAGTTCCAATAAATTGGGGGCACTAATCAAAATTGAATGGGGCACTGGTTAAACTTGAAGCCATCGTTTAAAAAAATAAAAAATCTACACGGGCATGTGATCCCAAAACACATTACTTAGATACGTCCTTGGAAACAAAGATGTTGGTTGCATAATATCCATTAAAGCTTTTATTGAAAATGACGGTTGGATCCCCGTGAACTTAATGCATAAATAAAGCAAACAATTAGATTATGCAGATCTAACATTTAGAGACTAAAATGCACGGATTACATAACTACATTAAATCATAAAACAAGATCGAGAAAAAAAGTTATCATGACAATTTAATTTATAGGTAAAGACCTAACTTTCCAAATTAACCGAAAGAATATGGAAAATCACACTAGTTTCAACTTTTTTTAAATTTTTTTCTTTCCTTTTCATTTCTTTCTAATAAAATAGATAATGAAGGTGGAGTTTGAATCTCCACTCTTTATTCAGAGCGAAGTCTAAAATTGTTGAGGAAGAGAAGGATTTTAATGAGCACGGAATGAGGAAGCGGTCTTGTATTATATATTCTTGACCAGCTCCAAACACTTTTGAACAAATGATAACAGAGGAAGAGAAAGTTTTTAACGAGCTTGAGCATTCAGACATTATACTATACTCCATATAAGAATGAGGACTAGTCTTGTATCATATATTCTTGACCAACTCTAAACACTTTCATACAAATGATAGTTCGTCTCAATTATTTTGTCTAAACATAATAGACATATACATAATCCATAAACATATTAAGTGGATTCAACAAAAGCAAAATTCAACCGAGGAATCAGAACTAAATAGTCATTATTAAAACTTCCAAGTGACTGAAACAAAAATAAAGACATGACTAAATTGGGCTAATTGCGGGACACTACTAGCACTATGATGGTGTAGCCATTCCATTAGAGAAGACATGCCTCACTTTGTTTTGACCTACTCAACATTTTAGACACTACCTATTGTCTTATCCGGTATTGTTTCTCAAATGCATAGACCCGTTGATTCAGTCATTATTAAAACTTCCAAGTGAATGAAACAAAAACAAAGACGTGATTAAATTAGGCTAATTATGGAACGTTACTCGTACTTTGGTGGTGTAGCCATTCCATTAGAGAAGAGTTGTCTCGCTTTGCTTTGAGCTACTCAACGCATTAGACACTACCTATTGTCTTATCCAATAGTGCTTCCTACGTCCATTAGTGCTTCCTACGCACATGGACCTGAGTATTCTTCGAAAAGCTAGTTCTTTTAGGTCAAACTGCTAGGTGGCAAAGTTCAATATCACTTATGTCATACAAAAACTAATTTTAGGACAAGCTATTGATGATCACCTCGGACATCACCATTGTATTAAATATCGGCCGCAATATTGCTATTATGGCTTATATATCGAAGTTAACAGGATGCTGCAATGATATTTATGAATTCATGTCATTTTTCGATTTTGAAAATTTTTGTCCAATATATCAGGATATATCGATCATATCGAGCGTTATATCGACTTGTGAATAGCGGCTGAATTTGCTCTTTTTTAAATTGATTGCAAGTGATCTGTTTGGGTTCCCAAACCAAATCTGAACTCGCTAAGGACTTGAACAAAAGCCCCCAAACCCCATTCCAGTGCCTCATCCCTAATCGATCCCAATTTCCATCCTCTCCGTTCTCTCCTCCCACCTTAAAACCCCAACTCTCTGTTCCCTCCAAAACCCTAGTTGAAGCTCTCTTGAAAGTTAAAACTCTCCCCTACTGTCTTCTTCTCCCTCGAAGCTTTCTTCTGTAGTTTCCTTCCTCATCGCCTGCGTTGGAGCTCTCCCTCAAAGCCCTAATCAAAGGGATGATGTCTCTTTCTTTCTTCTCAATCTCTTACCTATCTCTATTTCTTCCCCTCCCTCTCCTCTCTATTTCTCCCCCACTCCATTTTTCTCTCTCTATTCTCTCTCTCTCTCTCTCTCCCCGTCTCTCTTTTCATCTCTCTTCTTTAATCACTGTCTTCTCAAATCTTGATCAAGGAAAGAATGAGAAGGAGAAGGTGAAGAAGAAGAGGAATCTGAATTAACATTGAATTGTATTACTACATTGATAAGTTCTCTATAAACTATGAAGATAACTCGAAATTTTTCATTAAATTTAAAATTTAGATTAAAATTTACAATTTAACTGAAGTTGATTTGAGTTTATGAATTATGATAAAAACTCCATTTTTTGGACTGTTTTTGGATTGAAATTGACTATTTTGTGTGTTATGGCAGAAACTCAATATTTTGTGTCTTAAGTCAAACATTGACCGCATACACTCTTATCTATGTGATTCAAGATGCCAAGTTGGCTTATTCTTTAGTCCAAAGAATAACCAGCATGAGTCTATATGTAAGAACTCACAAGTGCATAATGACACAAGGCTCCTCAACGAGGTGGAGATAATATGAATAATTCAATACGCATAGACTCTGTTATCATTTTCTGATAAATGTTGGCCAAACTATCCAAATAGACATTAAAATATGCAGAAAGCTGGATGCATGTAAAGTATACATGATGTGATCACATAATGTTAACATTTTCACATGAGAAAGTTTGAAATTAAGTATGTAACTCATTTTACATAAGGTTATTTGTTTTATTCTTTAGTAGTTGACAAGTACCCAACTAATATTCATACGAAGAAAGCAGTCATTCAATTTTGCAAGTCACGATATTGAGTTTTAAATTTGAAAATATCTACATCTCGGTCTCCACCGAAAGAAACCAATAATAAATATAACTATACCTATATTTGCCTTTGAATGACGCCCAACCAACATAGATTAGGTTCAAGAAGATTCATCCTGGGGTACAAATCATGAGAAACTTACAAGTTATATAAATTCAAGAAATAAATTTCACTAAAAAGGTCTAGAATCATATTATATCAAGATCTAAGGTAATATTTTAACACGCATACCACACTAATCCTGTACACAAGGATTCCTGTAGAACTAAGATTCCAAAATACTGTATCACCAGTAAACAATACTTCGCTCATACGCTTGAAGTATCAAGTCCTTTTTAAACAAACCAACGATGCATCAATAACATGTTCGGGTTGAAATGTCAAAAATTGTTAATTCTGGCTACTGCAAGGATAGAGATTGAAGTGATGAGAAGAAACCCATCAATATTCATTTGCGATCTTTTAAATTATGATACAAATGTACTTAGGCGAACAATTTCCACTATTATTACCAAACTACGGAAGAGAAAAGATAGGATAATAACTGTAAATAACGATTAACCACACAAAAGTTGCTCGCATACAATATATTTTCAGATAAGGAACATGAATATTTGATATCTATATCATATGATCCCTACAGTCCTACACTGCACGGTCAATTTTACATTCTAAGGAAAAGAAAAAGATATTTGCAGTACAGATGGGTGGAAGAATGAATGTTTTGCAATCAAATCCAAACTGTGCAGTATAAAGTCAGGTCTGCTCTAGTCATTAAATCACAATAGTCATTGATAAACGAGAAAATATCGAATTGCAGCCAAAGAGCCAAAGCAACTTTAAAACATAATGGAGAACTTACCTAAGTTTTAGGGTCAATTCAGTTGCCTCCCTAAGAGCTGCGTTTGCAGCAAAAAGAGCCATTTTCCTCACCTGTGTAAGCGATGAGAAGAGAAACAATATTAAGCACATTGCATAAGACTATACGCTCAATGGCTAATCTAGATATATGAAACTAGATAATGGATCATTATTACTAAAGTTCAAGTGTTTCAGCAATGACTTCCTAATATACTGAACATGGTGCAAATACCTTGACATGCAAAGTATACAGCGAAGAGAACATATAGTATGTTAGGGGTCTTAATAAGCCCTTAAAACAAAAATTGGTTAGAGATTTGCACATAAGAGTAAATGTTCTCTTTTTGCTTTACTAGAAACGAGAATAAAGAAAGTAAAGGCTAAAGCCATAGTTGATAGATGGTTAAAGATGAGTTAACAATTACCTTGATGCTGTCAACGAGAGGATTTAGTTGTTCTGGGACCCTAAGATTTTGTCATTTTCAGTTATCCATAATAGTATTCAAGAGATTCATTGTCAGGTGAAGGACATAGTTGACGTTATTGATTTCCAAATGTCAGTGGTGTATGGTTCAGAATTAATAATGTCAGTGTCCCAATTGTGTTGTTGCAGTGTTAAATGAGCCTGGGATGTTGATGGGAGATTTTAATAATGTCAGTGTCCCAAGCTGAGAAGTTGATGATAAAGTAAGTAGATCAACAGACATGGTGGAATCTCTTGGTCTGGTTCATATGAAAAGCCTTGGGTGTTAGTACACTTGGCCTAACAAATAAGATGATCCACGCAGAGTATGGTTCAGAATTAATAAAGTTTTCAAAAAATGATCAATGGTTATGAAATTGAGGCATAGCAAGTAGATTTCTTAACTGCTACAATTTCTGATCATCCTCCTGCTTCCATTACTATCTTTAAGGATGTTTTTTATGGCCAGTAACCATTTTGTTTCTTTTCTGTGTAGGAAGATCATGTTAATTTTCTTAATGTAGTACAAAGTTTATGGCTAGAGGATTCTTCATTATCAGTTATGGGGAACTTCTTGAGTAAACAGAGGAAAGTGAAGGCTTCTTTGAAGGAGTTTAATAAATTGGACTTTGGCCATATCACTCATAGAGTGCAAAGAAGTAGGGATCAATTAGAGGAGGTACGAATTCTTTTACAACATGCATCAACTAATCAGGAGCTTATTTCTAAAGAGAGGACCTGTTTGAATAGCTATTTGACTTTGGCGAATGCAGAGATGAGTATTATCAGGCAGAAATCCAGATTAGATTAGCTCACAAAGAGAGATATCAATTCATTTTTCTTCCATTCTTTCATGAGATATAGTAGACATCAATCAAAAGTGTAGTGCCTTTATGATGATATGACATACTGGGAGGAAGATTGTTAGTAGTGCTCTTATTATTATGAAAATTCTTCACTTCTATCAGAATCTGATGGGGATCAGTGTTAATTGGGTGACTGAATTTGATCCTTTGGTTTTGAAAAGGGAAGCATTCTCGACAGATGATCAGAGGAATGAGTCGTGCTACCCTGTCACTGATTAAGAGATTGAAATGGCTTTAGCATCTGTTCCTGATTCAAAAGCCCTTGGCCTTGATGGTTTCTCTTCTGGCTTCTATAAGAAGGCTTGGGGAGTCGATGGTGCTGATTTCAAGGTTGCAGTTAAACAATTCTTCAATACTGGGAAGCTTCATAGAGGTATGAATGCTACATCTTTAACTTGGATTCCTAAAGTCTCAAATCCAACAAGGGTTTCAGACTTTAGACCTATTTCTTGTTATAGTACCCTATACAAAGTGATCTCCAAGTAAATTGCAAAAAATTCTGCCTTGCTTGATTGGTGATATTCAAGTTGCTTTTGTTAAAGGAAGATCTATCGTTAGCGATATCCTCATGGAGGCATGATCTTGTTAAGCACTACGGAAGAAAGGTATTTTCCCAGGGATATGTTGAAGGTTGATATTAGAAAGGCATATAACACTGAGGATTGGAGGTTTTTGAGAAGCATGCTTGTTCATCTAGGGTTCCCTGAGAGAGATATTGCTTGGGTTATGGAATGTGTGATTACTTCTAAAAACTCTATTCTACTTAATGGAGTTATGCATGATTATTTTGAAGGGAAAAGGACGCTTAGAGAGGGGGATCCACTATCCCCTTATCTTTATGTCTTTTGTATGGAATGTCTCTCTAGAGGTTTGATGGACTTGAGGGAGGACAAAGCCTTTAAATTTCATCCTAAGTGTGCTCCTCTTAAGCTCATTCATTTAATATTTGCGGATGATCTCCTGTTATTTGTTAAAGCTGAAAAGGTTTATTTGTTGGCCCTTCAGACGAAAATTGATCAATTCCCTGTTATGTCTGGACTTGAGGTGAATAAATCAAAGAGTATCATTTTTATCTCTGGGGTTTCCAAGGAGTTTAAGGCTCAAATTATGCTAGCTACTGGTTATGAAGAAGGTACCCTTCTTGTGAAGTATTTTGGGGTCCCGATGTCTGATGTAAAAGTGGCGCATAAACACTGTCAGGAGTTGGTAAGAGAGAATCAAAACTAAAGTTGTGAGGATCTTTCAAACTATCCTATGCAAGCAGCATAGAATTGGTTAAGTCAGTTTTGTTCCGTATGCATGTTTATTGGACTACTATATGCTCGCTACCAAATCAGACTACACATGATTGATGCTCCATGCTCTAGATTCATATGGGGTGAGAGGGAAGGTGAGCATAAAGCTCATCTTGCGTCAGCGGGAGACTATGTACATGCTTAAGAATCAGGGTTTATTTCATACTGGGAATTGGAACATGGTTTCAGTGCTTAAAATCTTATGGGCTGTTCACTTAAAGAAGGATATGTTGTGGATTAAATGACTTCATAGCCACTATTTGAAGCATAAATCTGTTGGAATGTGATCTCTAGGCCATCTAATTCTTGCTTCTGGAGAAGCTTATTCAAGGTGAGGGATTGGACTAGGAGTAAATGGCCTAAACAACAGTATATTACCCAGAATATGGCTAAGCGGATTAAAGATGAAACTTTTTGAATTTCAGTCTTGCTTAGTGTTTTAAAAAGCTTCCATCTAGCCTGCCCAGGCAACCGATTCCAAGGCAGTACTTACGTCGCCCACCTAGCGCTTAGTGCCTAGACTATCCACCTAGGCAATAGGAGCGTCAAGGAGAGTGTGAGCTGCTTACGTGGACTGCACCCTTTAGGCCTTGATCGTGATTTCCTTCATTGCAGCCTCCACATTCTCCAACCTCCTGCAAACTCCTCTATCCTCCAACCATGAACACCTCCTCTATCTCCTCAGACCTTAAGCAAAACCTCCACCACCACACTGGTATTTTTTGTCAATAATTGTAATTAAAAAATTAAAAATAGGAAAACCACCTAGCCCCCCTCCCCCCACCTACGCTCTAGGTGTCTGGTCTGGTCCATCGCCTAGATCGCCTAAGGCTTTCTGTAACTATGCTTGCTAAGAGATTTATTCTGTAACTACCCTCTGATTCATTGGTCATCTACAATATGGGAGAGATTTACTGCGCCTAGACATTAGTTCATCTTGTGGCTAGCAGTGAAGGGAAGTTTGTTGAGACGGTATATAGTAGTGCATTTAGGGGTTCTTCATAGCAATGTTTGTAATTTTCGTAATTGGGCATGGAAGAAGAGAACTTTGAGGATGTCCCTAGCTACAGCAGTTTATCACGTATAGACTGAGAGGAATACTAGGAAGTTTTAGCATCGCAATGAATGTTAATACTATATTTAAAAATGTTAATACGTACGTTCAACATTGTAAATAGCGTCGAATAGCGGGGCTATAGCGGCGCGAATAGCTGTCGCGGCCCTTAGCGCTACGCGTAGGGGTTTTGCGGCTTACTTAAGCGAGAAAATCCGCTATTCATTCGAATAGCGCGTAAAAGCGCTTATTAGCGCTTAAAAGCGGTTAAACCCGCTAAACCGCACCTATATGATTTTTTTCTCCCTGAACCCGACCCGAACCCGAACCCGACTTGTTACAATTAAACCCTCTCCCACGACGATTGCTTCTCTCCCACTCCAGAACCCTAGTCGCCTCCCGATTGCTCCAGCGACTTCCAAAATTTCTTAGTGGGAAACTCCGCCGCCATCCTCATGAGCCCCATCGCCACTCTTCCCCCGGAACCGCCGTCGTCCTCTCTCCCCCGCTCTCGCCATTCAAACCCCTAATCGTCTTCCTCCTCTCCATTCTCCCGTCCCCTTAGGCGGCCATCAACCATCGAGAAACCCAAACCCTAGCAATCTCTCGCCATTCTGATCCTTCTCTTGGATCCCCTGGTCCCGAACCCTGAAACCCGATACGGGATCTAAAACCGCGTTGGAGTTCAGTTCGACCGGCGGATCTGATACCTCACCGGTGAAGGAACCGTCGGAGTTAGATTTTGGCGGTTCGGAGGTCCTCCAGGATGACGAGCTAAAGAGCGCTGATACGGGGTCGGTTTGAGCTGGGTTACTGGATCCGATAGTGGACTCAAGGTGCCCAGTGACTGGAGTCTGGATAGGTCTTGGTATTCCACATTCCAGGATTTGTTGATTTGGATGATGGACGGAGTTCATGATCTCACCGGCATCCCATGGTAATTTTAGGTCAACTTTCTAGTAGTTAATATGATGATGATGTTACTAATCAATGTTTTTTTTATTGTTGAACATTTTTATATTAGAGACTTGAAAGTTAAAGAAATGAGACAAATAACAGTCTTTTGGATAAATAGGTACGTTTTTTCATTCTTTAATCTTTATAATTATAGTACTTAGTTAATATTATGTAATTATTACACATCTATTTCATGTTTAGACATCACGTATGCATTTATAGAATTTTTAGATTTTTATATGATTTTTCTTATTATTTAGAATATTTAAATATATTTATATTTGGCAGCTATTTGACCGTGCGCTATTTGCCGCTATTTTGCCGCAATAGCCCGAAATAGCCTAAGAGGGTATATAAATGTACAAAGTCCCCTAAATTTCATTTTTGGATTGAAAACTTGTAAGTCGTGCTAGTGATTCTTGGGTATGGCTAGGTTAAATGTAATTAAATGCTTAGTTTGATTAATGAAAATTTCATTTACCAAAGAAAAAGTATACAACGTTCCCCTTGACCAAGAAAACATTGTTAGACAATACAATTGAGGTATCTTTTTTAGTATTTCGTTTTTCTCCTTATTTTAGGTGGTGGTGGATGATGGTTCTTTCTTGAGACTAACAAACTTTGTTTTACTTCCTCACCGCATCCTAGCCCACAGATTTCAATACATACACATACAAAGACAAGAAGGGTAAGTGGGAGGGAATGGGGAGAGAACCATTATACAGCTTTATTACATTCCCGTACAAGTTTTTAATCATTTGCAACACTTAATGCATTCATGAAATAAAACGTTTATCCCTCGAACTCTGTCATTGTATAAGAAGTAACTATGTGACGATGTTGCCTTTGCATAAAGTTTTCACATTTTCATAAATGGAAAGCCAATTCTAGGACCAGTAAAGTAGTAGCACAATTCTTGAACAATTGAGCAGAGATGTATGATTGCTTAAGTGAAAGCGAATAGAGGGCAAATCACAAGGCTAGTAATAGAAAATCAACCGAACCAAGTGAATTTCATCAGTCTCAGGGGATTGGGCGCATGCATATACAATATCGCAACTACATAAAAATCAATTTCCTAGGGATACAAATAAATACACTCTAGCAAACACATAAGTTAGATGGAATTGTCATCAAGAACAATTGAGCAAAGGTGTATGATTGCTTAAGTGAAAACAAATTGAGGACGAACCACGAGGCTAATAATAGAAAACAAACCGAATGAAGTGAATTTCATCAATCTCAGGGAATTGGGAACACTTTTGTGTGCATGCATGCATATGCAATATCGCAACTATATAAAAATCAATTTCCAAGGGATACACAAAGAAATACGCACTAACAAACACATAAGTTGGATGGAATTGTCATAAAGAACAACATAATTAAATACAATGAAGATAAAAATTGAAAAACTACTTGTCCGCAAGCACATGCATAAATGTACTAGGATATGCAAGCTGCTTCTTAGGTTGGATAAAAGAAAAAGTGAAAAGTGAATCAAGATAAAAATAGCAAAGCTCTTAGATGCAGGACAACTTATATGATCACAACTGTTGTGGTTGAGATTAAAGAACCTAGTTAGGATTAGAATAATGCAGTTGGATTTACACTTAATATTTGGGTTAGATATTTAGTTAGTTGATTATTTTGTTTGTGAAGTTGTTTTTTTTTCATAGTTGTGATTTATTGTAAGGATTGAGAATTATTTTTATCACTAGGTTTCCTGTAAATAACATGTATTCTTCTAGAGATAAGAGATAGACATTGATAAATTAAAATATCTGAGTTTCAGAAACCTCTCTTTCAAGCACGTGAGTTGCTAGACGTGAAGCCAAAATCTATCTATCCTTGTTCTTTGTTTCTCTATCACAAATAATCCACCTCCCATTTCAAGCAGCACACTCGTTCACTCTATTCACTCTATTGATTGTTTCTTACATCCTACTGCCACGAAAAACTTTGCCAAAACCATCTCCAAACTCCAATCTTTCTTTCAGCCATCAGTCTAGACCAAAGAAAGTCCTTCAACTTTCTTCGAAGACCAATCAAAACTCCTCTTACCACCTAGTGATCTCAAATTACATTCGAAAGAATTCAAACAATCCCCCATTATAGCTAGATCAAGTTTAGATTAGACTCCTTTCATTTCGACCCCTATCAATTAGTATTAGAGCAAGTTCATTACACTTGAATTTTACTCAAGAAAATCTTCCTTAAAATCAATCAGATAAAAAAAGAGTTTAGATAGATTGATCGAGAAGAGAATTCTCATTAAGAGAAGTCATGAGCATGAACTGGAGTCAAAATAGAAGCAAATCAAGTGATAGAACCTAAGCCATAGCCTAAGTTGAAACTTGAACAAAAGCCTAAACTAGAAATAGAGCAAGAGGTAGATGCCGACGATTCTGAGCCCGAACCCAAGGTTGAAATCACAATGCATAATCAGAGTAAAGTCCACTTCGACTTGCTTCAAGTTCACTTAGTAATCGACTTTGCTCTAATAGATTCTTTTGTACTAACCTAATAATAATATCGAGTTTCGCAAACATCATTGAAGATCCCACAATCCGTGCAACAATGTTACTCGTCGATCAAAGGAATTCGAATGTTCTCCTATTAAAAAATCAAGGTTATCACAGCGGATTATGTTGCATAGCAGTGAGGCACCACTAAGGCTATTTGGGGCTATTACAATAAAATAAGGCAAAGAGCGCAAAGTTAAAAAGCGATCTAATTTAAATATGTACAAGTATTTTAAAAAAATTTAGAAAAGTTTAAAAATGCATATTTGATGATTTAAAGAGATCCTAAGTATGAAATAGACATGTAACTATCACATAATATCGAAGAGGACCGGAGGAGTTGAGAAGTCATCATTTTTTAGAAGATGAGATGAGCGGTAAGAGGACTA
This sequence comes from Asparagus officinalis, assembly GCF_001876935.1. Taxonomy (NCBI): domain Eukaryota; kingdom Viridiplantae; phylum Streptophyta; class Magnoliopsida; order Asparagales; family Asparagaceae; genus Asparagus; species Asparagus officinalis. The sequence continues at coordinate 61,484,730 of NC_033799.1, read as the reverse complement.
CAATAGGAAGAGCTCACGACGAGCGAAGGTGAGAGGTGTTATGACGGTGAGAGGAGGTGCGAGAGAGGTGCCAGAGGCAGTGGGAGGCGCTAGGAAGATACTGAAAGTCATGGAAGGTGGGAGGCAGTGACCTTTTTTAGGGCTAGGATTTTTTAAGAGTTTGATCACGAGGGGGAGCCTCAGAGAGGACAAAAACAATGATTGGTAATGACTTCAAACATCAAGTCTTGCGGATGCTGGTCAGGTTTAATTAAAAAAATAAAGTGGAAACCACTTTTAACTAGCTGTCAAAAAGCAAATTTTATTCGCAATCATCGCTATCCACCGTATGAGGCGCTATTGACCGTTTTTGCGAACAGAAAGTGCATATATCACTGCTATTGGGTGATACCATTGTGGAAGATGGCGCTAACACTATTAGCAATACTATTGCAGTACTATTTGTTGTTATTTATAAAAGTGATAAAAATCGAGATCGAGTTTTCTCTAATAATGGGAGATTTGATGCAGACAACTTATAGGGTCACAATTGTTATGGTTGAAATAGGAAACTTGGTTAGCATTACAATAATGTCGTTAGAGTTGTACTTGATATTTGATTAGATATTTAGTTAGTTGATTATTTTGTTTTATTAGTTGATTTTTTTTTTGTTTACTTGTTGTGATTTGTTGTTAGGGTTGAGATTTATTTTTAAAACTAGGTTTCTTTACAATTAATATGTATTCTAACTTTAGAGATAGACATTGATGAATGAAAAAATATGAGTTTGAGAAATCTCTCTTTGAAGCTATGAGTCCTTAGACGTGAAGCGAAAGTTTAACTTTTTTTATTATCCTTATCCTTAGTTTCTCTATCTCAAATCATCTATCGCTCATTTTCTCTCATTCCTAGTAGCACTTCCTTTCCTCTCTGATGCTTATTTCCTATGGCCTACAACCACCAAAAACTCTGCTAAAACCATCTCCAAACTCTAATCCTTCTTTCAGCCATCAAGCCAGACTAAAGAATGTCCTTTGACCTTCTCTAAAGACCACTTCTCCTACCACTTGTTAGTCTCCAATTACATTCTACATAATCAAAACATCCCCCCATTGCAGCTACATCATGTTTAGATCAGACCCCTTTCAATCCGACCCTCATGAGCCTATCCTCTTACCAAGAATAATTATCTACAAGCATGTGCATTCACACATCAACATACACAAGTTGTTCTTGTTTAAAAGACAACATAACTCTGTGGACAAAAAAAAATAGCATGCTAGGTAGAGCTGTAATAAAAGAAAATTTATAGTAAACTATAAAAACGAAACATAGTAAAACAGTAAGTGAATACCGCTAGTTAGCGACTCAGTATTCCTTTTTTTAAGCATATTTAGTCTTTAATATTATATAAATTTGTGGGAGAGTTTTTTGTATTCTTTAACAAGATTTTTCTCTCTTAGTTTTGTTCATCTAAGAGGAGACTAGATTCTATCTTGGTTCATATTATAAATTGTAATGTTTGCCACTCTCTAATAATAATTTTTTGTCTCTGAATACTTTAACATAGATTGTTAGATATTTGCATCCATATTTGCATATCCACCACAACTGTATAAAACATTTCAAACATGTTTTATACATTTCAAACATTTAAGCTCGTGTCCTTCAGAGAATAAATTGTTACTTGACATTTTCCCCCATATTTTACATATCTGTTAGAGAATTTGATCTATTAAACAATCTACTAACAAATATGATCTCTATGATCAAAGATTGTTATATTCTAACTACTCAATGCAAGCACTTGATTCTGTATGTCAATACTAAATTATGTATCTCAACTTATTATTGCAATTCTTCCTATAAAAGCTAGTGGAGATATGAATAGAATGATCGACTCCAATTAATTTTTTAAATGATATCAAAGCCAAACCCCTAAGGTAGAGAATCTTCCAAAACCTCGAACCGCAAAGGCGGTTTGCATGCTCTTCCCCTTTATGGCCCAATGAACAACAGAACTCATCGCCATCGCTTATGTTTATCAACTCAGTGTCGTCGTCTCAATTCATTTGCCCACTTTGCCTGCCATCTCTCGTTAGCATTTTCCATAATCATATCTCGTTGCCTCTAGCTTTTGATCTTGCTCTCAAACCACTGGGTCTCTTTGATCAAAATTCGAAATCCAAGTGCCAATCATCTTCTTCACCTTATCAGATTTCGATTCTCGGTAAGATCACGTCGTCTTTGTCGAGATCTAGTCTATCATCTCTTGTTTCTTCTAGCAATAGCATCCTCATTTATTTCAGGTAGGTTTTGTAGCTACATCTTTATATAATTCAGTCTATCATCCTCAAAGGCTCGACCAACAATGACCTTCTTGCTCGCAATACTTTTGACAAACAATCTTGAAATCTCCTAAACCTCTAACTAGTCATGGGTCACTATTTCATATTTTCAGAGAACTATCCTCTAAAGTTTGACAAATTTTCAAGTTATCTTACTGCATTTTGGAAGGAATACTGCCCTAAATTTCACAAACCACATTGAACCTTGCATAATTTCATTGAACTTGTGTTTCGACTCATGTTTATGTACTTGTTCATGTAGTCTCAACGATCTCTTCTTCATGCATGCACTTATCTGGTTTCTCTTCTTGCACATATCTCGACGATTTCATTTTCTCACACTTACTAACATCGACATTTTATTCTTACACGTAGTCATATCGACCTCTTGTCACGTGGAACCTTGTCGATCTTCTTTTTCATAGGTAGCCTTGTCAGCGTTATTTTCTTGCATGCAATCTTATCTATCTCCTCTACCCATGTCTCATATTCAATCAAGGTTTTAAATGTCGGATGTCAAGAACATGTCGGACAACTATAATTCATGCCAAATTGAGGAAATCGGGGAAATTTAGGGGGATATGTAGTAATTATAGGATTGTCATAGCACATGGTGTTCATACATACAATATAATGTTCTAAATGCACTACTTAACAAAATCTATAATCTAAACGTACAAAATGTAAATAACATATGATGTTTAGAGTCACTAACCGATTCGAGAAACTTGCTTCTTGATCGAAAGAGAAAGAGAGCGCAAGAGAGAGAGAAACCCTTCTTTACTGAAACCCCAATCCGACAATGAATTACAGCGGAGAACGCTAAGTTGATTTTTCCCTAAAGAGTAAGCAAAGGAGCACAACAACTTTTTTTTGGGCACGATTTTGCCCTAGACATGGCTATCGGGTTCTTTTAATTGGGAACACAACTAAATAAACTAAGTTTTAGTTTTGGGTCTAAACCCAAGACAGTATGAATAAGTTAATAAAAATTAGCATGTCGGTTGATATTTGGAGGCCGACATATCGCCCGATATGTCCGATATATACTGACATGTCCCGATATTTGTCCCCCAAATGAAATACACCTTTGGAAGTATGATATAGTGGCCAATGTTTTAATTATCGGCCGATAAACCGATATTATCGACAATTTATCTATTTTCGGAGCATTCTGCTATGATAAGTTCGATTCTAAATCGGTCATTGTTTTTGAATGTTTATCACCGATAATACGGTAATAAAGTGAGTTATCAGTGATATTGTCGGCCCAAAAATCAGAAATATTGGCCTTTGATTTGAGTTTCGATTTTGGGCAGCGGACACCTTTTCAGTGCACTTAAAACCCGACCCGACCCGAGTTTCTACCATTAGTTAGTGATGCTAAACATAACTATTTACATTTTTATGTGTATATTTCATTAAGTATGGTTAGATTATATTTTAGATTATTATATTATGTATATCACCATCCGGTAATGTCACTCCAACAAATATTACTTATCCATGATATATATTCGATATCCGTTATCCGATAAATCCCCAATAACCGATATTTAAAACCTTGATCGTGGAATTGGAGCTCCCAAACCGACATGTTGGTCGTTATGTCCAACATGTCAGTCGCTATTTAAAACCTTGTGTTCAATCTACATTGGCACCGAAGGTTTCTTCATACACTCATCAGCAAGCTTTACTTCGGTAATAACTGCACTGCAGTTTGAGGGGGAGCGCTAAAGAATCTAATCTATTAAACAACCTAGTAAGGAACATGATCACCATGATCAAGGATTGTCACATTTTCCTTGTTCAACGCAACCACTTGATTTATTATCTTAACATCTAGATTATGTATATCAACTTATTTGATTGTAATTCTTCCTATATAAGCTAGTGGAGATGAATAAAATTATGGGCGCTAATTATTTTCACATTATGAAACTTTGCTAATTCAGAAATAGAAGTTCCACAACTATCCCATGTAAATCATATTCCATCACAGACAAAACTATAATGTACCTTGTATTAAGTTTGATATGCAAATAACTCAAAAATAATCTACATATAGATTCTACACATAGGCACAGGAAAACAATTATATCATAGCAAAACAACCTAGATAAGGAACAATATTTGATAATAAGAAAGCGAGCAACATACAAATACCTCTAGTTTATCCTCCTTTGCCCTATGGGTTCGTGGAAGCAAACGGAACTCTTCAGTCAACCGAACACATTCACCAACGTTTTCCGGCGAAACAAAGTCAAGGGCCATTTTGATGCAAGACTGAAATTTAAATAAGATACATAACTAATAAGCATTAAGATCCTAGTTTCAAAGGAGATTATGCAATTAGATTGCACCAGCAACTTACAAAACCTAGTTAAATTTTGAGATAACTAATAACCCTTGTATACGCATAAGATCAAGTCGAAAGTATCATGAAGTAAAATCCAACATTCAAGAGATTTTCTAGAATGTAAAAAGACATAATACATAATAATTCAAAGAAAAAACTTTTTCTAAAAATTTTGACAAAATCAATTACATAGCATCTCAAGTAACAAAACCAACCCTCTGAAACTCCTCATAATTCCAACTTCATCATAATACAAGGAAATTAAAATATTTAAGAGAATAGGAAATAGAGTGTGCTACTGCTATGGAAGTCAATAGAGTTGTTGCTGAACATTGGTGTATAAATTCCTGAATTAATTAGGTCCTATGTTACCTAGGTACTTCTATTAGGAAGCCATATCCCTACCCGACACTTCGCCGTACCCATACCCAAACCTCTTGGACACGATATATTCATAGGTTTATTCGGGCGTATATACCATTATATAATACATGATTTAATTTAAAACACTTCCAATACACTTCTTGGATGTACATTCTAGACTTCACATCTATTTCTCGTATATTGATCTTATGTATATTATTAATTTTAATACATATAAATATACATAACATGCATATATAAAGTCATTTCCCCGTACTCTACTCACAATTTTGCCGTGACCCGTAACCATATCGATGCCACAACCGTACCTGTACCCATGCAACCTAGATTAGGCCGCAATTTACGTATTAATTAAATTCATATTCAAAATGTTATCTTAACCAGACATTTAGCATACAAAACTGAATATCAAAAATTGATGAATCTTTGATGGAATATGGCCCCCCACGAAAATGAATCATCCTATTGAGTACGCCAATTTGGTACCTACATCTGCTGAAGCAAGATTTGACAGTAAATTTCTGATATAAAACTGTCATATGACAAAACTGCTTGAACAACTATTAGGATCAGAACATGGAACCACATGAACTTCCAGGTAAGACTTTTCTTTACTTGATGAGGTAGATAAATTTTTGGTAGTATCAACTAATTGCAATTATTTGAAACAGCAACTGCAACAATATAACCTACTGCAAATCTCACCATTAGGTAAAAACTTTCCTAGCACTTCTACTCTAGTACAGCCCCTCACCAAAATGCATGCCTTGCACCTGTGGATCGACCCATCTGCTTTATCTTGATTTTGAGAACCTAGGTATTCCCAATAGTCTTGCATCTTGCAGGAATGACCATTCTGATTTGGTGAGCCTATTTCATCAGGCATGTTGCTCTCCCTGTCCCTAAGATGAGAAGGAAAAGATTCCTCCGATTGACTGGAAAACTTGGTGAGCTGTCTGTAAGTACCTGGTCACCACTATGATGAGCAAGAAATATCCTTCTATATGCTGTTACACTCACTCACTCATGCACCCATCTGGCTCTCCTAAAAAAGCATAAATTATTGGAGACTTAAGAATGCTTTGGAGAAGCATACGAAGATCTATGCCTTCCTTTCCCAGTTCTCATATGAAAGAGAAGTGTGTAAATCGTCAATGTTCATGGCTCATAAATCATATAGAGTTGAAAGTGATGATTCAGAAAGCACATGGTTAAAAACATGCATATCAGTCAATAATGTACCTCTCTAATAAGATATCCATAGGTTCATTCGCATCATCATGGGACTTGCAATGTCTAGAAGCTTCCCATTCTCTCTTGGCGCAACATTTTGTTGTATATATGTGGAACAGTCAGCTGTAAGACAATTCTATTCTCATCGCTAAGTATTCTAATTGGTCAAACAGTTAATGTGATCTTAAGAAATCCGCTCTTCCAGCATTTGTACGCAAGATAATTCTCAACCTTGTTATGATGTTCTAAGCAATTCAGTATGTCAGATTTGTAAGAAATCAGATATCCATGATAAATTCATCAATGCAAAATGATAAATATGATGATCAATTCTTGTGTTCACATTCATTGGACCACAAATATGAGTGGATAAGTTGTTGCGCAGACATGCTCGCTTTTTCAAAAGGTCTTATTGTAGTTTTGTCTACAAGACAATTCTCACATGTAAGTTACGTAACTTTAGAGACTTGATTGCGAAGCACACTATGAGCTAATGTATACTTCAACCCTGTTTGTGCTACTTTAGCATGCCAACAGAAAGGTACTCAATAGTCGCAAGAAAACAATTGCATCAGTAAAATTGTTCAGATCCATAAATATTTTGTGTTTAAAATACCATAAGAAAAATAAAGTTAAATTGTAAGTTAACATCTTGGTTTCACTTTGGAAAACAATATAATTAATTTGCTTACAGATAAAATATGATTTTCCTCTCTTGTACCAGGTCATCTTCCAATCACAACATGGTACAAAGTATATTATGTTTTCACAATCGAAACATGACAGTCCCTCATCGCCTCACACCTACTTGCACCAGCCATCCCAGATCTGTCGCTGCCAACATCTATTGCTCTAAAGCTACACTTCATTCTTGCATGATGATTTTAAGGAGAAGCTCAACATAAGTCAGCCACCAATTATGAGATTCAGAGGGACTACTAAAATTTGTTGTCTCAAGAAGGTTATCCGTGGCTTAAGCGGATTCTATAAAAACATTTGAGAACTTTCGTACAATTTATGCTCATCCTAAGATGCTATTCTATTGTCACCAGAGTATCTTTTGTTAAAGTTGTATGCGAGCTTTTTATGAAAATTTTGGTGTTTTAAGGCATTTTCTTGGGACGAAGATAGCACAGGTCCAGGATTATCATGTTCCAGAGTTTGATAAGTAATAGTTTTAAAGCTATCACATACAAGTTTGGTTTTTAGACGATTGTCGTGATCTTACTGATGCTTGTATGAAGACTAAGTTGAACAACAAGGATTAATAAAAAGTGCATTAGCTCATTTCAATAAGAAGATATCCTGCTACTGCAAATGAATGCCATGCTATTAGAAGAAATTATTAATTTGCTTGTGGCAATTGAACAACTTGAAATGAACAGTAAAACTTTCATAATGCATGGGAAACAAGATCAAGCAGGAAGCAAACAACTCCACCAGGAATGCACTCAACAATGATGTTCACACTGGAGACAAGTTGTCATCTTATGGTGCTTGTAGGACATTCACTATTGAGGACAGAGAATCCAAATAATTGATTTGCGATCGTAAATCCAGAAATTTTAAATTAATATGATGTGGAGGATATGTGAGACACATGCATCAGAAAGAGTATTCAGACTTCATATCAGTATTTTGTACTTTTGACAAACCATTAGAAGTGATAATAAGATTGAGGATGTTATGAATTTGATCAAGGACGCCTTAAAATTCAATAAGTGCTTTCAGAATATGCTCCTTTTTCCTAGTTTTCTATTTTTTTAACAAGGGAATTAAAGGGAGAGTTCCCAATATCTTATGTGCCCATACATGCTTCAAGATAAATCGAAGAAAAAGCATGTGTCTATCCGAAAAGAGAGACATAAGAAGGATATGTAGAAATAAACTAAAATACAGGAATAGGAAAGGTTAAATATCTGATCGCCATCTATATTGCAAGATTTGGCTCTTAAATAAGGATATAAAAGGACTGTAGAATTCCAATATTCAAAATATCACCCTCGCCAATAAAGTGAACTGGTTTTCTCCGACCTGAGGACTATAGAAAAGCTGGTAAATTTTGTTGAAATTTCAGTCAGTAGAATTCGGTCTCCCAATTGCTCGTTTAAACAAAGCGTGCATATGTGATCTAGAACCCAGAAAGAATTAGTATGACAGCAGTAAATTTCCCGTATTCGGAAGTCAAACATTCATGTTTGGGTCCATAATGGGACTCGTTCTATACTGTTCTATTCCAAACAGTCACAGAATTTCCATATTATTTATGAAATTGAGACATTTGTCAATTTCATCTAATATGAATTACGTGTTGTATAACTGAGTCATTTGCACAATAAAATTCACATTAGTTTTGGATTTTAACAACTTCAATATAAATATCAATAGCAAACGAAGTGCGCTACTTCCCTATAAATAACAGATGATCCAAAGATAAGAAATCATGCTTCTTGAACTTGTGGCCTTTCATCATCATTCCAATTCAATTAAATTGTCACTATCAACTCGGAGGCTTCACAAAATCTTGTCACCGTCCTAAAGCAACAAGACCTCCACTAGTGTTATGTCACTGTGTTTGTTATTGTGTCTCATAAACTGGCATTGAACAGAGAAGAGACGCTACTCTACTAAGTTTGACTTTCTACTTTTTCTGCCTAAAGCACACCACTGTGAAGTTAATGGCTTAAGTAAAGCATAGAAGCCTAATCTGAGAATATTTTATGGATTAACAGCATAATGAAGCAACATCATGTAAAGGATCTCTAAAATTTTACTTCCTCCTACCTAGTAGACAGAAAAATCAAACAAAACTAGAACTTAAGATTATTTACTAGAAACACAAAGCTTGTGTACAGGTTAAGAACTTCATGGCAATAAAAGTCACACATGCAACAGAAACCTTTACTGTATTTGTACATAAAAGCACATATCGAAATTGAACCCGACATATTAACACTGAGATCAATATCAACAATCAACTGCCAAACAATCAATGGAGCATAAATATGAATGCTAAAGTGAACTACACACAGGTTACATCGATAGAGTCAAAAAATTTACATCTTGCAGTTGTCTGACCTTTTTATTTCTCAATTGATATGGGCACCCAGCTGGAATGAAGACCGCCTCTCCAAGATGCTGCTCAAATGTCCAAGGTTCCACATCTGCATGTGAACATAAAGTAAAAGATAGTAAATTAAGAATTACAAAAAAAGAAATCCACAAAATATGAAAATTGCAACCTATTAGAACAACTACCTGTACATAGAAAATCTTAAACAACAAACTATTTGTTAATAAAAAAACACTTACTGAGCTCTTCTTTAAGCCGCTTCTTGTGATACTCATTTAGGTAAAATGTCTGATCGTGAATAGGATGAACAACCTGTATATATATGACTGGGTTATCATATATTCTCTCATATATAATTCTAAGGTAGAGAAATATATTCTCACCGAATCAACAGGACGATTACTGATATGTCGAAATTCCTTCCAGTGTTTTTGAAGGTACTTAATTAACTGTGGGACATCTTGCCTGCGGAATATGTCCCAAACAGCACCTCCATGATTGCCTTCTAAACTGCTCTCCGCTTTTGAATCATCTTTTGCATCTAATTTTACCGACTCTGGCACAATTAAAACAGGACTGCTTGAGAGAATTCATACCTGACAATTTTTTTTCCTTTTGAGAAAAGCATATACAGTTGAAACCACAAGTACAAGAGCCAGATAATGGGTAAAGTTAACGGAATTTTGCAGTAGGTAACAAAAGAGTTACTTCGCTCTTGACAAACCTGCAAGATGGATTTTTGTGAAAGATATATTATGTGATATTGTAGTTTCACCAAGCTCCGTGCTCGGTAACGAACAAGGTACTTGATTATTAAATTGATCACCAACATGAACATTTTTTCTCAACACCGAACTTTTATGCAAATGCAATCTTTGGATAATAAAGTTAATACATTCGGGAAGAACAAGATTTAGGAAATTATCATAGCTTCGTGAAGATAACATACCACCATTGTCTGTTATTTTTCCTTCAAATGAACTAGAGATATCCTCAGATGCACCATTGACTCCAAACTCCTCAACCTTTCCAACAATATTGATCTCTGCAGCCATATGTCCATCGCAGGGTGCAGGAATAGGTACTATAAGATTAAGCGTTTCATTATCAAGCATCCTTAGCTTTTTGCTCATCTGGAGACCCTTTATGGATTCCTCTGAATTAGGCTCCGGCACATCGAGTGGATTCCCCGTAAGCATCTCATCAAATGTCAAACTCTGCTCCATGCCCTCAAGAGGTTTAGGCATGGCTGGTGATGAACCCTCAGTCACTTTAAATGGAGAGCCCAAAGTTCCAGGATGTTTATTTGGTACATTCTTAGGTGTGGTTTTACAAACATCTGTATATAGTTCTTGCAAGTCCTCATCTCTATACCTTTTCTTCAACTGTTTTATCTTCTCATACTGCCAATCAAATATTCTTAACTCTGTTGTGTGTGTCATAATATTTACCTGTTCAAGACGAAGAAAAAAAACAACAGAAAGAATGAGAATAAAGGCCAGAACAGTTAATTATTCTATGAGAAGATGAACTGAGAGATGAGCCAAAAAAAAGGAGAACGATAATCCAGAGGAAATTGAGTGTCAACGCAAAGTATATTAAATCTAAGCTAGATATTTATCCGTTCAGTTAATCTACATCATTATTTTTACCCATAAAAGCATTTACTTTTACTGAATTAACATCCACTAGAAACAAGCATAATGATATGGGACATATCAAGTAAAAAAGAATTTGAACCATATCCCTCGTGTTAGATAATTGTAAGAATTGGGTAAAATATACCTTGAGCATGAGATACTTAATATATTTGTATTTGAGTTGAAGACCATATTAAATTGCCATTAACAAGATGACTAGTGTATTTAGGGAACTTCCTGGATAACACAAAACATGAGGATTAGGATTTGTGCACAAGAATAAGATTAAGGAGCCAGCACCATTTTGATGGGGGGCAATCTTGATCAACTATGATCAGATCTATCTCTAAGAATTTTATTGGAAACTTTGTCGAAGAATCTTGGCGTGCGGATCGTCGATGATGACTAGAAGGGATGCACGGGGTCGTAGATCTCATCAGATGTGGGAAGGTGCCCAGTGACAAAAATTGGCAGTCAATGTAGTTCAATTGTGTTTGTAGTTTTTTTTTAGAGCTCGGGAGAAGGAACATGAAGGTGGCTGTCTGTTTTAGCTTTGTCCGCTGTTTTTGGGAGGATAAGAGTTAGGTTTGCCTTAGTTTTGTCTTTTTGTGGAAAGTATGGCAGCGACTAGGGTGGTTGAAGGCTCAAAAGTGATCTAAGATCACAGATATGAAACTTGATTGAGAAAATGTGTGTGGTGGAGGGTTATTGAGATCTCTGTTGTTGACCGAGAGAAAGGATATCTTTTCTCGTTAGTTTACAATCTAAATCCAAATGTCACTCTCAAAATACTACCCACTGTTCATTCTGTAGTATAAAAGGCAATTCAATTTAAAATCCAATAGTCAAAATTTACCGACTGAAATTTCAACAAAATTTACAAGCCTTTCAATAGTCCTTTTCTATAATCCTCAAGTTAGAGAAAACCAGTTCACGTTATTGGCGAGGGTGATAGTTTTAATATTGGATTTCCTTTTCTACTACAGAATGAACAGTGAGTAGTATTTTGGGAGCAACATTTGGACTTTGCTTGTAGACTAACAAGAAATGATATCCTTCTCTCAACCAACAACAAAGATCTCAATAACCCTCCTCCACCACACACATTATTTCAATCAAGTGTCATTTTGTGGTCTTGCGAGAGATCACTTTTGAGCCTTCCACCACAGGTACCTCCTTGGACTCCACATCATGTCTCAATCCAAATTAAGGATCCTCCAAAAAAACAACTCGGAAAGCAAACTTGGGTATCCGTACCCAACCACAAGCATGTGCCTCAATTGCTCAAACCAAACTGAAGAAGGGGTGTTACGCCCAAAAATCAAACAATGGGAAGCAGTGAAGGGGTAGCGTGGCGTAGCTATTTCGTCAATCAACGTTACAAAAGGCGCTAGGCGGACTAGGCGTTTGAGCCAGCGCCTAGACGCCTAAGCGTATGTCTAGGCGGCGCCTAGGCATTTGGCTATTTTTAAATTATTTAATTATAATAATTAATAAAAATATATTAAATTCATATAAATTTGTAAAAAAAATAGATAGCAATCCTAGCTCCACAATAAACCATGCATACTTAAATGTTAAATAGCCAAAATAATAACTAACAATGTTATAGAAAACGCTAGGAGGCCTAGGTGTTGGACCCGTCGCCTAGAGCTTAGGAGATTTTTTTTATTTTTTAATTATAATAATTGATAGTAAATGTTAATGTTATAGAAAGCTTAGGTGTCGGATTGCTGTCTAGGTGGATTTCTTTCTTTATTTAAGCGATGGTCGAGGAATTTTTGCTGAAGGTGGAGGAGGTAGTGGAAGTGTTCATATTTAGAGGTTAACCGAGTTTGAAGGAGGTTGGAGGACTTAGGAGGCTACAACATAGAAAATCACGATTAAGGCTTAAAGGGTGCAGTCAACGTAAGCAGACAATATTTCCCTAAACACTCCCAAAACCTAATGGGCAGCCTAGGTACCGTCTAGGCGCTAGGCGCTAGTTAGGTGGCCAATGTACCACCGAGGTCTAGGCGTATGCCCAGGCAGACTAGACGGAGGTTTTTTAAAACAATGTCGTCAATGATGTTGTCAGGGGTAGTGAGGGTCGCAACAGATGGTGATAGATGGAGTTGCTAGACCGGGGAAGGGGAAGGAAACAGCCGGCAGCATTTTTTGCAGCAACAAATAAATTAGTTAAATGGGACTGTGCGACAGCAAGGTCGAGGATGGGCGCAGTGTGACGTCAGGCAATGTTGGGGCTGAGTGCCGAGATTTGGCGAATGGATTTTGGTAGTGAAGTTGGGAAAGTGAGCACCTGCGTGGTTGAGGAAGGGCTATTGTTTAGGGTCAGGGATTTGAAGAAAGAGATGGGTTCAGATTTTGAGAGGAGAGGCTCTGTTACCCATGTTATTTGGGAGAATTCAGAGAGATAAATTCTAAACACACAAGCAAAGTGTGACGCATAACTGAGAAACCCTACTAAAGACTAGAATAGACGGATGTGTTCAGATTTTGAGAGGAGAGGAGAGGCTCTGTTACCCATGTTATTTGAGAGAATTTAGAGAGGTAAGTTCTAAACACTTAAGCAGAGTGTGAGGCATAACTAAACAATTCCACTAAAGACTCCTCGTATAACAGCTGATACCATTTCTTTTCATAACATGAATGTTATGTTGACAACAAATATTTCCCATGGTCTGTGAATAGCGAGAGAAAGCAAGAGAGAGAGAGAGTCATTTGCTCATCATCAATGCATTCCTTACTAGGGGGTGTCCATTAGGTCGGGCTTGTTGAAGCTACCCAGACCTATAAAATGAGGGTCATTTTTCCATGTGAACACACCCAAACGAGTTTGAACGGTTTTAAACACAGGTAAAAGCAAATCATTGTAGGTTAAGATTTATCGGAAATCTACTTAAACCCATATCCTAACCCACCTGACTTGGACCCATACGCATAACCACCTAAAGCAATAGAAAGAATAGCACGTTATAAAATAATTTAGTACTTGTTGATATTATTGCCTTACTATGAGCAGATCAAGGTTAGAGAAAGCGCTAGACAACCTAGGAGTTGGACCCAACACGTAGAGTCTAGGCGGGATCTAGGTAGGGCCTAAGCAGCTTTCCTATTTTTTGTTTTTTAATTACACTTATTGATAGTAAACGTCAATGCTATAAAAAGCTTAACTACCGGACTGGCATCTGGGAGGATTTCTTTTTTCATTTAAGTGGTGATGGAGGAAGTTTTGCTAAAGCTCGACGGAGGTAGAAGAAGTGTTCATAGTTGGAGGCTACAGGAGTTTGGAGGAGGTCAGAGGACGTGGAGGCTGCAACGGAGGAAATCACGATCAAGGCCTAAAGGATGTAGTTCACGCTTCCTACGCACTCCTAAAACCTAGGTGAGTAGCCTAAGTACCGCCTAGGTGCTTGGTATTAGGCAGATAGCCTAGGTACCACCTAGGACTAGGCGTACGCTGGCTAGCCAGAGGCTTTTTGAAACATTAGAGCGGTTAATGCATTTGGCACATTATTTTAGTTTTTCATGAATAATGTTACTCGAACTTGAATTTAAACAAATTTAAAATGCTCCATAGTAGTTTAGGATATGGATTATGTGTGATGACCTTTTTTTTAGAGAATATTCACTTCGATGATCGCTATCGTATTTTCAGCAAAAACTCCTACTGATTGCAAGTCCAGAACGACTAGATTATTAACAGCAACAAATGCATATGTAATCATTTGAAATCTGCCTAAAGTCACCCATATCAACACAGCAACAAATGCATATGTAATCATTTGAAATCTGCCTAAAGTCACCCATATCAACCCACCCAATGAAACCCAACCTGAACCGGAATATTTTCCCAAACCCACCTGAGAAAGGTTAGCACATACATCACTATGAATCGGAGAGCTTTCTAACACCAAAATACCTATCCCGAAAAAATAGGTTCAGGAATGAAACTAGTCTAAACCCTATCGACCCAACCCATGAACAGCCCAACTTCTCATATACGCTCCTTGACATATATACTACATGAGAGTTATATTAAGACTTCTTCAAAATGAAACATATTGGTGATAACCTCTCCATCGCAAGTACACTACTCATGCCCAACGGCTTCAGTGATATTTTGAGATCTAAAACATATTATTTGAGAGCAATTTAAGAAGTTAATGCTCATATAGTGATAAGGCTAAAAGAGACTCTCAATTCATAAAAGAAGAAGGCTAAAGAATTAAATAGGAGAAATTCATTTCATTATATAAGAATTTAATCTATATATGTCTAAAGGCTCCAGTGATACTTAGAGATCTAAAACATATATATGAGAGCAATATAAGAAGTTAATATAATTATAAGGGTAAAAGAGACTCAATTTATAATAGAAGAAGGCTAAAGAATTAAATAGGAAAAACTGATTTTATTACATAAGAATTTAATCTATTCATCTTGACTGGATATAATCTCTCACAGAACCATTAATATAACAAGAAAGGCAAGAGAGGGAAAAAACAAAAAACTGTTTCCAATATAGTGTGGAAATTTTGGAGTTAACTGATTAATATTGGCATGTGAAAGATTCAAATATCAACTATAAAGTAAGCTGTACGATTTTCAAAGGTAGACAAAGAAAACAATAAATAGAAAACATACTGCATCAGATTTATCACAATGGAGTTTGGTCACTGAATCACCCCTGCCAAGTTCTTCTTCAAATCCGTAAGCAATGTTTGTTTTGGGTCCTAAATCCGGTTTGGGCCGATAATCAGGGATCCTTGTAGCAAGATTCAAAACACCGAATTTTGGATCTGTATATTGCTGAAATGGAACTGTAGCAAAAAATTTAGCAGCGTGCCTGGGTAAAAATTCTTCAAATAAACTAGATGAAGGCCAATCCTCCAGCTTAAGCATTTCAGGCCAACCATTTCCATGCATGCGACCTTCCATGTAACCTGTGAAGAACTGGCGTATATTAATCTCAACCTACAAAGTAGAAACGTCATAAAAACGTCATTAAATGCATGTACACAAATTACATAAACTACTGAAAATTAGTATATTTGGGATATCAACATGATCAATATGGACTATGTTAAATATCAAGTGCACTACAAGATGGTCTGTTTTTATCATTTCGGGCTCCATAAAAAAATTCTGTAGTACCTTCTAATTCGCCAAATAAGAGCACCTGCTTATATGATTCTCGACTTTATAAAACAAATAAATAAAAACCTTTTCCTGAAGCATCTTCTAACTCACTTCAAAAATTGACATCAAGATGTCGTTTGTCAAGGGGTTAAGGGAGAAGGTTTAAGGGGAAAGACTTAATTAGCTCTTCACGAGAGGTTAAGAATAATTTTTACTCTATTTGGATTTGATAATCAAAATGAAGGGTTAAGTTTTTGTATTCAGCAGATAAAGATGGTAAAGAGTTTAATTGCCATGAATATCCTAAAGTGTAAATAATTTTTAAAGTTTCATTTCTTATTTCGAGGAGTAACTCTTAACCCTCCTGATGCGAAACAATGTATGGGGTCTATCAGAATCGGCGATTTAATGTGAACAACGCACCGTTTCGCCAAAATTCATGATTCGGCAGGAAATTAATTAAAAAACAATTAATGTGACGGATGAATTTTAACAAGATATGTAATGATAATCATGAACAATTCCAATCTCAAATAATTTAATCGCAGTATTCATTATCATTTTGCAAAGTTCTAAATCAATATCCGAATTGCAACAGTCACATGTCCAGTTACGCTCAACTCACAGTTATAATCTAAGCAGTGAATATATGATAATAGTTTAGAGATGTATTACTCATGCAATTAACTAATAAAGTGAGGTTAACAGAAACATAATAGAACGAAATTATACCATCGTCGGACTGAACATCATATCCAAATGAATTGGACTCGGGTCTGATCAACAAACCAGATCCGAAGTCTTCTCTGTGAGTACTTCGGAGAGAGGCGAAGCGGACAGCGGGTCTATTCGACGATGAGGGCGAACGACGAGTGGGAGCGAGATCTGATGACGACGAGGGCGACGATGAGAGGGCACGAGCGGCGACGCTGTCGACAGTGTAGCTCAGGGCGCTGGTCGACAGTGGTGACTGAGGACGACGGCGAGGTCCTCGGGTGTGATGAAGAGCGGAGGAGGGGAGGCTGTGGATGGCGGGACAGAACGGGAGGCGAGGAGGCTTCGGTGCGAGGCCGGAACGAACAGGAGGGAGGAGGCTTTCGGTGGACGCGCGAATAAGTCTGCCTAGCGAGAGTGTTGCCGCCGACTGTTGTGATAGATGGATGGAGCGCGCTAGTCGTGATGGAATGGGTACGGCTGCTGAGGAGGCCTGGTGCTAGAGAACGGCGACTGAAGAGGCGTCCTGTCGCTGCGTGGTGGTTTGTTGAAGGGCCGACGGCGGGGGCTGACGGTCGGTTGCTATGCTGAAGAGGTGTCGTTGGCGGTGACTTTTTTTGATAGCAGAAGGTATCTGGGGAGGTTGAGTCGCGGCGTTTTGTGGAGGAGAAGGCCACAGGCGATGAGGCGGTTGCTGGAGGAGAGAAACTCACCAGAGGGGTTAATGTGGGCGTGACGGCTGGGCGAGGGGAATTAGATCTAGGGTTTTTTTGGTAATGAGTGGTGGAGAGGGATCTATGAGGGGAATGGAGGGATGGATGGATTTGGGGATAAGTAACTAGGGTTTCACACACCTAGAATTGGCATTTGGGTTTCACACACCAAATACAAAGAAATTCTCATTTAAGAATAACTTAATTTTCATTCAATAATTCATTTCTTCTCAAGTCTCATACAACCTTACTATAAAGAAAACTACTACGTGCACACAACGTGTAAACAAAATGGAAACAAATAAAAATCCCTCAAATCTCTCATTGAATAACTACTAAATTGAACAACAATTCAAAATTTAAAAATTCAAATTTCAAAAATTAAAACTAAGCTAATATGGAAGATTTTCAATTCTTGTTCTCATTACCTCCTCTTCAGGCAGATTTGTTAATCCCTCTAAATGAGTGGTTAACTAATTTCTTGTAAAGCGTTTGTTAACCCTTTAACCAAATTAACTCATTGGGATAGCTAAGGAGGGGTTAAACCCCCTTAACACTTCACCTAACACCTTGCCAAACAAAGTCCAAATGTCTAGAACTAGTAGGTTGGCACATTTGAAGGTATCAAATCCACAACCCACGTATCCTCCAGGCAAAACTACTGAAAACATAATAGGGTAAAGAAAAAGGTGCATATATGATCATCAATTTGGCCTTTTGATATATTACTTCAAGAACAATGAGCATATACTATATAGTAGTGACAAGTTTTAGACCTCTACAGAAACAAAAGGCATTAACTAGGATAGTCAAACAACAATGCTTATAGGAACAATGTTAGATAAAACTTCCCCCTTATGGAATAGTTTACAGATAAAAAAGGAACTAATTAATATACCACCATTAAAGGTAAACCGTCTAGGTGATTGCGATGAATAACTGCTATATTCAAGTGGAAGAAATTGAAAATAAGAAGTCGGAACTTCTTTTGCAAGAAAAAACTAGAGAAAGATGTAATCATGATGGGATTACTGTAAATCCTACATATTGTTATGTAGACCGAACCCTATAACTAGGAAAGAGAATATTTAACATACTCTTTAAAAAACAGTGCAACAACTCTAGATGCAGCAAACATGAGCATAAAAATGAGGCTTTCATCAAATTAGATACTGATAATACATTTTTCTAAATGAACCAAAACTAATTACAGCCAAAGATTCAAAGTGTGATTACACTATAGATCAACAAAATTTTAAATATAGAATTATATGCACCATAAACTAGGTCCAAAATAATTTACTGACATACAATAAGTATTCTACTGATATTATATACACGACCTTTTGCTACCATGTCAAATAACCAGCCTCTCAAATAAGCATTTGCTATAATTGAAAAAATGGATGATGTGGCAAACCATTTTGATAAAGCGCGCTAGTCACATTGGCATTGATGGCCCTCACTACTACTATCTCTTGGCAGCTCATTTTGATAAACGATCTTCCAATCTAAATAGCAAGGGTAAAGACATGGGATAGGGGTACGACATGGACATGGATGCTGGACACTGCAATTCTTCGAAAAGGATGCAGCCACACAGCAACCTCATAACATGAATTTAGATTGCGTATAATAATAATAACTGGATTCTACATAACATGCACACGTACAATTGTCCACGCATTCACGAGTCTAAACAACTTTTCTAATAATATAAAACATATAATGATTACAAATATGCTAAATTTTGACCTAGCATAACAGCAAAAGGAATATGACTTGTCACTTCAACTTTATGCAACATGGTATATATATCTAAACACAGTTTTATACAAGCCAATTTTTATAGCATTTTTCCTCTGTAATCTTTGGTGCACAAATGAATATAAATAGATTTCTCAAACATATAAAATGATTAAAACCGTATGTGAAGATGAGATATATTCCAAAGTATTTGGCAAGTGTTTTAAATTAAAGCGCTTGTCATACAATTAAAGTCGCATTTAATCAAGTGCAAGCACATATCAGCAGGGGGGTAGGATTGTCCGGTATCAATACAGCTTCGATGATAGAAGTACCTATGCTACATAGTTGTATACTCATATTCAGTATCCCGTTAATATAATTAAGTTGGAATTAAAAAAGTAAATGATGGTCATATGCAACTAAATTGCAGTACATAAGATCAAAAACATAAGAGGAAAAAGCAGGCCTACCTCACACCAATCGAAGCAGTCAATAGCTTTCACTGTGCTTCCCTTGTCTTTAAACTTCTGCATCATTCTTTTGCTAATAGTCCTCCAGATGACCATCGGGTCCCAACTAAGTCCAGTTGCTTTCTTAAGCACACCTCTAACTACTATAGGCTCACCCCTAACCCAGTGCTTTTGAAAGTGTTCCATATCATCATCTTCTAAATCACTTGCATTTGGACAATACAAAAAGTTATCATTGCTGTTTGCCCGAACTGCAGCTTGACGCGTACCAGAGTTGTTTAGTTTATCTGCTGCAGACGAACAATTTGGGAAGCATATGGAACAACCTGGAGACATATCACCGCATAAGAATTGACTGCTAGCAGTTAATTCATCAGCTTCCTTGAGAAGTTTAGCTAACCAATTAGCTTTAAGGTTGCGCTTCAGCTTAAGGGTACCATCACCACAGCCACCATATTCTTTTGGTGGGCATGGAATGCTACCATCATCATTAGCCCTCCACTTAGGACATTGGTCAGGTGAAGTGATAATGAGTTTTTTTCTTGCAGGTAAATCCTGCCTCTCCCATCCAGACCATTTCTGTGGTAGAGGTTTTATTCCTTTGAAATTCGCATCATGACATTGACCTTTGTTCATGTAATATAAGTCAATTCCATCTGCTTCAATACCACCGGGCTGACGACCTTCGCGTAATTCTTGACAGCATGTCAGGCAGAGATCATAGCGACAATGAAAACAGCTTCTATGCAAGTCAACAATGGATGTGCAACAATTGTCACTGTGGACAATGTAACTTGGGAATCACCAAACTAAACATTTCAAGGTAAATCTACGCAAAATACAGAATGAAGAGCTACATGCAAAAACTAAAAGCACTAGGAGATGACCACAACTTTTGAATTGAGTTCTATACAAAATGTCTTAAGGAAAGCAACATGATCGTTATTTTAGTGAGGAATAGGACAAGATTTTAGCTCAACAATAAAGTTGGTGCTTAATTAAGCATAGATTCTTCAAAAGGCCTTAGTACTATGCTTCAGCTCAATGACCAAGACAACATCTACTGAAAGATAGAAAGAATAAAAGAACAACTAAGTGTTTACCTGATCTATTTGGGTTATCCACAGGAGTCAACAGAAAAAGAAGACAACCATCAATTTTGCTGTGGTGTCATTATCAACATAAAACATAGCATACACCACTTTTTCATGGGACGACTAGTAAAAGGATAAACATCCAGGACTAACAGGAGAACAGATTGTCAAAATAATCTATGTATGAAGCTTAATAAAACTTTTCCAAGTTAACAATTGTATAAAAAGGAAAAATTAACAACTTTAATATTTTCTATCAAGGCTGAAAAGAGTGAAATGCATCATTAACAGATAATTTCATGTCCGCTTTGCATGTTGAAATGCTGATTCAATGTCAACTGTCAATCTACAGGTATTTAATGTGAAACCGCAATACAACAAATGAGATGAGTGCAATCAGTAGGTGATCCGACCTACGTGCCCTGGGAGAACATAACATTAACTATAGTTGAGAGGCGCCAAAGTACTTCATATTTTTATTCAAATGAAAAGTTAAGTGTCAAGATAACAGCAAGAACCTCTCTGACTTATAGATTCCAAAATCAAGGATGAGCAAAACATATAGATTTGGAACGTAACAAATAATGAAATAAGTAAACAACAACAAAAGTTAAAAACAATTACAAATATAAGGTAGGATTGATTCATTAAATATATATGCTTCACGATATCTTGTGAAATAACTTATATACAATCGACATCATGGGTAGATGGTACTGTACCAATATATTCGCTCCTCTTTGTCAAGTTTAATCCTTTCTACATCCGTAATATTTAATTTTTCACCTATAGGAAAAGAAAAAATGTAAAAGGGCACAATTTCTTCAAAATAGTCAAACAAGGTAGGCTACTCAGCAAAGGAACATTGTTCTTAATTACCTTGTATTTTGGCTTCCATATCTAACTCTAGGTTATGCTCCTCATGGATTTGTCTGAGAAGAGGCAAGAGATTATTCAACAAGCAGAGTAGCCACTTTAGCTTAACTCTGTCATTTGCTTCCTTCCTGTTAATCTGCAACAAGTTTATATGTTTGCACTCAGATAAAACAGCCACTGTACGTAATAGAAATAAGCTAAAGGCGTGTACCGGCAAGAGAATATGCTCGCGGAGACATTGTTTACAATTACAGGTACCACGACAAACTGGACAGATATGCTGAAGATCTTCCCTTGTTTGCCTGGGATACCTTTATATTCAAATAGAATTGAGTTAATTAGAAGGAAAATTGTTAGTGAAAAAGTAAAAGAACTAAAACTTAGGTGCTTTAGAAGGTAGGTTCCAGTAAATATACTTAGGCTGTGTTTTGTAACTCCAAAGAACTATTCTAATGCATACGAGAACGGTCCCAAAACTAGTTTTTAGTTTGGCAAAACTTGGGTCAGTTTTGAACTAGTTTTTTTTTTTTTTTTAGTTCAAATCCTAGTCCTTAACAAAGTTCTTTTTTGGATTAACCCCCATATGGACCAGCTCTAGCCTAGTTAAGCAAAAACTAGTTCAAACCCAATCCAACTTTTGAAATTGCCAAACACAAGATTAGGCTCAGAGACATTATAGTTTAAAAAACATGGACAACATAAGTTCGATACGAAGCAGTTGCATGATATAACATCCTTGTAATTCTGAACATGCAAAAAAATTTATTCTAATATGTTCCATGAGGAACAAGAAAGACTGAATGTTAAATCTCTGTTAACATACCAGTTAGCAAGGCAGCTAAAGCAATATCGTACGGTTTTGCAGTTCGAGCAAATAACAATATTTACTTCATAATATTGCTGGCATTGGTGGCATGTTAGACCCTTCTCCTTCTTGTTAATGGTGACAATATCCTAGAGAGTAAGTCTTGTTAGAATACAAATTGTTTGTTTAATAATAATGGAAGAAAAGATGTAAGATGAGAAAAATTAACAAACCAGACAGTAAGGGATGGCCAACAAATTTCAACTTCACAAATCAATATCTAGAAAAACAATGTAACAGGAGCTTCCAATTCGACATAACTTTTAATGAGCCCAGGAAACTGTTAGGAAACTAGACAAACTAGATATCTGGTAAAGCACCAAAATCAGTCATACAATGGCTATTTACCTACAGCTAATAGACACGGAAATGAGTGTCATACCACGACACAAACACAGGGTATCAGAAAGATATTTTCTGAAATTCACACAAACATATATGTGTAATGCATCTAAATACATGTATCTTAGGCTTCTATACCTATGTGCATATTGTTAGTCATATATGAAAAAACCTAATGTCAGTAAAGTAACTCATGGAACAATAAGCTTTTATGCCAGAAGGAGCAAAACATACTCCATTTTGTATATAGTTGAAATTAATAATAGTTTACAAATATGTAAGGGTAAGTCATGGAAGGAGACAGTATTGTGTGCACGCGCCAAATTTTCAATGAATCCTATATATTATATCTTTGAAATTCTTATCTGCGGGGGTAAGCTAAGTATTGCAACCCTGAAATGTTCAAGGTGTCCAATAAAGAATCCAAGACTTTCGGCCTGCAAGCCAAATTATAAGTAAAATAGGGCTTATACCAAATTGCTCGCCAATGATCTGGTTGGATTTCCATAAAACGTATAGATTGCAGGTACGGAATGGTACTGCTGGTAACATGGTTTAACTATCACATAAGAAGCCCAAGCTAAATTATCCTTTACAAAATATTCTAGAAAATTGAGAGTGGAGTTTACAATAGGGAATTGTCTCGAATATTTGTTAGATAATGACTGATAACAGACAAACTGAAAACTGCAGACCACTTTTCTAGATGTCATGATAACATATTCAAACACGAATAGAGAAATGTGCTAGGATAAAAAAGATAAGAGAAAAGGAATGAAGGGACAGTGACAGGAGACAGAAATTCCAGAAAGTGGAATAGTGCCATTTATGGCAGCTATGAATGATGCCCTACCTCTAGATTAATAACATAAGGTCACATTAAAAAAAGCAATGGAAATCAGCCTATCATAATGAATCAGGTCTCATCAGGCGTTTTGGGGGCAGGTGAAGAAATTAATGGACAAAACTAGGACATTCTTCCTGGTTGATTAATACGTCAATATTGTTTTATCAGTTAACTCCAGCAACAAATTTCAGGTAAAAAAGGCACTGATGAGAAAGTATTAGCTGAATAAAATTTACACATACAAATTATAAGATGAATCTCTGAGGTTTCAAATTCATTTGGAGAACACAGTGTTTTCGCCAACATAATTAGCAGACAAGCACTAGCAAGCATTACGACTGGACCGACTGGTGCATATGTATCATCACAGATATCATGTCAGGGAGATTGTCAGCATATAGTTAAGAAACATAAATTATACTTTTGGATTTCAAAAGCAAAAGAGGAGACAGAGAGATGTATAGCACCCTCCTTCCACCTTTGTTGCCCACGCTTCTCCAATCCAAACATATTTTCTGTAACTTAGTTAACTTTCATCGTGATATGACCATGACTATGTTTTCTTCATATATGCACTTAAATTTTTCTATTAATTTAAATTTTATATCTTTGTAACTAATGTTATAAAAATAAGTTATTCAGATTTAAGATTCTCTGCCCATTTTACACCTCGATATTCACCTAGGATAAATTATTATTTAGGGTATGATAAGCTTTTTCTTAGTACTAGAGAAAACTGTTATTCTTCTTTTGATGTTGTCAAAACACTTGTTTCCTCTAGGTACAACTTGTTAAAACATTTTTCTTAACATGTCGAATCTGCTAACCTCCAAAACAAACATGCTTGCCCAAGCCCCGAGAGTGTCCCGTCATCCATAAGGCCATCCGAAAATCTACTCAAACTAGGTGAGGTCTTGACAACTAAATACTCGACCAACTTCTCGGAGCGACTTCCTAGACTGCCACCTCTATGGATCTATGCATGAAGGCCAAGTGTAGCTCATTAACCCTTTGGGGCGTCGCTAGTTGATTAGATAACACACTGTGCCTCCTTCCCAGATCACAGCCAATAGAGGCCTGTCGAGAAAGAAAATATGTTGCTCCACATCAAATCTAGGTACAATGATCTCATTGTTCTTCTGCAACAAATACTATGACACTGCTAAGCGAGGGGAGGTTCCTTTTGGAAGTTGAGGATCAATTCAGTATCATGCTCAGACCAAAGGGAGGAAGGAAAATCGTCATGAGCCACATTGACAATAAGGTAGAACCTCATCATCCTTAATATAGAAGACTGCGCTCTTTATTTCAATTTCCTATTTTGCCAAAGTCCAAACCCTCTTTTATAATAGCTTCTTTTCCTTTCAATCAAGGTTATCGATAGCGGATAGCGTCGCGTAGCGGTGAGGCATCGCTAAGGCTATTTGGGGTTATTGAGGTAAAATAACGGTCAAAAGCGCAAAAGTAAATAGCGGTCTAATTTAGATATGCGTAAATACTAAAAAAAGATTAAAGAAAAATCTAGAAAATCTAAAAGTGCATATTTGATGATTTAAAGATATTCTAAACATAATAAGATGATCATCTGTTTTCCATGATCGAAAGCTTGGATGTGCAGTCTCTGGCGTAGTAATTTTACCAGTAAGGTGTCCATCTTTGCCTCTGCCGTACACAAACATGAATACTGATTGAGACCATTGCAGAAAGTTTTGGCCATTGAGTTTGTAATTGGTGATGAGATGTGAAGATGAATCGGGAATAGGAGAGACTGCAGGAGTGGGCGCAGTGCTCGACGTAACTTCTAAGGTAGAGGAATTAAAAGTCATGCCGTATTTGGTCATGGTGATAAAGAGCAAGAGAGAATTGCTCTGACGATGAGGAAGCAAGAAGAGCTAGGGTTTAGGAACCCGTTGTAATACCATGAAGAAATTATGAATTTTCTTGTTATTTTTAAAAATATATTTACAGTCTAATATATAGAACAATGGACTGGCATACCATATCCTAAAATAGGAAACTGAATTCCTACAAATCAGGAATTAGAAACCACTTTCTGATTTCCTATATCAGTAAGGTAAATAATATCTTCTAAATAAAGCAACAAAATATATTTACATAAAATATCTCCTATTTCCACACTATTCCATCAAGGGATGATGAGGGAAGGATGGTGCAACTGAAACGCGATAGCTTGCATTAATTGATCCTCAAAGGTAACTAAGATGTTTTTGCATGGACGCCCTCCAACATGTCAAGTGTATATCCAGACATTTTCACCCATAGACTTAATGTCAATGCAATATGACGCCCGTCAAGAAAAAAATTGGACATCAAAGAAAAAAAATTGAACATCAAAGAAGTCAAAGCCCTTTCTAAGAAAGTTAAGTCAAAGCCCTTTGTAAGAAAGTTGACTAACTTCTAGGAGCAAGCTTCATCAACGAGGTCTAATACCCAAAGTAGCTCACCGATATTGGATAGCAAAGAATGGTAAATGGCATACATACATGGCCTTCACTAAACAAAACATGATATGCTCAAAGGACTGCTTCCAAACTTCATCACCAAAGGAAAGTCCTTCAGATAGTAATTGAGGTATCCAAATATAATTAGATCTAAATGTCTCTTGAAGATGAAAAGGCCACCTTCGTCAAAGACCAAGGTACTTTTCATTAAAAGGTCATGACCTTTTCATGTAGAAAGTGCCCTCTACCTAACATAAGATGGCCAACAAGGTCTTCAAGAGCCAGATATGTTGGAACGTAGAGGTAAATATAGATGAGATTTTGGTTAAATCTCACACAAATGCCTAACACATTACCGACTTGGAGATCTTTCATGTACTCAAGAAGTATCTGATGGGTTGAATGTAACCAAGTGTGCCTTCTGCATGACCTTGGGGAAGTTCTGCAACCTTAGTATTATGAGCTGTGTGATCGAGGTCAACCCGAAAAAGGTCATGATGTTGAATAGGAGGAATATTTCCTAGGAGATTTTCGTATATATCTCTAGGAAAGATATATATTTTGAATAGAAGATATTCGGTTTTAACCAACCAGATATTTAGGGATGAGAGAGAATCAGAAAAATCAGGATTATTGTTAGTGTACAGTTATAATTTCCTTTTTTAGCCTTTTGTTAGTGTACAGTTATAATTTCCTTTTTTAGCCTTATGTATTTTTTTCTATTTAAGTAGCAGCTTTGTAACTCATAAATTGCGGCAATATATAGAAAAGAATCAACTTTCTGGGTTTTTTCTAGTTTTTTAACTTAGTATCAGAGCGAACAGAAAAACCCTAGCCGAATTTTCTAATCAGCCTTTCACCATGTCTGACAACTTCTGAATCCACCACCTCCTCCACCAGCCAAATAAAACCCCATTATCCTCGGACTTCAAACTCTAAATCGCACTCTGTTTAGATTACCACAATCCGATTGAATGGAGAGAATTTTCTTCGCTGGTCTCAATCCGTGAGGATGTATATTAGAGGCAAGGGCAAGATCGGCTACTTAACAGGAGAAAAGAAGGAACCAGAGGATCTATCGTATTCAACCTGGGATGCAGAGAACTCAATGGTGATGACTTGGCTGGTTAATTCTATGGAAGAAGACACCAGTTCTAATTACATGTGTTATCACATAGCAAAAGAACTATGGGAGAATGTCAACCAGATGTATTCAGACCTGGGAAATCAATCCCAACTCTATGAATTGACGCTGAAACTTGGAGAGATTCGCCAGGGGAAAGACAGCGTTACAAAATACTTCAACTCATTGAAGCGGCTATGGCAGGACCTTGATTTGTTCAATAATTATGAGTAGAAATCGCCTGAGGATTGCAATCAGTACAAAAAAACCATGGAAGACAATCGCATCTTCAAAT
Organism: Asparagus officinalis; assembly: GCF_001876935.1. NCBI lineage: Eukaryota > Viridiplantae > Streptophyta > Magnoliopsida > Asparagales > Asparagaceae > Asparagus > Asparagus officinalis. The sequence continues at coordinate 61,457,021 of NC_033799.1, read as the reverse complement.
TCCTCATTGGACTCAATGTCGAGTTTGATGAAGTGAGAGGCAGAATTATTGGGAGACAACCACTGCCCTCGATTGGTGAGGTTTTTTCTGAGGTTCGAAGGGAAGAGAGTCGAAGGCTGGTTATGCTTGGAAGAAAGGAGTTCATTGGCGTTGTTGAAACATCTACCTTAATGACATCTGAAGCCAATATTGGCCAAAAATGTGATGAGAGGCCCCGTGTGTGGTGTGATCACTGCAATAAACCTCGTCATACTCGAGAGAATTGCTGGAAGATTCATGGAAAGCCAGCCAATTGGAAGAGTAAACAAGAAGGCAGGTCATAGGAAGGTAGAAACACTTGTGCACTAACAGCCCATGAAGTTGAATTGTTCCCTTTTAGTAAGGAACAGGTAGAAGACCTTCTAAAATTGTTGAAATCCGCTTCCACGTCTAGTACTCCTAATGCTTCTCTTGCTTAAACAGGTAAAAAACCAAGAGCCCTATTTTGTCGTTCTAATTCTCATGCCACCCCATGGATCATTGATTCTGGGGTTTCAGACCATTTGACAAGTTTTTCAAATTTGTTTCAAACTTACTAACCCTGTTCTGGTTCTGAACAAATCAGAATAGTTGATGATTCTTTTTCTCCTATTGCAGGCAAAGGTTTGGTCAAACTCTCTTCCTCCATTAATCTAAACTATGTCCTACATGTTCCAAAACTTGCTTGTAACCTGTTGTCAGTAAATCATCCAAAGACTCTAATTGTCATGTTATTTTCTTTGAATCCCACTGTGAATTTCAGGATCAGAACTCAGGGAGGATAATTGACAGTGCTAAGATGATAGATGGTCTCTACTATTTTGAAGATGATATTTCTAAAAATAAAAGGGCTCAAGGACTAAGTAGTATCGGTTCTATCCCGGTTAGAGAACAAATTATGTTATGGCATTTTAGACTAGGGCATCCTAGTTTTTCCTATCTAAGAAAATTATTTCCTACTTTGTTTAAAGGATTGGATTGTTCATCTTTGTATTGTGAGAACTTCCTATCTAAGAAAATTATTTCCTACTTTGTTTAAAGGATTGGATTGTTCATCTTTGTATTGTGAGAACTGTTTTTTATCAAAAAGTTATCGTGCTATTGTTTAAAGGATTGGATTGTTCATCTTTGTATTGTGAGAACTGTTTTTTATCAAAAAGTTATCGTGCTACTTATTCACCCCAACCTTATCAAGCTTCAAAACGGTTTTATCTAATACATATTGATGTTTGAGGCCCTTCTAAGGTTACAACTCTTTCTGAAAAACAATGGTTTGTGACATTTATTGATGATCACACTCGTTTGTGCTGGCTCTACTTAATGCACAAAAAATCCGAGGTTGAAAAATTATTTAAAGACTTTTACATGTTAATTGAAAATCAATTTCAAACAAAAATTGGCATCCTTCATATAGATAATGGAACTGAATATTTTAAAGAAGTCTTAGGAAGTTTTTTAACAGAAAAAGGAATTTTTCATCAGTCTACATGTGTTAACACACCTCAACAAAACGGAATTGCTGAAAGAAAAAATAAGCATTTACTTGAAGTTTCTCGTGCCATTATGTTTTTTATGAATGTTCCTAAATACTTATGGGGTGATGTCGTCCTAACAGATCATATCTAATCAATAGGATGCCTACCCGTGTTCTTAACTTTGCTACACCCCTTGAAAGTCTCAAAAAAAAATTTTGAAACTCAGATTTACTCTAATCTACCTTTAAAAGTTTTTGGATGTACTTTGTTTGTCCATTTACCTAGCAAAGTTCGGTCTAAGTTAGATCCTCGAGCTAAAAAATGTATTTTTGTTGGATATGCTCCAAATAAAAAAGGATACAAATGTTTAAATCCTAAAACAAAAAACTTTTTATCAGTATGGATGTCTCTTTCATTGAAAACCAACCCTATTTTCAGAAAAATTTGCTTCAGGGGGAGAATAAGAGTGAAGAAAATTTTTGGGAGAATTCTGATATTCCCTTACTTAAAACCATTGTCTCACATCCTAATACCTTGGACACAGATATCTTTAAACAAGGCCAAAAATTAGATACCATTGATATTAATTTGCAAACATAATTACATCTTCAACAGGGGAAGAAATATTACCTGTTCAGACAACCTCAAATCCTGAGCTCCTAGTTTATAGCAGGAGAAAGACTCTTCAAAAGAGTAGAGAGCCTACTATTATATCAAAGCAAGGCCAATCAGAGGTCCCGAGTGATGACTCACTGATTACTCAAGGTACTCAAAATTCTAACTTGCCTGCAATTGTCCCTAATAATATAGAATTGTCTAGTTAAGTTCCTGACAATTCTAATCTGGCTATAGCCCTTAGAAAAGGAACCCGAACCTGTACCCAGCATCCCATTGCAAAATTCTTATCTTATGAAAAATTGTCCCATAAACATAAAGCTTTCACTTCCAATATCTCTCACTTGTTTGTTCCGAGAAATATTCAGGAAGTACTAGATGATCCGAACTGGAAGTCAGCAGTGTTAGAAGAGATGAATGCACTAAAAGGCAGCAAAACATGGGAGGTAGTTGACTTGCCCAGAGGAAAAAAGATTGTTAGGTGCAAATGGTTTACCATCAAGAGTAAAGCTGATAAAAGTATGGAAAGGTATAAAGCAAGACTTGTGGCAAAAGGTTTTACACAAACCTATGGCATTGATTATCAAGAGACATTCACTCCCGTAGCAAAGATCAATTCTATCCGAGTCTTACTGTCATTGGCCGTCAACTTCAACTGGGCATTACAACAGTTAGACATAAAAAATGCTTTTTTGAATGGAGATTTGGAAGAAGTATTTATGAGCCTACCACCAGGGTTTGAAGAGAAGCACAGCCAGAATAAATTTTGCAAACTAAAAAAATCCATACATAGCTTGAAACAGTCCCCAAGAGCGTGGTTTGAACGCTTTGGAAATGCTGTAAAGAGTCATGCATTTCACTAAAGTCAAGCTGATCACATCATGTTCTATAAACACGGTGAGGAAGGAAAAATTGCTATTTTAATTGTATATGTGGATGATATAATTTTGACTGGTAATGACACTGAGGAGCTGACAAGATTAAAGAAGAAACTTGATGAAGATTTCGAAGTTAAAGACTTAGGAGCGCTGAAATACTTTCTCGGAATGGAATTTGCTAAGTCAAAAGAAGGGATCTTCGTGAATCAACGAAAGTATGTGCTTGATTTCCTCAAGGAGACAGGACAGCTAGGGGCTAAAGCCGCAGACACTCCTGTTGAAATAAACATGAAGTTAGAAGCTGTCAAACCCGAGAATGTAGTTGACCGAGAATGATATCAAAGGTTAGTAGGGAGACTAATCTACTTATCCCATACACGTCCGGATATAGCTATTGCAGTCAGCAAGGTGAGTCAATTTATGCACTCTCCTGGACAGGAATATTATGATGCAGCTTACAAGATACTAAGATACCTAAAAGGGACAAATTTTCAAAACCGATCCTTTTGGGTTTTTATTTGTAAAAAACGACCGGTTTTGAAAAAATTTACAAAAACCGACCTGTTTTCAGCCCAGCGCTGAAAACAGGTCGGTTTTTGTAAAAAAATTTGGAAACTTCACGGGAGTTCAACTCCCGTGAAGTTTAGTGTATTTTTAAACTTCACGGGAGTTGAACTCCCATGAAGTTTAATTTTTCATAAATCTTCACGGGAGTTCAACTCCCGTGAAGATTTATGTACTTATGAAACTCCACGGGAGTTCAACTCCCGTGAAGATTTATGTACTTATGAAACTCCACGGGAGTTCAACTCCCGTGGAGTTACAGGCCGCATTTCCCAGAAAGCGCTCTCTGGGAAATGCCGCCTGTAACTCCACGGGAGTTGAAAAAAAAGTTAAAATCTTCAAAAAAAAATTATACTCTCTAATTTTTGTATACTCTCACTATTTGATTATGATTACATGTAAAAATCTAGATTTTAGAATTTAATTGTGAATTATTTACGAATTTTGTGAAGGGTAAAAAATTTGTGGAATTAGTGTGGAAATTATCAATAATTTTGTGAAATTAGAGGGGAAATTATCAATAAATGTGAAAATTAGTGTTACTACATATGTATGACATAAATTAGTTGCTAAAACTTTTTACGAGCTTAATAAATTCTTTCTCCGACGTCGAGAACTTGGTGAAAATATCCGCTCAGAGCTAACACCGAAGGTTGATGAAATGCTAACGGCTCGGATTGTACAAGCTCGGTCCTTTCAGGTCGTACGATTTAGTTTTAATGAATGGGAGGTTATTGAGGGAATAACCCATAGAGAAAGTCGCTCTTACAAAGTCAATATGTTGGTGGATCACACTAGTACGTGTACTTGCAATGTACCGCAACTACAATGGATTCTTTATTCACATGTTGCAGCAGCTTGCTCCGATCTACAGAGTGGTGGTGCTCGAATTTCACATTATGAATTTATCGCGGCTTGGTATTCTGCATACAACTATCAACAAACGTACAAAGAGTGTTTTCGCCCATCATACGATAGTCGACATTGGACACAGGACGGAACACGGATATTACCTCCCTTGTATAAAAGATCGGCGGGCGCCCTCGTACCGTGCGTATTAGAAATAGTATGGATGACGGACGTGAAGGAGCTAGGAGGAGAAATAAGTGCAGTAGATGTGATCAACCGGGTCACAACAAAAATAGGTGTCCAGTTGTATTAGGCGTTGATTTGTATTATGTAGCGTTTTGCACTATGTCAGATCCTGTATGACATTCGTATTTGTATAATGCAGCATATGATACTCGTTATTTGTAATATGTTCTGTATGATACTCGTTATTTGTAATATGTTCTGTATGATACTGTGTTCATTTCACCCATGCATTTGTATTATGTAGTGTCTTGCACTCTGTATATATGCTCATATTTTAATCACAGGTCTATTCATTATGGATCCGGGACCGATGAATCCCGACGTTTTGTACCTTCAGGCGAGTCATTGCTCAGACCATATTGGTTTGGGACAGGTAATACGAATAAATTTTATATATATTTCTTCGATTAATGTAAATTTTTGTATGAATATACTTAAACATTTTTCGTTTTATGTGCAGCCCGTACCAGACATCACGATGATCGAGCATTCCCAGAGTCATTCGGCTTGGGTCATTGAGGATGAGAGGGCACTAGAGCTGATCGCTCAGGCCGGTTTTCGGGAGTTTTTGACGATTCGATATATTAGGCTTGATTGGCCGCTCATCACTGCACTTATTAAGAGGTGGAGGCCAGAGACCAACACCTTTCACATGCATATAGGGGCGTGCACCATCACCTTACAGGACGTGGCTGTCATACTTGGACTCCGGATCGATGGACCGGCAGTTACGGGCACCGATGATCATAGTTAGCCGGAGGTATGTGCTAGGCTTCTTGGTCAGGTTTCCGACTTGAGGAGTGGTGCGATAAAGCTATCGTGGCTTTGTCAGACATTTCAGAGCGATATACCAGAGGATGCCTCTATTGAGACGCTCCAGTTTCATGCTCGTGCGTACATATTGCACATGATAGGGTGCATACTATTTCCTGATGCGAGCAAGACTCTCGTACATGCACGATGACTACCACTGCTGGAGGATTTCGGTGTATGCGGTGCACTATCGTGGGGCAGTGCGGTGTTGGCATACTTGTATCGAGAATTGGGTAGGGTATCTCTGATGCAGAATAAAGAATTCAAGGGATGTTGTACGTTGATACAGATTTGGTCATGGGAGCGCATTCATATTGGACAACCCACTTTACTTATGCACCGTGACCTAGAAGGGCAGTATCCTTTGACATACAGGTATAATTGTACACACATATTTTATTCGTATTGAATTTGTACATATATATTCGCTATTCTGCATATAGGTATAACGTGCGATACGCTCAGTACAGATCAGTGACGCGTCACCGTCAGTTTTACCGAAATGAGCTTGATGACCTCCAACACGAACAGGTAAATATAAAACTCAAGAAATAAGAATATTATAGTTTTTCTGTATGATACTGATAAATGTTTTATTTTATTTCGGTTCAAGTGAAGACCCTATACACCGTCGGAGCTCGATATGCATTCTCTTGCACCTATCTGCCGAGATAATCCCGACTTGTGGAGAGTCAGAGTTCCATTGATCTGTTGGGAGATCGTGGAGATGCATGTCTCGGACGTGTGCTACGCCAGTTTATGCTCTCTCAGCATATTCCAGATCCTGTCGAGCAGATCGATCGTCGGCGACGTCCTACATCGCACCGTACTGACTGGGCCGTAGTCCGTACGGCCTACATAGACAAGTGGGTTCACAGGTGGATTTCATACCGGATACGAGGCACACAGTTGTTGACTATACCGCGTATATGCGTTGGTATTAGGGTATCACACGTAGATAGATCACGCGTGACCCACAGCCATCAGCTGGACAGATGCCACACCCACCGACAGATAGTTACATCCCTAGTGGGATGAACGAGAGAGATTACGTAAGTTTCTAAACTAAATTATAATATTTTTTATTGAGTTGGTACTTAATAAATTATTTACCTCGCAGGTCCGTGTTTTAGATAGCATTGATGCTGATATTGATGCGCACGTGACTAAGATTCAAGATCAGGTGGCGTTAGGGCTCATCAGCAGGATCAAAAAGAACATAGTGCAGGTGTTTCATAAGACTCACGTCGACGAGTTCGCAGGCCGTGAAGACAGGTCTCGCTCATTTGGGCAGGCGTACGCTCGACGTCGACAACCACGTGATGATGACGCCGGCACTTCGCATGCCGATGGAGCCGACACTTTGCATGCCGATGAAGCCGGTACTTCGCATGCGGATGGAGCCGGCACTTCGCAGTTTTATACACAGCCGGATACTCAGATAGTTGAGGCTCATCAACAAGAACCCAGGGGGCGGGGAAGAGCGAGGGGGGAGGTTCTTTCTTTATACACGGTCAAACGCAGGATAACGCCCAGTTGTTTATCTCTTAAAAGGCCGCAATGTGCAATAAGGCCTATGTTTAGACTTCTCGTAAGCCCATCTCATTGCTGCTACTGTTATGGGCTAAACTTTCCCGAATCCGAACCCGCTAGGGTTCAGTTTCGCTTTCCTCCCATGCTCGAGTTCCAACTCTAAAACCCTAATTTTTCTTCACTCGTTCCCCTTCTACTCACCGGCGCTATGCTCACCGCTCTCCAGTTAAAGCGCGTCACGGCGCTGAACCGGATCTCAGGCCGATCACTCTCTCTCTATCTTACCGCCGGGGCATCGAACTCCTACTCTTCTCTATCTCACGTCCAAAATCCAAGGCTCCTGAAACAAGGTACGGAAAAATTAGGGTTTCTGTGATACATTTTACGATTTTGTAGTATGCAGCTTATATGTTTGATTGTATGCCTCTTTGATCGTTGTAGGAAGCAATGTTCATGCGATCTTGGGATATTCGAGTGTTGTCGCCCAGCATTTTGGCAATCAAGGGATTGGTTCGATGATGGTGAGGGCTTATTTCTCTTCGGAATCGGCGAAAGTGTCTACTAAACCTACAGGTTTTTTGATTCTTTTGTTATCATTTTGTTTAAATTTGGTAATTAAGGCGGTTTTAGCTCTGAAGACATTTAAAATTTATCTCCTTCTTTGATGAAGCACAGTTTACGAGAACAGTTCATAATTATTATTACTTTGGTAATTAGGGCTTATTTCTTTGAGGATATATCAATCAGGCACTTTAATTTTATCATAATTATTATTACTATGATACCATCGGGGTACTTCACAGCGAACTGCATCATTTGAAGTTTTGAAAACTTGATTATACCACTATATGTTATAGTGTCAGGCACCAAATCTCGGTTGCATTAAGGTACCTCTCAAATATACGCTTCACAAACATATGCGAAAAAGTGTAACTTGTTATCACAACATCGTAGATAACTTGTTTACAATGTTAACCTAAAATTCACATGAAGGGACCCTGGAGAATGGAGATCATTCCCTTAGTCACAATTTGATCTCCGTGTTCTAGATTATTTATTTTATGAAAGACAAATCATATGATTTGATTTCCTTTTACTCATTGATCAACATGTTTCATTTTTATTTTTTGTTGAAATTTCTTTTGCTTAATACCCATATCCATGGGGTGGATTCTTTTTTTGTTATTGTTATTGATATTTTAAGGCATAGATATATAAGTAATAAGTTATCAATCACATCAATGCAATTAGGTCTCTTTCTCTGTAAATCATTATGTCTATCTATACTTTTGAATATAGTGTATAAAAATTGTTTCTAGGGTGACTTTGTAGACTATTAGCTAAGCAGACAACCTAAAATCTAATGGCGGGCTATGTACATGAATATTTTTTACTGATTTTGATCATCTTCATATTTAAAAGACTAAAATCGTATACATATAAACCTGTCTTTTGGTATGTCCTAAGTCCTAACTATGCTTTACGTGGTTATGAAATAATTCTTTTAAATAATAGGATCATTTGGATACTTCTGAGCCTTTTACTCTCTCAATAACTTATGTTTTCTTAATTAAACCCACGACTGCATACTTTAATAATCATACCCTGTCAAGCATGGCAAAGGAACATAGAGTCGCAAGTTGTGGCTTGACCTAAGCTTGACTCGTATTCCTAGCAACTCAAATTGTAGACCCGTGAATTTTATTTGGCAATATAGTCTATATTCCAACTCACAATCTGCAAGATATAGATTTAAAAAACAATTTAATACTCAAGTAAGCCCGTGACAAATAAGCCTTGCACTAGGTTGCAAATTGGATAACCACATGTCTTTTCTAGTCTTTTGTAGTAAGTTTGAAATGATTTTTACAACTTGATAATTTATCATTTATCTACAATTGGGTTTTGTATGATTGTTTATAATGAATCTCAAGGTTTTATTTAAAGAATCTCAAGCTTGTACCATGTTCTGTCCTAATTCTTTACATAGGATAGAGGAACTTAAGTGCTACAGGAGAGGGTTTCCTCTAACAATGTGATTGGTGCATAGAGAAGAGAAAAGATCAATCTGATATTTTGAGGGGGGCTTCGGTAACAGGTTAGGGTTTGATTTTGTTTCTGTGTTACAATTTTCTCAAGGAGATTACTCCTCTTTTTATAGGAGTCAAAACCCATTATCTCCACCCCCATAACCGCTAAGAGAATTTCTCTCAACAAACCCATTTTTACGTTCTCCACGATTCTCTCTACTGAGAAACCTTAGTTGATTTGGTCATTCATGACCGAGTCAAGCTAACATCTTTTACTTGACCAAATCAACCAAGTGATATGCCTCCCACTATCCGTGAGATCAGATATTTTTCTTATAATTACTCCTACTATTCATAGAGAGTAATTCTTATTTCATTATTCATAAAATTTTACTCAGACTTATTTATTTCTAAGTCCCATCAAACTTACATGTTTGATAAAAGATTTTTGTCAAAGTATCAACAATCATACCCGTAGTAAGGATATAAGTCATTTTGACTTCTCCTTTTTCTACAATATCTCGAATATAATGATACTGGATCTCAATATGTTTTTCTTTGGAGCTATTCGCATCACTATTGATTAAGCTAATTATTGCTTGATTATCACAATAAATATCAATAGGTCCTTCTAATAAATTGAGATCAAGATTAATCAAAAACTATCTTATCCTGACAACATGTGTAGTCATACTGCAAGCTATATGTTCAGCTTCTTGCGTATATCTAGCAACACACCCTTGTTTCTTGCTACTCCAAGAAACACCTCCTTCAAAAATGACTAAGTGTTCCGAAGTGGATTTTTCATCATCTTTATCACCTCTGAAATCATCATCGGAATAACCAAGGAATTCAAGCGAATCAGCTTGAGAAACTAATCTATGAGTCAATGTACCTCTAATATACTTCATAATCCTTTTAACAACTTCCCAATGTGCTGGTCCTGGATTACTTTGATATCGATTGGTTAGACTTACAGCATAAGCTATATCAGTATTTGTGCACAACATTGCATACATCAAGCTTTCAATTGTTTGAGCATAAGGAACATCTAATGGCTTTTGCCCCTCTCTAGGGTTTTGCTCTTTACATAATCTCTTTCCCATAACCAACAGAGTTAGTGCCGGATTGGAATTCTCCATTCCAAACCTTTTAAGAACCGATCTTAAATATTTTTCTTGGTTTAAACTTAACATTCTAGACTTTCTATCTCCAATTATTTGAATTCTAAGAATATATGATGCATCTCCTATGTTTTTTATCTTAAACTTTTCGCTAAGATCTGTCTTGATTTTATTTAACATTTCTGTCATTTTCAGCGAGCAATATATCGTCCACATATAATGATAATATAGTAAATTTGCTCCCGTTTTTCAAGACATACACAATTATCTAATTTGTTTTGAATAAAATCAAGTTTGGTAACTGCATCATGAAATTTGAGATGCCATTGTCTAGAAGACTGTTTTAAATCATATAGAAATTTTATTAATTTGTAAACTTTATGTTCCTGTCGTTTCACTTGAAAACTTTTAGGTTGTTGCATATATATCGTTTCCTTCAACTCTCTGTTAAGGAATACAATTTTAACATCCATTTGGAATAATTTCAAATCAAGATATGCAACAATAGCCAAAATAATTCTAATGGATGTAAATTTAGCTACATGAGAATACGTCTCCTGAAAATCTCTTCCAGCCTTTTGGTTATAACCCTTGGTAACTAACCGTGCTTTGAATTTATCAATAAATCCATCAAGACGATGTTTCTTTTTGAGCACCCATTTGCATTCTATGGCTTTTTTTATTTTCTGGTAGATCACATAATTGCCATACCTTATTCTTTTCTATAGAATCAAGTTCTTTTCTCATAGATTCTAGCCATAAAGCTGATTCATGCGATTTCATCACATTAGAAAAGGTTAAGGGATCTTGTTCTTCTATATTTGTATCTATCGAGAAACAAGATGGCTCATATGAATACAAATAGTAATCATTCATCCATGAAGGTTATGTTCTTGGCCTTTTGTTGCCTACAATCGGTTAATGAGGTACATTATTTTTTATAGGTATTTCATCATTATCAAGGTTAGGTTCATTCACAATATCAGAGTCATTAGTGAGAACAACACTATAATAATTATCATCAATTACAGTTAGAGGTTCTGTTTTCTCTCGAACTTGTTCCTCTTCCTCTAGATTCTTTAGAAATGTAGCATCTCTATTTTCAATGACTCTATTTTCTTTATTGTAGAACTTATAACCTTTTGACTTTTCTAAATACCCTTTGAATCTACATTTTATTGTTTTAAAATCTAACTTATCTCTAAGTTATCATGGAATGAGAACACGAGCTATAGATCCCCACTTCCTGAGATGACTCATATTAGGTTTACTCCCATTCCATAATTCGTAAGGTGTAGATGCAACTGATTTGATAGAAATTCTATTTAGAATGTAGTTTGTAGTTAGTAATGCTTCTCCCCAAAAGTTTTTAGAGAGATCAGAATGAGACAACATGCATCTTAACTATATTCAGCAATATTCTGTTCTTTCTTTCAACAACACCATTCTCTTGTGGAGTATACAACATTGTTGTATGCCTTTTAATTCCATGCTGAATACAATAACTTTCAAATTCTTTAGAGTTATATTCTTCACCTCTATCAGTTCTCAAAATTTTAATTTTTATTCCAAGTTGATTTTCAACTTCTGTCTTATATCTCTTAAAACAGTCAAAAGCTTCTAATTTTTTGGATATAAGATAGACGTATGCAAATTTGGAATAATCATCTATAAAAGTAATAAAATATTCTTTATTACTATGGGTTTTGACACTTAGGGGACCATAAATATCCAAGTGTATCAACCCTAAAAGTTTATTGGCTCTTTGTCTGTCAATAAAAGGTTTTCTAGTCATTTTACCAGTTAAACAATATTCACATAGTGGTAATTGAACATTAGATAGTGCAGAAAGCAAGTTCATTCTGATAATTTCTTTTATTTTTAAAATACTAGCATGTCCTAGTCTAGAATGTCACAATTCAGACTCAGAAATATAACATGACAAGTAGTTTAAATTCAAAATTTTATTATCAGAATTATTACAAATTATTGGAAGAATGCATAATTTATGCTCGGACACATATTTTCCTATAGCATTCACTTTATTATTCTTGCCTTTAGAAACTCTGTTATTATAGAACCTAACTTCCAGTCATTTCTTCATCAAGTTGGGAACAAAGATCAGATTACGCCGAATTCCTAGCACATAGAACACATCTTTAAGGATAAGAATGCTGTCTTCAAGATCCAATCTATACGAACCAATACCTTCTACATCTAGATAGATATTATTTTTCATATAGATTCTATGTTCTCATTTCTTCAGCTCGGTGAATTCTACGACTCCATTCTTATCCTTTGCGATATGCATAGTCGCACCGGAGTCGATCCACCAACCGCTGATATCCGTCATCACAGCATTACATTCCGTCACACCGACAAATTCTCTTTTGTTAGTGCCCCCTTGTTCTGGATGCTTATAGACTCCCTTATTCTCCTGCTTATCGCCTTGTAGGCAATTGAGCTTGAAATGCCCGAACTTTTCATAATTGTAGTAGGCTCCGCGTAGTACTTTCTTTCTCTTGAACTGTTGTGACTTCGGTCCTCGCGGTTGTGGTTTACTAGGACCAGAGTTTTTATAGCTTCCAGTATTATACCTCTGGCAGACATAATTCAGCTCATGCTGCATCATATTCAGTTCAGGTTCCTTCCTATTGGTTATTAAGTCTTGTTCTATCGTTAGGTGCATAGGAAGATCAATGACAGACTTAATGACAGGATTCATTCTTAATGTGGTGACAGCCACAACAAGTGAAGGGGAAGACTATCCAAAATGGTTGTTACTTGCATTCTTTCTGGAATTTCGGTCCCAATAGTGGATAAGTTCTTAGCCATGACAATCATTTTATTTATATGCTCTACGATATTGTCTTCCTTTTACATACGACAAGAATTATACTTATACAAAAGGAGTTGGATGTTAACTTCAGAAGCAGTGTCGTATTTTTTTTTATTGCATTCCATATGTCCATGGAAGTCTTATAAGTTTCAAAAACTTTGATTAAGTTATCTTCCATGAACATTAGCATAAGGCTTTTCGCCTTTTTATTTTCAACTTCCATTATTCAAATCCTTTTTTTTCTTCAGGTGTTGATTTATCAGTAATGGTTGGAGCAGTGATTTTGATTACATCATCAATGTTGTCATGAATAAGAGCATATCTTATTTTTCTATGCTACATATCATAATTACTGTCATTAAATTTATTAATTTTTTCTAGTTCTGATAGAACGAGTTTACTACCCATTCGGTAAAGAACTAAAACTAAATTCAATTTAAATATGTATAAGGTTGATCTTTTAACAATTATACTAAATAAAGTTAGATAAAATAAATAAATAAATAAAAATAAACTTGATTGTTCCGAGTTAATGAAAGAGGTTCCAATTTGATCGAGATTGTCACTCAACGATGTAGATTGGATTAGCACTTGTCAGAGTTTTGTCGTCGTTTCTGACTGGATTTGGAGATGATTTGTTGCTGTCGTCGGATTCCACTGGATCAAGACAACTACAACTGGCTGATTTTTTTTATAACTGGAAATAGCTTTGCTTATCTAATAAAAGGAACAAGGGGCTGTAAATTGGTAGGAAAGTGGGCTTGGTAATGTGGACTTTGTAAATAAAAAATGGACAGATCTAAGGTGAAAACAATGTGAATGTGGGCTTTGAGAGAATGTGGGCTTTGTAAATAAAATTGGACAGATCCAGAGCCTAGGGTGAAGTTGGGCAGAGATTGATGTGGGCTCGTGAAAACTAGGCTTGTCTCTAGAAGTGGAGGGCACCGCGAGACTCCTTCACAGAAATCAGAAGAAAAAAGAATCTCAGATCCAGAAGAGGGTTGACGGCGAAACCACCGACGCCGTCGACTGACGGCGGATCCCGATGGTGCGAATCTTCAGCGACTAGATCTCCTTCAATAGCCGTCGTCATCGCAGCAGCGGTCGAGTGATCGAGGTCGTCGTCGCCTTCGAACGCACTAGGGTCGTCGGAGGCGCAGTTGTCGATGGAGGTGCAGTCGTCGTGGCTCTGATACCAGTGATTGGTGCACAGAGAAGAGTAAAGATCAATCTGATATTTTGAGGGGGGCTCCGGTGACAGATTAGGGTTTGATTTTGTTTCTGTGTTACAATTTTCTCAAGGAGATTACTCCTTTTTTTATAGGAGCCAAAACCCATTATCTCCACCCCCATAACCGCTCCTGAGAGAATTTCTCTCAACAAACCCATTTTCACGTTCTCCACGATTCTCTCTACTGAGAAACCGTGGTTGATTTGGTCATCCATGACCGAGTCAAGCTAACATACTTCAGTACTTATTTTTGCATTATTTATGTCATGATTATCATCCATATTCCATGCTCCAAAGCATATATGGTTACATACTCCAAAAAGTTGAACACCTACTGATGCTTCAAGTAACATAAAAATTAAGGATATTTCTAGTAATGGAGCAAATTTGAGTACTGGTTCCATTCACAATAGTAGTCTTAATCACATAATTTTGCAGACATCTAGGTTTGTTTAAGGAATTCTTAAGTCATTAGGTGGAGGTGGAAATACTAAAATTTTACATATCCAATTGTTTCATTAGGGATAAATCTTTTTCGGCAAAACCTGACCCTCTAATCTTATAAATTTGCAGTTGCAATTGTATTTCTATAATTCTATCCTAGGATAAGTACATGACTACATATTTGAGTGTTCAGTGTTGTGTAGTTTCTTGAGATTTGTCTCTTTGCATTTCTGTGTCCTGCCATTTTGTTGAATAGAGGTGCATCTTGACACTTGGTGTTCTCCTCACAAAGGGACGCTGATACGTAGACTAATTTGCATTGATTAAACATTCTAAATAACTTTAATATTGATTGCTTCATATTCTTTACCTTTAAGTACATAAAAAATTTAAACCATAGTTACTTGGAGATGTACGAGATATAATGTCAGCCTTACTTCTGGTCTTTAGTAGGCCCACATTCTAAGTTCTGTAAGGTGAATGATACTGGACTCTCCTAGCCTGCCTTATGATAAACGTGAGAAATGATTTTGTCTTTTCTATTATACATAAGGAAATCATTTTCCCCAGGTGTGTTGATAGTTTTTGGGGTAGATCGTTTTTGTTGCATTTATTCAGTAACTTGTGAGGGTGTTTTATATTTAAAAGAAATATTGTTGCCGGATGACATCACTTAATCATTGTTGCAGATATTGTCATGGATCTTTACCAGAAAATGCTCAAATCTGTAGATGAAGTCAGAACGATGCCTCCAAATGCTGACCTGTGGTCACTAGTTGAGAACTGTAATAACCGTGAGGATATAAAGCTTTTGTTCCAGATGTTGCAGAGGCTTCGCATATTTGTTAGTCTCTCTCTCTCTCTCTCTCTCTCTCTCTCTCTCTCTCTGCGCGAACTCTCCCTCTATGTCTATCTCCCCCTTCTGCCCTCCCTCTCTCCATCTCCCTCTATCCCTGTACACATACATGCAGGCAAACACACAAACACAGATGCTTATCAATACGTTCTACTGAATACATAGAGAAGTTCTCAATTTTCCAAGGTTTTGTGCATGATGTAGTGTTGACTTCATTGCAATTCATTTTCCCTCATTGCTTTCATTTTGTTACCCTTTAAAGAATCATGTTTAACTAGGTTGAAGGAAGAACTTTCAACTAACTTCAGCGTTGATGGAATCACTGTTGTATTAAGCAATGTCAATCTTTGGGTTTGCAGGTGCTGAAGTTTATTGTTGATGACTCTTAATACTTAAGAGTTATCACAATGATAATAACAATTTCTTGTTTTTTAGCTTTAAGCGGTGTCAGAAGAGAGGGAAGTGTAAGGCGGAGGATTAGAGAATTAAGAGATAGATGGTTGCCTTGTGTTAGGTGGCAAGAATCAATGAATATTGGTGACACAATACTTAACGGTTGATAATCTTCTGTCTGTTATCCTTTGTTAGCATTAGGAGTGAGGATCAGATAATGGAAGGGGGTAGGAGAGTTCTTCTTTGACATATTAATTTATCCTTTCTAAATTAGTTACCTTTTTTATGCAGAGGCTATCAAACCTGCGTATACATGAAAATTTCAACTGCCATCTATGTATGACAGTTACAAAGGCTTGTGCTCGTGCAAATGCTCCAGATTATGGTATGCTATTGTATAATTTGCAGCTACACTACATACGAAGTAATTGTAGCTCTTAAGTTCCTGTACACTCAGGTTATTCCATCGCATGGATTTTTATGGTGCACATTCTCATCCATAATGGATATTACGTTTATTTGTTGCCAAACATTTTTCTAATTAATATTTGTTTCTTTGTTTTAGAATTCAATCATTCTTATATCTGGTGATTACCACTTGACATATTCATGATGCCCATTTCCTCTTTGGTGACAGAAGGTGCTCGAGAGATGTACTTCATATCTTTTCTTTTCTTTTTAACCTATGAGTTTGTGTTTTCCTGACGGATGTGGTTTCTTATGAAGGAATGAATTGATTATCAAAAAAGTGCATGGTATGGTGAAGTTATTAATAGGGCAAATGCCAAATGAATGAATTTATAAGGCAGAGTAGGATTCACATAGCACTGTGTCATTTATTCTCTAGACTCAGTGAGATGGTAAGGCAAACAAAAACGGTCCGATATGTTTCTGGGCATTGTCCGCATACACCCATGCTTTTTTCATTGCCTTGTTGCCTTTCTCAACTTGTCAGCTGGTCCAGTTCCTTTATATTTGAATACTTACTGCTCAATTGTCCTTTCCAGTGTCAACCCTTCTCATTTTGAGCTATAAATTATACAAAAAAGATTTAAAATGCCTTACTGGATTTGATAATAACAAAGAAGATAAAAGTTTCCATTAATATATTTTTCTTTAGTGCAGGAATGAAGGCGTTATGGAATCACAATGTTTATGGTCTCACTCCAAGCATAGCTTCTGCTCACTATTTATTGGTAACTACTGAGTTGGGTTGTCTCTCCTTTGTTTATATCTCTCCCTTATTATTCTTCATGTGACATTATTATTCTCTACTTTTTTCCTTCTACAGTTGCATGCTAAAGAAAAAAATAACTCTAGTCTCATGGTAAAGATTATGGAAGTTATGAAAATGAACTCTTTGCCTCTGCAACCTGGTACAGCAGACATAGTATTCAGGTACTTCAGTAACACACGCACACTCAACACACAAACATATATGATGCATACACTTTCTTGATTTTATAGCATTCACTAATCAATATATATATATGTTCCTAAATATAAAATTTCCTTCTAATTTTTCTGCGACTTCATTGGATGTTTAACACGTAATACTACATTTTGTTGTGGCACCTTACAGCATCTGTTATAATACAAATAATTGGGCCTTGATCAAGAAATACTCTAAAAGATTTCTTAAGGCAGGCGTTAAACTGCATAGGACCGCCTTTGATATCTGGATGGAGTTCGCTGCAAAAAGAGGTTGGCCTGATTTATTTATTTATTTACTTATTTTTACATGAAGCATGTTCTGCAGATTGTGTAAAATTTCAGTTTTCCTGCATATCTCATATTTAATTTAAGATGGAGAATTCTTGTAATATAGAAATTCAGTAATGACTAAAACTGAAAGAGCAATCAGAGACCTTTTTTTTTATTTGTATTATGGCAGTATTATATGATTTTATAATGCCTTTTTCTGACATTAAAAAAAAAAGTGGAGGTCCTGCCTCCTTATATAAGTATTGTTTACAATTTTACATTGTTAACTTTCTTTTTGAGATGGTTTAGTTTTGTATGCTAAGATATAAAAACCTGACCTAGGTAGTAATGTTGATTGATCTGTGACCATTCATGTAGTTATGGTCTGAGTTTGTCCAAAATACAAATGCACTAGGGCGGATTGATTGTAACACTTCAGTATCATATGGTGCACAATGTGACCTAGGTTCTGTTTGACCTACTTCTATCCAAATTTAGTTACTGACAAGATATATGATGTTTTGCTGCTAGATAGAACTTTTCGGTCACGAACACAATGAATTAGAAATCTCTGTTTCATGTTCGAGCTAATGTAAATTTGTAAAATTTTATTGTTTTACAAACATCTCTTTTACAGTGAATGTAAATTTGTATGTTTTTCTTGTTTAAAAATATTTCTACGCCATGCAAAGTTCTTAATCTTCCTGCGGAAATGAAAAGAGTTGTTATACGACATCAAACTGATGCCTTCAATGGATAGTGGTCTGGTAAAGACACTTCAAGTTGATAGGAAGTTTTCTTCCAATGCCAAGCACCTTCCTTAGTCTTGATCCTATAGTATATGTTCCTCAGGAACAACTATTAGACTGTTGATGTTAGCTCTTGAAATCATGGGAGTGTGATCAACTTGACCCTAGACAGAATCAGTTGGATCTTAAGCCATCACATGGGTGGAGGCTGTAGGAAATTATTTGAATTTAAAATATTTTGCAGTTAGTAAGAAACTATTTGTAACTTTACGAAATTTCACTGGCATCTTACTACATGTGAATCCAAGCTGTAGGACCATCTGATTGACCTTCATACCATTGTGATACTCAGTACTTGAACATGACTGAAGGATATAATGTTGAATCCACCACAACACTCATCATCATCTAATCACTCACATAGTTATATAGGTTCTTCTGAATAGTTGGCATTTAATTTGCAGAGTATAAAAAACTTGATGCGTAAAGCCTGTCACTCATCATTCTAGTAAAGATATTTAAGTTTTTGAGGATAGTATTACTTTATTTAATATTCATTTCAGAGTTGTATCTTTGAATAATGGCCCTTATGACTGGAATTGCTGACTGTTTTCACAGGAGATGCCGAGTCTATATGGAAAATTGAAAAGCTAAGATCAAA
The DNA here is from genome assembly GCF_001876935.1 of Asparagus officinalis. NCBI lineage: Eukaryota > Viridiplantae > Streptophyta > Magnoliopsida > Asparagales > Asparagaceae > Asparagus > Asparagus officinalis. Next base: position 61,437,999 of record NC_033799.1, on the reverse strand, counting down.
AGCAGTAAAAAAACATACACTAGCAAGTGGCATTTCATGCGCCAAGGTAGTGTCCTTGTTTTCAAGACATAAATCGTACTGTTAAATTCTAAATCTCAATCTCTCTCTCTCTCTTCTCAATCTCAATCTCTCTTCAGCCATTTAATCTCAATCTCTCTCTCTCTCTTCTCAATCTCAATCTCTCTTCCCCCCTTCTCATTTAATCTCTCTCTCTCTCTTCTCAATCTCAATCTCTCTTCAGCCATTTAATCTCAATCTCTCTCTCTCTCTTCTCAATCTCAATCTCTCTTCAGCCATTTAATCTCAATCTCTCTCTCTCTCTTCTCAATCTCAATCTCTCTTCAGCCATTTAATCTCAATCTCTCTCTCTCTCTTCTCAATCTCAATCTCTCTTCAGCCATTTAATCTCAATCTCTCTCTCTCTCTTCTCAATCTCAATCTCTCTTCCCCCCTTCTCATTT
>NC_033799.1:61374718-61436538 GCF_001876935.1 Asparagus officinalis | reverse complement strand
CTGTTCACACTACCTGGCTTGAGGCGGCGATATCAATCGAAGGCGGCTCCACGAAGAGTGCCAACGAATGACCGCACCATCAGAGGCTCATTGCCGGAGATTGCCCCCAAGTGCGATTTGAAGTAAATCAAATGCTGGGTGGGTGAACCCATCCCATTAAACGGCGGGAAGTTAATTAGATTGAACTTCGCCGGATATGGGATTGATTCCCATTCTCTTGGGTATGGACAAGGAATGCCTGTTTTTTTCATCTCTTGAGCGGAAATCAATGTATTGATTTTGCTCTCGAGATTTTTAATCTTCAAGTTTTCACCTGTGTTTTCGTTAGCATTCTCATTACCACCCCCTGCATTGACGGGAGGATTATTGGTATTATGAGTCTCATTCGCACCCGTGCCCCCATCTTCCAGATTAACCTGGTTACGACGACTTGGCTCGCCTTGCTGGTTCGTCAATGCTTGGATTTGTTGGTCATGCATTTCTCTCATGTTCTGCATGGCCATCTGCATTTCGAACCTGAAGGTTTCCTGTTGCTTAGTTAAGGCGTCTACAAGCATCTTGGCCACTTGTTCCACACTTATCATAAGTGCCTCGCGGGGTTGTCCCTCACTGGATACTGTATTATCTGATGCAACCGCGGAGCCGGCGTCAGATTCTTCATCTTCTAAAGGGAGTCTTGTCCGAACCCTACCATAGGTTGTTCGCTTGATGGTTCCGGACTGCGGACGGGTTCTAGGCCGGGATGCCTTCAGAATCGACTCGAGACTATCCTGTGCCGATGTCCCCTTGCTGGTCATATTGGTGGTGACCCTTGGATATTCTCCATCTTCAACCACCGTTCTTCTTCGTCGGAAACGCCTAGGCCTTGGTTTTGGCGTTTCTGTACTGAGTCTTTCGAAAACCAAAACTCTTTCGGGGACCGCCTTGATGCAGTTGCACTCAGACAATACTGCCCAAATGAGTTTGGAACAGGGGCATTGAGTTTCATGTTCTCGGGGATTCCTCTTCCTGGTTCTACTCGTACCCCCAACACGATAGTACAATTCATCTGCTTGACCTATCGCGTGTTGGCACGACTTCTCAGGTATAACATTATCGTCATCAGATGATAATGTTTCCTTCTGAGGGTGAACTGCCTTCTTTGGGCTTTCAAAAGTTACGCGCCTCGAAACATGCCTTTTTAGGCGTGAGTTCTCAGCAGACTCCTGGACTTCAATGCGCAAATTGGTGCACGTAGCTGCCTTGATTTCATTGTCATGTTGGAGGTGACGGCGACCCCCAGCGTGTTGAGTCGTTCGGAGCTTCTTCATCGGACCCAAACGATCTTGAACAGGAGCTTTGCATCGTCCATCAGGAAGTGGACCGAGGCGCTCCAAAACTGGCTTCTTCCTTCGGGATGATTCTGCATGATCTCCCGGAAGAGCTATTAGAGTTATCGGCGACTTTGGTTGATTCGCCGGAGGTTGACCTTGCTTCGAAGGCTACAACAATTTTGCCTTAGCCTGAATCGCCGCTTCAGACTTTGGCTTCCATACTTGGCGGGTTGGTGGCGGCTTATTGGCCACCTCCTTCTGCAGTCTTCTACGGGCTTCTTGGACTTGAGCCCGTGCCTGCGCTGATAGTGCGCGGCGCTTGCGAATACGCTCCTCGAGTGTCGAACGGTTCCGTTTGACACGGACCCATTCATTTGTTGGCGGCTTGGAGGAGTCGCCATTCTTCAGTTGTTGAGGCTGTTTGCCTCCCCTGTTCTTCAGATCCGCGTTGTAGCGGACTCCGTCTGTAGACTCCATCGCCTTAGCGAATTGCCGCGCAAGGCGTTGACGTCGCCTTTGGCGGGCTCTCTTTGAGAGAGTCACAATGCCCTCAACAGTAGAGGCATCGGCAAGAATAGGTTTGACTTCGTTGGAGGTCGGTGGAACTTCAACCGACGCAACCTTGGCGTCAGCTGGGGTGAGAACTTCGTTGGCGTTCTGAATTTCTTCAAACCAACAAACTTTTCTCCTGGAGGAGAATTTCTTGGACTTGCGGGTGGAGGTAGATCCGGACGAGGATGACAGATATTCCTCAAACTTGGCCTGATCGAATTCTTCGACCTCCTCCTCGATCGGGATTGAGATCCGCGGCTGCGACGTGACGATCTCGGCAGCGAGATCGGTGGCTCCCACTGTGGTCGCCAGATTGTTCGTGGGGAAAATCGTGTTCTTCATTGACGTCATTGTTTTCTCAAGTAATTACTTTTTTTTATTACAAAAGATCCGGTCTTTTTATAAGATCCGATTATAACGAAATCAAAGAAAAAGAAATAAAAATTACAACTTTCCTTTCGAACGAATCACGAGCTCCTGTTTTGCAGTCACTCGCTTTTGTGGGTTTTTTGCCAACGCCGGGGTTAATCCGTGGACCACCGCGCGATCTAGATCCGGTCGGATCTACACGATTTGACGGGTGTTATCTCACTAAGGAAATAACAGCCGGGGGGGTACTATTTCACCAAGGAAATAATAGCCTTTAGTTCTCGGGATCAAAGGCCAAGCTTTGATCCGGAGTATTACTTCGTGTAGATCTCAGATCTGATCTCTCTCTCTCGAACTCCTGTCTTTTGTGACGTGGATGCTCGCCAAGAACCAGATCTGAATGTCCAAGTCTTCAAGTCTCTAAAACTCCAAGCTCAGTTCTTAATTCGGCAGAGTTTCGGCTCCAAAAGTTCCAACCCTTGAAAATGAACCAAGGGGGGCCTATTTATAGGCTACCCTCACTGTGCCCGGGCACAGATCTGGCCGGCCACCCATAGGTGGCTCGGCCACCTAGCCACCTATAGGTGGGGCGGCCCCCCCGCCACCCCTAGGTGGCTCGGCCACCTAGCCACCTATAGGTGGCTCGGCCACCTAGCCACCTATAGGTGGCTCGGCCACCTAGCCACCTATAGGTGGCTCGGCCATGGACTCTGATTTGGCAGTCCGAATCCCGATATGGCAGTAAATCCGCCTCGGTGTTTGAGTTCAAATCCGTTCTATGGTTGGATGACTCGTTGACTCACCGAACTGTTAGCTTGATTCCGCATGCGAATGGATGTATTCCATTGTTTGCGTGCGGTTCGTTAGCCTCGTCGCCTCGTTAATCCGCTTCGTTGCGTGTCACTTGGCTTTAGCGTTGTGGACTGACGCTCGTGTTTGGATACGTCGCCCGATGGTTCGTCGGTTTGTGCCGAGCTGTGCTAAGGGACCTATAAGCAATTTTTTATGCCTACAGTTATACGTTGACCGATGTTAACCTAGGGTTTCGAATCGCCCGCAGTTGATTTTTTCATTGTAATATGTTGACCGGCGTTGACCTAGGGTTACGCGTTGACCGGCGTTAACCTAGGGTTTCGGATCACCCAACGTTGACTTTTATCACAACGCGTTAATTGGCGTTGACCTAGGGTTACGCGTTGACCGGCATTGTCCTAGGGTTTCGGATCGCCCGACGTTAACTTTTATCGTAACGCGTTAATTAGCGTTGACCTAGGGTTACGCGTTGACCGACGTTAACCTAGGGTTTCGAATCGCCCGGCGTTGACTATTTCATCCTAATGCGTTGATTGGTGTTGACCTAGGGTTACGCGTTGACTGGCGTTAACCTAGGGTTTCGAATCGCCCGGTGTTGACTTCTTCATTACAACGTGTTGACTGGCGTTAACCTAGGGTTTCGAATCGCCCGGTGTTGACTTCTTCATTACAACATGTTGACTGGCGTTAACCTAGGATTACGTATTGACCAGCGTTAACCTAGGGTTTCGAATCGCCCAGTGTTGACTTTTTAATCGCAACGCGTTGACTTGTGTTGACCTAGGGTTACGCATTGACCGGCGTTAACCAAGGGTTTCGAATCACCCGGCGTTGACTTTTTCATCGCAACGCGTTGATTGGCGTTGACCTAGGGTTACACGTTGATCGGTGTTAACCTAGGGTTTTGAATCGCCCGGTGTTGACTTTTTCATCACAACGCGTTGATTGGCGTTGACCTAGGGTTATGCGTTGACCGGCGTTAACCTAGGGTTTCGAATCGCCCGGCATTGACTTTTCATCGCAACGTATTGACTGGCTTTGACCTAGGGTTACGTGTTGACCAGCGTTAGCCTAGGGTTTCGAATTGCCCGACGTTGACTTTCTATTACAACGCGTTGATTGGCGTTGACCTAGAGGTTACGCATTGACCGGCGTTAACCTAGGGTTTCGAATCGCCCGGCGTTGATTGGTGAGATTTTCATCCGAATGACCAACCACCGGCGATATAGGTGATATAGGATCATAAAAAAACAATCGGGGGCTCGACCTGGGCCAAGACACCCAAGGGTGTTGTAGGCATGTAAAATTGCTTATAGGTCCCTTAACATGGCTCGGCACAAACCGACGAACCAACGAGGCGACGAGGTTAACGAAGCGCACGCGAGCAACGGAATGCATCCATTCGCGTGCAGAATCAAGCCAACGGTTCGGGGAGTCAACGAGTCATTTAAACAAGAGCGGACTCGAATGAACCACGACCGAATCAAGATTGGTTTCGGACTCGAACTCAGAAGTGGATCTACTGCCTAATCAGGAATCGGATCTACTGCCAAATCAGGTCAACAAATTGAGTCCAGACAAATCAACCGCACAACCGAATCACGGACAAAACGGGAACAACGACAAAAAGACAGGAACCCAAACACCCTGAGGGGCTCGGCCGAAACCGAGCCACTTCAGGGTGGCTCGGCCCAAGCCGAGCCACCCTGAGGTGGCTCGGTGGCCGAGCCATTTTTTGGAGGCGAAGCCCTGCTGGATTGAAGACTCAGATCTAAGAAAGATTCAAACTTTAGGACTTTGAGGACTTGCTCATCCAGATCTGGTGCTCAGCGATCGTCAACGCCAAATAAGGCAAGAGTTCGAGAGGACCGGATCTCAGATCTACGCAGGCATACTCCGGATCAAAGCTTGGTCTTTGATCCCGAGATTTGGGCGATTGTTTCCTTGGTGAACCAATCCCCCCCGGCTATTATTTCCTTCGTGAAATAATACCCGTCGTATTGCGTAGATCCGACCGGATCTTGATCGTGTGGTGGTCCACGGATAAACCCCGGCACAGGCAAAGAACCCACAAAAGCGAGCGACCGCAAAACAGGAGCTCGTGATTCGTTCGACACAAAATGAGAAAGTTGTAATCTTTGTTTATTTTTCTTTGATTTTCATTGTAACCGGATCTTCCCGGCGTCGGCAAAGAACCCACACAAGCAAGAGACCGCAAAACAGGATCTTGCGATTTGTTCAAAAGGAAAGTTGTAGAAGGAAAGTTGTAATTTTTTCTTTTTCTTTGATTTCGTTGTAACCGGATCTAAAAAAAAGACCGGATCTTTTTTAACTCAAAAAACTGTTATTTAAGATGACAATGGAATCAATTACAAAGAAAGACACGATTTTTCCCGCGAACAATCTGGCGACCACAGTGGGAGCCGTCGATCTCGCTGCCGAGTTCGGAGCGTCGCAGCCGCGGATCTCAATCCCGGTCATGGAGGAGGTCGAGTATGAATTCGACCAAGCCAAATTCGAGGAGTACCTTTCGTCCTCACCCGGATCAACCTCCCCCCGCAAGTCCAAGAAGCTCTCCTCCAGGAGAAAAGCTCGTTGGTTCGAAGAAGTTCAGAACGCCAACGAAGCTCTCGCCCCGGCTGACGCCAAAGTTGCGCTGGGTGAAGTTCCACCGACCTCCAACGAGGTCAAACCTATTCTTGTCAACGCTTCTACTGTTGAAGGCGTTGTGACTCTCTCAAAGAGAGCCCGCCAGAGGCGACGTCAGCGCCTTGCGCGATAACTCGCTAAGGCGATGGAGTCTACGGACGGAGTCCGCTACAACGCGGATCTGAAGAATAGGAGAGGCAAACAGCCTCAACAAATGAAGAATGGCGGTTCCTCCAAGCCGCCGACGAACGAATGGATCCGGGTCAAACGGAACCGTTCGACACTCGAAGAGCGGATTCACAAACGCCGCGCACTGCTTGCACAAGCAAGAATCCTCGTGCAGAAGGCCGAGGAATTGAAGAAAGGAAGAGTGGCCAAGAAGCCGCCATCAACCCGCCAAGTGTGGAGGCCAAAGCAACCTCCAACCAAAGTTCAACCTCCGGTGAATCAACCAAAGTCGCCGTTAATCCCAATAGCTTCTCCGGGAGATCATGCAGAATCGTCCCAAAGGAAGAAGCCAGTCTTGGAACGCCTCAGTCCGATTCCTGACGAGAGAGGCAAAGCTCCTGTCCAAGATCGTTTGGGCCCGATGAAGAAGCCCCGGACGACGCAACATGCTGGGGGTCGCTGTCACCTTCAGCATGACAAAGAGACCAAGGCAGTCATGCGCACCAACTTGCACATTGAAGTCCAGGAGCCCGCCTAGAACTCACGCCCAAAAAGGCATGTTTCGAGGCGCGTGACTTTTGAAAGCCCGAAGAAGGCAGTTCCCCCTCAGAAGGAAACATTATCGTCTGATGACGATAATGTTATACCTGAGAAGTCGTGCCAAACCACGATAGGTTACTCCGATCGTCAAGCAGACGAGTTGTACTATCGTGCTGGGGGTACGAATAAAATCAGGAAAAGGAGTCCCCAAAAATAGGAAACTCAGTGCCCCTGTTCCAAACTCATTCGGGCAGTATTGTCTGAATGCAGCTGCATCAAGGCGGTCCCCGATCGAGTTTCGGTTTTCGAAAGGCTCAGTACCTTAACGCCAAAGACAAGGCCTAGGCGTTTCCGACGAAGAAGAACGGTGGTTGAAGAGGGAGAATTTCCGAGGGTCACCACCAATATGACCAGCAGAGGGACATCGGCGCGAGATAATCTCGAGTCAATTCTAAAAGCATCCCGGCCTAGAACCCGTCTACAGTCCGGAACCATCAAGCGAGCAACCTATGGTAGGGTCCGGACAAGACTCCCTTCAGAAGATGAAGAATCGGATGCTGGCTCCGCGGTGATAATACAGTATCCAGCGAGGGACAACCCCGCGAGGCACTTATGATAAGTGCGGAACAAGTGGCCAAGATGCTTGAGGAGGCCCTGGCTAAACAACAGGAGACCTTCAGGTTCGAAATGCAGATGGCCATGCAAAACATGAGAGAAATGCATGACCAGCAAATCCAGGCATTGACGACCCAGCAGGGCGAGCCAAGTCATCGTAACCCGGTGAATCTGGAAGACGAAGACACTAATGAGACGCATAATAATCCTCCCGTCAATGCAGGGGGTGGTAAAGAGAATGTCAACGCAGACTCAAGTGAAAACTTGAAAATTAAAAATCTCGAGAGCAAAATCAACACGTTGATTTCCGCTCAAGAAACAAAGAAAACAGGCATTCCTTGTCCATACCCAAGAGAGTGGGAATCAATTCCATATCCGGCAAAGTTCAACCTAATTAACTTCACGCCGTTTAATAGGATGGGTTCCCCCTCTCAACATTTGATTTACTTCAAATCACACTTGGGAGTAATCTCCGGCAATGAGCCTCTGATGGTGCGGTCATTCGTCGGCACTCTTCGCGGAGCCGCCTTCGATTGGTATCACCGCCTCAAGCCAGGTAGCGTGAATAGTTGGGATGACATGGAGACCAAATTCCTCACCAACTTCTTCGATGACGACACAGAGATATCCATCGGGTCGTTGCTTGATGAGAAACAGAAAGACGGGGAATTGGTGGACACCTTCGTCAAGAGGTTCCGGAACAAGGCGATGAACTGTCGGGACCCGATCACCGAGGAATTCATCCTCCAGACGTGCCACAACAACCTCACACTGGACGTGTTGGAAGCAATGGGGACAGCACCGTCCAAGACATGGTAGGATCTGAAGGTCCGAGGAGAGCAGGCCGAACGATTCATCAGAAGAAAGTAGGCGGAGAGAGGCCAACAGGCGAATAATGCTCCGCAACAGAATTTTGTCCCACGGGGGAAAGGTAAGGAACATGCTAATGCAGTTAATGCTAACCAAACCTTTCAATTACAACCTCAGCAACAACAACAGCGGCAACAGCAACGAGCGCCACAACAATCGTAGTCACAATGGCAACAACGACCTCAGAAGCAGAAGTCTTTAGAGCCAAGATTTCCCAAAGTATACTCCTTCAAAGATGAAGAAGTTCCTGGCATCTTTAAATACTTGTTGGAGAACAACAAAATTCAGCTGCCGGCGATTGTGGATCAAGAAGGGGCTAGCAAAGTGACAGATCCGAGGTATTGTGCATACCACAGAGCGGTCCATCACCCTACGAAGTCGTGCTACCACCTCAAAGACAAGATCCAGGCGCTAATTGATGTAGGCGTCATAACCCCGAAGCCGTCCAAGAATGTTAGAGCAAACGCGGTTTCAATCAGCTTTGGATCAGTGCCCACAGCGTGGTTTGAACCAAAACGCATCACCAAAGTGGGAATGAAGACGGTAAACGACGACCCGCATGGACAGCGCCAAAAAGGACTTGTGCCACATACAGCTCCAAACGGCAAAATCCTCTAGGTTCACCCCGACCTGATTGAAGATGAACAATGGGCCGGGTCGTTATCCCAGAAGAAGTCCAAAGGGAAAGGAAAGTCTTGCTGCGGAGTCTCTGCTATCCCAGGAGAAGATGACGAAAGAATACTAGCTTTTCCGCTCTCTGAAGAAGAACAAGAAGTTTTTGCAACCCGAAGCGGAAATGAGTATCACTACAACTATCCACCACCTAGTGAGCAGGGGGTGAATAAACGGGGACCAGCCAAAACTCTCACGGAGATGGGGGTGATTACAAGTCCTACACCGGGCGAAGAGGCTCGACGATAGCCGGTGAATAAACCGAAGAATCCCCAGGAAATTCAGAATCCGAAGCAGTCTCGTTTTAGTCGCCCGATTGGAAAAGACAAACCGGAAAGCTCGAAGACTCCGCAAGTCTTCGATATAATGGCTCAACTAGCCAATATTCCAGCACGGATAACGCTGTATGAATTGTTGCGGCTATCCAAGGAAACTAGGGAGGCTTTGCAAGAAGCTTTGGCCAACTCAGAGGTGTTTCTGACTCAAATCAAGTCGGTGCCTGAACAGCCAGAACCGCTGAGTCAACAGTGCAACATAGCGACTAGAAACCTTCCCTACATTACCTTCACCAAAGAGGACATGCAGACGAAGAATTCGAACCATGATCGACCGCTATACTTCATCGGGTACATCGGCTCCAGCAAAGTCAACCGAATCCATGTGGATCCGGGTTCTGCTGTGAGTATCATGCCGCTTCGCTTGATGCACTTCCTTGGTATTCCAATTAGTAAGTTGGCATCCACAGGCACTGTTATCTACGGGTTCAATACCAGCGGGTCAAGACCTTTAGGTAAAATCCGGATAAAGTGTCAAATAGGAGATTTGAAGACAGAAGTCACATGTTATGTGATTGATGCTGAGACGTCGTATAACTTACTATTGGGTCGACCTTGGATCCATAGTAACGTTATAATCCCCTCAACTCCCCATCAGTGTTTGAAATATGTCGACGCTGATAATAGGGTTAGAACGGTGGTCGCGGATAAGCAACCATTTAAAGGTTATGAGAATTATTTCACTGATTCTCTCCTTTATGGTAACGAATCCGATATTGAATCACCGGCCCAAGGCACGGACAGCAGAGGAGAAGCTGATACCAAAGCCGGATTTGATTACAATGGAGGTTATGTTTTAAATGACATTGTACCCTTTGTAATCAACCTTGACGATGATCAAACGTCAGAGGGAAGTTGTAACTGGCAACTTGCCACTAATGAAATAAATAATGATTTAGAGTACTCCCTGTCTCTGGATGATGTGATAACAGAATTGTATGATAATCCTGACTTGTATATGCCGCTTCGGTCGTTCTATGTAACAAAGGAATGCCTCCAGCATTCTTTCGGAACAACCATGATCATCCCGAACAAGATAGGAGGTGCAAAAGAAGTGATCTACTATAAAGGAAAAAGCTCCCCGTTACCAGATCATTTCCTACGTGAAGATGAAGATGATGACAAACCTGGTCGGCATTTATCTAAATATAGTCCGGAAGCGCGCAAGCTCATGGAAAAGCAGGGGTATGATTTCACACTCGGAGAAGGTTTATACTTCGATCGAGGTCCTCGTACTCCAGCCAAAGCGGTATATGTACCAAAAGGGAGACCAGAGGATTATTATAAATACGGGCGAGGCTTAGGCTATATTTCCTCGTCCGATGATGAATGTGGTTGGCAAATTATCGATCAAATTGCTAACAAAGCTAAGGATGGGTACTTGCCAGATTCTTCAGCTGAGGATTCCGACACAAGTTTATTCAAAGCCCTAATGGTAAACATGGCTACAGCTGATCCGTCTACAATGGGGGACGATGATCAAATGCCAACATGGGAAGACCCGTGGGTTCATCATCTGAATATGCAGTATGGTGACAGGTTTGAACAGAGGGAACCCCCCACTGAGGATAAAATAGTCCAAGTTAACATGGGCGACGAGGCCAACCCAAAGCCGATATTCATCAGCGATAGTCTTCCCTCAAATGAAAAGGAGGAGTTAATTGCTCTCATCAGGGAGTACATCGACGTCTTCGCGTGGAACTATGAAGATATGCCCGGACTCGATCCTAATGTAGCAATGCACCGCCTCGATATCAAACCGGATGCCAAACCTGTCAAGCAACAACAAAGATGGTTTCGTCCGCAGATAATGGAAGCCATTGAGGCAGAGGTTAAGAATTTAATCGAATCAGGATTTATCCGAGAGGAACAACATCCAGATTGGTTAGCCAATATCGTTCCGGTCATGAAGAAGAACAGTAAAATCAGGATTTGCATTGACTTCAGGGACCTGAATACGGCATGCCCAAAAGACGACTTTCCTCTCCCGATCATGGATGTCATTATCGACAATACATGCGGATTTGAAAGGATGTCTTTCATGGATGGGTTTTCAGGATATAACCAAATCAAGATGCACCCAGATGATGAGAAGCATACAGCGTTCAGAACGCCCCTCGGTGTATTTTGCTACACGGTGATGCTATTCGGTCTAAAGAATGTAGGCGCCACGTATCAACGAGCGATGACTAAGATCTTCCAAGAACATCTCAGGAAAACAGTCGAATGCTACGTTGATGATTTGGTTGTAAATAGCCGCAACAAAGAAGATCACATCAAGGACTTGAAGACGATGTTCGATCTCATGAGGAGCCATCAATTGAAGATGAACCCTACTAAATCCTTCCTTGGAATGTCTAGCGGAAAATTCCTTGGATTCGTCGTCACCACTAAAGGTATACATATCGACATTGATAAGGTGAAGGCGATACAGAGGATTACAAGGGCGATTAGCTTACATTCGTCGGTTCATCTCAAATCTTTCTGGGAAGTGCCAACCGTTCTCTAAGCTGAACAAGAAAGGGGTATCATTTATCTGGGATGATGCCTGCCAAAAAGCGTTCGAAGATATCAAAACATATCTGGCGAACCCTCCTGTTCTCGTTGCACCGAAATCTGGTAAACCGTTCTTGATTTATCTCAAGGCGATGAACCACTCGATAAGTGCCTTACTAGCGCAAGACGATGATAACGGTCACGAACAGGCAGTTTATTACCTAAGTCGGACCTTGATAGGCGCTGAGTCTCGATATCCGATGATTGAGAAAGAATGCCTCGCATTGGTATTCGCAATGCAAAAGATGCGGCATTACTTGGTTGGACAGACGATTTACATCATTTTCAATGTTAATCCAGTACTCTTCTCTTGTCCCAATATGATTTGCACTTCAAACAACAGAAGTCGATCAAAGGACAAGCGATTTGTGATCTTCTGGCGGCAAACCCGACCACAGATACGGCAGAAGTATATGATGACTTGCCGGATGAAACCCACGAGGTTAACACTACGTCGCACCAACAAGTATGGCAATTATATTTCGATGGTGCTTCGAGGGCAGTTAATAGGGTAATAACCCCAGAAGGTTCTACAGTTTCTTCCGGGGTTGGGGTTGTCTTAATCTCCCCGGGAAAGCATGTGATGCCTCGAGCTTATTCATTGACGAGTCCGTGCTCCAATAACGTAGCTGAATACAACGCGCTTCTTATTGGACTCAGTTTCGCTAAGGAACTGGGGGTCGAATATCTCGAAGCCTTTGGGGATTCTCAATTGATAGTCAACCAAGTCCGTGGAGAGTATGAAGTCAGGAACCAAGACCTGATCCCGTACCACCAGGAGGCCATCAAAATGGCAGAATCTTTTAAAGAATTCTTCATTGAATATATCCCTCGTCTCCAGAACGCTTATGCAGATGCACTGGCAGCACTAGCAGTATCACTTGCGCAGCCTCCCGAAACTGAACTATTAGTCACAGTAAGGACGCATCAACTCTGCATACCCATATACGATATGGATATCGAAGAGGAAGATATTCGCCGAAGAGCGCCAAGATTCTTCTATAATGCCGAGACCCATACGTTATACCGTAGAGGGTACGATGGTTTATTACTCCGATGCCTTTCGAACAAAGAAGCAGAAGAAGTTCTTAAGGAAGCACACGAAGGAGAATGTGGTGTGCATCAGCCCGGCCCCAAACTGTATGATCGCATCAGGAGAATGGGATATTTCTGGCCAACGATGGTTCGAGATGCAATCGAACATGCACGAGAATGCCACGCTTGTCAGATACATGCAAATTATATGCATCAACCGCCAGAGCAGTTGCACACGTCAACCACATCATGGCCGTTCGAAACGTGGGATATGGACATTGTCAGTCCTATTTTTCCCCCTTCAGTCAAAGGCGATCGATTCATCCTCGCAATTACAGATTATTTCTCAAAGTGGGCTGAAGCAATTCCGCTCAGAGAAGTGAAGACGAACAACGTCATCAATTTCATCAAGCATCATGTCATATACCGACACGGCGTTGGCGTGCTAAGACGGATCATTCATGACAACGATCCACAGTTCATAAGCAACGCCTTCATCAGGTTTTGTGACAAATTCAAGATTAAAGATGTCTCGTCGACAGCTTATTATCCCGCCACAAACGGACTAGCTGAGGCTTTTAATAAGACGATCATTAAGATCCTGTCAAAGCTCGTGAAGACCAATAAACGAGACTGGGACGATAAACTCGGTGAAGCACTCTGGGCTTATCGCACCACTATACGCACACCTACAGGAGCCACCCCATATTCGATGGTATACGGATGCGAGGCTGTGCTACCTTTGGAGATTCAGATCCCGTCACTTCGGATCGCTCTCACAACTGAGATGACGACGGAAGAACACCATCAAAAGCGTCTCAACATCAAATTGTGACAGGTAATCCAGGGCTTGGAGGCTCAACATCAAATTGAGTTATATCAAGCCAGAATATCCAGGGCTTTTAACAAAAGAGTCCGACAGAGAAGCTTCAAGGAAGGAGATCTGGTCCTCGCTGCTCGCCGACCGATAATCCTCAATTCCAAGACGAAAGGTAAATTCGAACCCAAATAGGAAGGACCGTTTGTTATAGACACAGTCTACTCAAACGGTGCATATCGCCTGATTACTCAAGAAGGCACCAGGCAATTAATGCCAATAAATAGGAAGATCCTGAAAAAGTACTATCCCTAGTATATTCAGGATTACCCATTTACCAGGAAGTTCCTTGAAGAATATTACACTTAATATTCTAGAGGATAACCCAAAATCTTTTTCACCACCAAAATCCCTCACTGATCAATTTCAATTGACAGTGGGTCCACTAAAAATGTCTTTCTGGCCCTCTTGACTCTTTCCATGAACAAGAGGTCCACTTTAATTTTGGAGTCCCTTTCGATAAACGAAAGAACTCCCTTCTTCTTCTCTTTGGTTAAGCCCTCTCATGGCTATAACCGAACTTGAAGTTTCACTTCGATAAACGAAGAACTCTTTTTTCAGTTTAGATAACCAATCCTATAAAATGCAGGTTTGTCTAGATTTTCCAGATTCTCGGAGTGGAGATCCCACTTCTAGTTTCTTTTGCGCTGGAAATAGAATATAAAATTCTTCCTTTCCAGAATCAAGGAATAGAATATAAAATTCTTCCTTCCTTGTATTCGGGTTCGCCTTCACCCTAAAAGAAGACCGGGAAATAGAATATAAAATTCTTCCTTTCCCGCACCGATCTTTCCAAAATTTGTCAATTTAGGATTCATCCTAGGAAGTTTATCCCGAATCCTAAGCAGGGATAAGTCTGCGCCTAACACGCGCTGCCAGATTAGTCTTTTTCCGTAGAAAAAGACACCAAAGTTCGATTCTGGGGTAGTTTATCCTGAAACCTAAGCAAGGATAAGTCGGTGCTTAACTCGCGCCGCTGGTTAGTTCTTAACCGTTAAAAAGAACACCCGTTCACATATTCAATATTGTGACAGGTTGTTATTAATAACACCAGAATCCATGCCTTACACGCATGGGGAATTTCATCCCGAATCCTAAGAAAGGATATGCCAACGCCTAACACGCGTCGCCGGTTTAGTCTTTCTCCGAAGAAAAAGACACCAGAGTTCGATTCTGGGGAATTTTATCCCGAAGCCTAAGTAGGGATAAGTCAGCGTCTAAAACACGTTGCTCGGTAGCCTATTCCCATAACAATAGCGAAGTCTACATATTCGAAGTTGTAGCATTAAGTCTAAGGGAATTCATCCCTTTAGCACAACGTCACATGCGAAACGGATTTAGATAATCCGCATGCTAGCCCGACTCAAACGGTAGTCGGTAAAGGCTAATCAAACCCGTTGAAGGCTGGGGGTTAGCCAAAAATCCTAAAGTCAACACCTAACACGTGTCGCCGGGTAGCCTATTCCCGTAACAATGGCGAAGTCTATGTATTCAATATCATAGCACAAAGTCTCGGAGAATTTACTCTCTTAGCGCAACGTGACATGCGGAACGGATTTATATAATCTGCATGCTAGCCCGACTCAAACGGTAGTCGGTAAAGGCTCATAAAACCCGTTGATGGCTGGGGGTTTGCCAAAATCTGATAAATGCGAGAGTCTCGTGACTTGAGCATCCTACGACATTCGAAACCCTAGGGTCAACGCCGGTCAACGCGTAACCCTAGGTCAACGCCAGTGAACACGTTGCGATCAAAAAGTCAACGTACGAAATTCGAAACCCTAGGGTCAACGCCGGTCAACGCGTAACCCTAGGTCAACGCCAGTCAACGCGTTGCGATCAAAAGTCAATGTACGATATTCAAAATCCTAGGGTCAACGCCGGTCAACGCGTAACCCTAGGTCAACGCTAGTCAACGCGTTGCGATCAAAAAGTCAACGTACGACATTCGAAACCCTAGAGTCAACGCCGGTCATTGCGTAACCCTAGGTTAACGCCAGTCAACGCGTTATGATCAAAAAGTCAGCGTACGATGTTTAAAACCCTAAGGTCAACGCCGGTCAACGCGTAACCCTAGGTCAACGCCAATTAATACGTTGCAATGAAAGAATCACCACTCCGAAAAGTATACGAGTATAAACTGCTTCTTAATACTTCAATAAGGTATATGAGTATAAACTATTCCCTATTTTTGGTTGAGAAGTTCCTGGAGAATACTTTTTCTAAATATTCTTAAGGATAACTCAACAACACTACGCCGGACAACGCGTCGCAAATAAAGACTCAATGCCAACAATCGATCACGAGCTAAAGATCAGAAAATTAGGAACCGACTTCAAATTCGAAATTCCGACAACGGTCAGACAATAAATGCAGCACCGGAACTCTTACAGACATTCGACAAAGCACCGAATAGCCTGGAGGATTGAAGGAATCAAGAACAGAAGCCATTCCAAGGTCCCGTCACACCGACTGAAGGTTAGGACAATCATATCCAAAGTATACCAGACTCTTCTATAAAAGAACGAGGCTGAAATACTTTGGAGGGGGTATCTGTAGGCATGTAAAATTGCTTATAGGTCCCTTAACATGGCTCGGCACAAACCGACGAACCAACGAGGCGACGAGGTTAATGAATCGCACGCGAGCAATGGAATGCATCCATTCGCGTGCAGAATCAAGCCAACGGTTCGGGGAGTCAACGAGTCATCCAAACAAGAGCGGACTCGAATGAACCACGACCGAATCAAGATTGGTTTCGGACTCGAAATCAAGAATCGGATCTACTGCCAAATCAGGTCAACAAATTATGTCCAAACAAATCAACCGCACAACCGAATCACGGAAAAAACGGGAACAACGACAAAAAGACAGGAACCCAAACACCCTGAGGTGGCTCGGTGGCCGAGCCACCCGAGCCACCCAGGGGTGGCCGACCACTTGTGGCCGAGCCACCTCAGCCCAGATCTGTGCCTAGGCACAGATCTGGGTGCCTATAAATAGGCCAATGGTGGTTCATTTGAGTTGGTTGGATTTTTTGGAGGCGAAGCCCTACTGGAGTGAAGACTCAGATCTAAAAAAGATTCAAACTTTAGGACTTCGAGGACTTGCTCATCCAGATCTGGTGCTCGGCGATCGTCAACGCCAAATAAGGCAAGAGTTCGAGAGGACCGGATCTCAGATCTACGCAGGCATACTCCGGATCAAAGCTTGGCCTTTGATCCCGAGATTTGGGCGATTGTTTCCTTGGTGAACCAATCCCCCCGGCTATTATTTCCTTCGTGAAATAATACCCGTTGTACTGCGTAGATCCGACCGGATCTAGATTGCGTGGTTGTCCACGGATAAACCCCGGCGTAGGTAAAGAACCCACAAAAGCGAGCGACCGCAAAACAGGAGCTCGTGATTTGTTCGACACAAAAGGAGAAAGTTGTAATCTTTGTTTATTTTTCTTTGATTTTCATTGTAACCGGATCTAAAAAAAAAAGACCGGATCTTTTGTAACTCAAAAAACTGTTATTTAAGATGACAATGGAATCAATTACAAAGAAAGACACGATTTTTCCCGCGAACAGGTGTCTTGGCCTTGGCCGAGACACATCCCCCATATGCATTTTTTTTTGTCTTGTGATTGTACTATTTCCCCCTCTTTTCAAATTTTCAAAATAGAGTTCTCTTCCTCATACTTCTTCTTCCTCCTCCAATCCAAAACTCCATTGTTTCCTCTTCTCCAAGGATTCTAAACCCATTAGAACTCTTGTCTTTAAAACCCCTCAACCCCCTCCTATAATTTCGGATTTTATATCCTTATTATTTGGCCAAAAATTATCCCCTCTCAAAGCTAGGGTTCATCACATCTTCAAGCTCAAGACTTGATCTTTTGAAGTTGAGTTTTCAACCTCTTGGTTTGGGTATGCTCCTCTTCAACTCTCTCCTTTTTTTTTGAGAAAGATTGAAACTTTATGCTTGTAGTGTGGGTATGCCATGAATTTATATGTAGAGGTTTTAGATTTTTACCCTCATGAAGTGGGTTTTGTAAAAAAAAATGGATTCTTGATGATGGGTTTTGAAAGTGGCCGAATTTTGAGGGGTTTATATGTAAAATATGGCTGAAATTTTGAGGGGTTTTTATACAAAAGTGGACTGAAATTTTAAGGCTTGGGTTGTGTACCCATTTGGCCAAAACATGGAGGGGTGTTTCATGCAAAAAGATCATCAATTATTGAGGGGTTTATTGGCAAAGATAGGGCCGAAATCTCTTGGGGGCTTATTTGCAAAAGTTAGTCAAAATTTTGAGGGGGTGTTTATGTAAGAAAGGACTGAAAATTTGGGACTTGGGTTACATGCCCACTTGGTCGAAAGTTTTAGGGGTGCTTTATGCAAGAGGACCAAAAATTTGGGACTTGGGTTACATGCCCACTTGGTCGAAAGTTTTAGGGGTGCTTTATGCAAGAGGACCAAAAAAGTTGAGGGGTTTATGTGCAAAATGTGGTCAAAACTAGTTGAGGGACTTTTTTGCAAAGTTGGCCAAAATTGTGAGATACTGAAGATTATGGTTTCTTTCCTCAATCATGGCCAAATTCAAAGGTGTTCGTGGCTAAAACTTAACCTTGAACATGAGGGGTATTTTAGGTATTTCACCCAAAAAATTGATCATGAGGGTTTATAATGCAATTTGAGCTTATTGTTTGCATGCACAAAACTCATAGGTTTAATTAGACTTTAACTATAAAATCCCATTCTTTTTATAGGACTTTAGTTAAAGTTCATAATTTTCCTTTTAATTTTCGGGCATTTGGATTTATGATTGTACCTGATCCATTGATTTTTCGTTGCAGGTTAACCATGTCTCCGCGCCGACCGGGATTTCATAGGAGTCGCTCTTCTTTAAAGCATAGCGAGAGGGAGACTCCCGCAGTATTCTCTTTCGGGTGTGAGCATTTATGCTTTCTGTATCCTTGTCTGGCCCCTTCGCGGATCATTCGGGAAGAACCGACGTCCTCCTTCGCGGGGATTGAGGTTTCCAGTGACGTGTTTTGCTTAGCCAATTCACGTCTTCCGGCATATTAGGGCGATTTTATGTTGTAGGTTTCCAGTGACGTGTTTTGCTTAGCCAATTCACGTCTTCCGGCATATTAGGGCGATTTTATGTTGTATTACACCGTGTGGGTCGGGGTACATTACCACGTTGATTATGAGATGATGTATACCGTTCTTCCAGTATAGGACACTCGAAATCGTCTCGCCAATTACTCAATGAATGACTCTATCTCGGTATCTTGTGAGATGAATTCAATCATTGTATAATTCATGAATAATTTTCTGATTCTACGCTTGTTTTGCCGCAGTTGAATTTCCCGCGGACAGCCTTCCCTCCCATGCTACTAGTGGTTGTAGTGCAGAGATGTTTGCTTCTGTTGCTGATAGGCAGGCCATTGGTCCGACTCCTCAATTTGATAAGAGTCGTTCCGAGGAATCCTGTTGTCTAATACGAGATAGGGGACGCCGTTCACTACGTCAGTTGATTACCGATGCCCCCTTTACTGTAAACTCTATTTCCACTCAGGCTTTAGAGAAGCCTGGTTATTTACTTGGAGATCATGTCGAGGATCCGACTAAACTGACTCTTGCCGACGAGCATTTGTTGAATAATGATGAAGGGCTCCTTCTTTACTTTCCTTTTATTCCCCGCCAGCATTCCCTTGCTCATTTGGAGATACAGGCTGTACAGCGACAGATGTCCTGGGATCTTACAGATGATCGTGACCGAGTTCATTGCGAATTTATTTCCCACCATAAGACCCCTGGTTCTGATGGACATAATTATATTTGTGGCCTTCGAACGAGGATTCTGGGTCTTGATACCGCACCACCAAACGAGGTGTCAACAGCTGCTCCTACTGTGAGGAATCGTTTGGCCAAGCTTGGGAGGAAGTTACCTCCGCCAGATTTCAGATGTTTTGGTTGGGCCTATTCGTTACCCAAACGGTGGTGGACTTGTATGACCAGTTACGTCTTAAGACGTTGGGAGAGTGATTTGAGAGGTAGTGGGTTGTATGCGCCGATACGAGGCACTATGTATGGATTCCTAGTCAGTAGTCGCCACTTCCTAGCGTTATTGGAGACATATATCCCTGATAGTAATACTTTCTTGACTTGTAGTGGGGAGTTGGGGTTAGCATTGCATGAGATGCACGAAATTTCTGGTCTTCCGATGGGGGATTGTCCGTATCAGGAGTACATTCCCTCGAACTTGAAGTTAAAGTGGCTGAAGAAGGATTCTCCCGACATATATGACACGCTTTGGGACCTCACGTGTCATTATTATACATCTCTAATCAAAGTGACTCCCCAAGCGAAGAGGAAGAGGCAGATCAGTTTGAAGCAGTTCGCTAATTATTTATTCCAGCATTTGGAGAGCAATCCAATCGAGGCTGTTTGTGAGTTAGCCTCTTTGACACCATCTGCCATTAATGAGTTAATGGAGGGGGGCGAAGCTTGCTCCTTTACTACCGCTGGCACTGAGGGAGTTTTTCCTGCAAGGACCAAGTTTCGGACATTCCTTTGTCATGCTCAGAAGTCTATTCGACCCAAGACTCTGCTAGCGGGCTATCTTGCCATCTGGTTGAAGAAGTGTGTCATTCCATATCAGTTTTCTGACACCTTGCCTATTAAGGTACTCTTCCCCGCCTTTCAGTTAGCTTACAGGAGGGAGCTTTCTCTGCTTCCAACGATGGTTGCTGACATTCATTGTGGGCTTAGGTATTTGGTCGATGGTCTTACACATGTGGGTTCTGAACCATCAACCAAGCTTCTTTCTGTAAAGGCCAAGCTTCTATATACATACCTGATGGTGTGACTCATTCTTCATCATCCTGACTTGATGTCAGCACCTAGCACTGTTGATGCCTCTGTTCCTTTTGTGCAGCTGTTGGAAAGGAGCAAGTGGTTTGGGAAGATATTCACTGATGTACAGCGAGAGCTTCAAGTTCGTAAGAGCTGGGAGGTCTTCAAGTGTTTTCCTTGATTCTTAGGCTGCTATGACGACGTGTTGATTGATGAGGAGAAACCCAGGACCGGTCGGACTTCTCTTGACGCTAGTTGCTTCCGTTGGTTGGTGAACATCCGCGTTGGATATCTTGTCCTTCGGGTGAAGGGTTGTTACCATATAGAGCCTTATCTTCTGTGCCGTTTCGCTCGCCAGTTCAGTTACGACCAACTATATGTTGGGAACCCGAGCCGGGGTTTGAGGATCGTGGGGGGTCTTATTGACGGCGTCTGAGCGTGGCTTTGGACTATGATGGGCTATACTGGAGCCTATTTCGCTCTTCCTTCATCTAAGCGCAAACCGTTGCTTACTTTTCTCAGCTATAAGTGGCTCCTTTCTGCTAACGAGTTTCTAGATGTGAGGAGTCTTTCAGAGTTGGAGGCTGAGCACTTGGTTCAAACTACTATTAAGGCTGCTCGTAAGATTGAGCTTTCGAAGAAGCAGGGGAAGAAGCTTATTCCTATTGACGATTAGGATGAGACTTCTGAGGAAGAATATATAGACATAGATACCGACGGGGGAGAATCTGATTCAGGCCTGTCAGACTCTTTCTTTTCAATTGGTATCAATGCTATACTCTTTCTAAATCTCAATTAGCTTTCCAAAAGTCGGAACGAAAGGTCTTATTTACTCATCCTAACAAGATGATTCTTGTTGCTCTAGGTAGGATGGCTGATGAGCATGAGCCGCTCGCTTCTCGTTATGCGAGATTATGGCCTAGTGCCGAAGTTTCTACACAGGTTGAGATGCGTACTAAGTCTACACATGAGCGGTCTGCTGGTCCTGTAGGGGTTCGTCTTCCAAAGCAGAAGAAGACCGCTCATAAATCACATACTGGTCAGCACACCTGCGGAGCAGAGTTACGAGGCGCTATTGGCGGAGAAAAGGGTAATGCTCTATTGTATTTACTGCTTTAAAATAATTCTCTTTTGGATTCCTTGAATCTAATCATGTTTCGTGTTTCGGGAAACCATGATGAAGGTGAACTTTCACGAGACTCTGTATTCTCTGATCCCAGCCATTCGGATAGCTTCGTGCAGCAGATGTACAATGCCATTCGTGATGAGCCTAGAATACAATGCCATTCTCTGTATTCCCTTTTGATTTAGTATACTCATCTTTTATCATGATGTTTCTTTGTTGATTATGAATCCAATGGACACAAAGCTTATAGAATTTTTGGCAAATCCTCAACCGTCAACGGACTTGATGTAACTTTACCGATTACCGTTTGAATCGGGCTAGCATACGAATTGTATAAGTCCGTTCTGTATATAACATTGTACTAAAAGAATTAATTCTTCTAGTGCTACGATGTGGAATATGTAGACTTTGTCTTTATCATAGGAATAGACTACCCGGCAACGCGTGTTAGGCGTTGACTCATCCTTACTTAGGATTCAGGATAAAAATCCCTAGATTTGTATTCTGATATCTTTTTATTCGGTAAAAGACTAAACTGAAAACGTGTGTTAGACGTAGACTTTAGATTTTTGGCAAATCCTCAGCCTTCAACGGATTTGATGTGCCTTTTCCGACTACCGTTTGAATCGGGCTAGCATGTGAATTATTAAAACCAGTCTCATATGTGATGTTATACTGAAAGAGTTAACTCTTTCAGTGCTACGATATTGAATACATAGACTTTGTCTTTATCACGGGTATAACTACCCTGCAACACGTGTTAGGCGTAGACTTTGGATTTTTGGCAAATCCTCAGCCTTTAATGAATTTGATGTGCCTTTACCGACTACCGTTTGAATCACACTAACATGTGAATTATTAAAACCTGTCTCACATGTAACATTATGCTGAAAGAGTTAACTCTTTCAATGCTACTATATTGAATACGTAGACTTTGTCCTTGTCTCGAGAATAGACTACTTGGCAACGCGTGTTAGGCGTTGACTCATTCTTACTTAGGCTTCAGGATAAAATTCCCCAGACTCGTATTCAGGTGTCTTTTCATTCGGTGAAAGACTAAACTAGCAGCATGTGTTAGATGCAGACTTATCTCTATTTTAGGGTTTGAGATAAAATCCCTCGCGCATGAAATGTACGGATTTGGAGTTGAGAATTGTGTCTTTTCTAAAGGTAAAGACAAACCTGGAGCGGGAGAGGAAGAATTTTATATTCTATCTCCTAAAACTGAAGAGGAAGAATTTTATATTCTATCTCCAGTTGCAAAGGAAACTCGAGGTGTGATCTCCACCCCTAGAATCCAGAAAGGTGAAACTAGGAATGGGATCTTCACTCCGAGAATCGGAAAGATTCAAGCAACACTAACTTTTGTTGGATTGGTTGCTTAATCCAAGAAAAGAGTTTCTCATTTATTGAGGTGAAATTCCGATTTCGATCCTAACTTTTATAGGATTGGCTGAAAAGGAAATGGTGAAAGTCTTTCATTTATCGAAAGGGATGACCCGATCTTGGTCCTAACTATCTGTAAGTTTGACCAAGTGAGGTTGGAGGCAATCCTAACTTTTATAGTTTTGATTGTTCAATTTGAAAGTGGACCTCTCGTTCATGGAAGGAATCAAGAGGGAAATCTGACTTTGGCCCCAACTTTTATAGGTTTTATCTGAAAGCAATGGGAGTGGAATACAGAAGTCAGTAGAAATACCGACTTGTATTAGCCACTCGATGGAGGATTTTGATGTTAAGTGATCAGGACTTAACACATCAAGTTTTAAAAATTGCCAAGAATTGGTGGATAGAAATTTGATAGAGCCGCCGCCGTCAATTAATTTGATCAGTGGGGATTCTGTGAGGAAAGATTGATCTGTCAAAACTGGTCGAATCTCATCTCAGCAAAAGAATTCATGAGAATTGGTGAGCTCGATATGAATAATAAAATACGTTTCAACTTTGAAAACATCCAGAGTCTAAACGTGGATTTTTTATTTATCACTTTTGTACTGACTGGGTTATCCCTAAGAATACCAGATGCAGTATTCTTCTGGGAACTTCTCGGTACTCGTTATCCTGAAAGTACTAAGGATAGTACTTTTTCAGGAACTTGCCATTTATCGGTATCATTAGCCGGTCGTCTTCCTTGGTAATAAGGCGATATGCGACACTCGAATAGACTGTCTCTACTACGAACGGTCCTTCCCATTTGGGTTCAAATTTGCCTTTCTTCTTAGACTCGAATAGACTGTCTCTACTACGAACGGTCCTTCCCATTTGGGTTCAAATTTGCCTTTCTTCTTAGAATTAAGGATCATGGGCCGTCATTCAGTTAAGACTAAATCTTCTTCTTTAAAACTCCATTGCCGAACCTTTTTATCAAAAGCTCGGGAAATTCTGGCTTGGTAGAACTCAATATACTGTTGAGCTTCTAAGCGCTTTTTTTCGAGCATCTCGAGTTCTTCGAGACGCTTCTGATGTTGTTCTTCGGTCGTCATCTGGGCTGCGAGAGTGATTCGAAGAGATGGAATTTGAATTTTCAACGGAAGGATGGCTTCACACCCGTACACCAAAGAATACGGGGTTGCGCCAGTAGGCGTGCGAACTGTGGTGCGGTAAGCCCATAGGGCTTTGCTGAGTTTATCATCCCAATCTTATTTGTTAGTCTTCACGAGTTTTGATAAAAGCTTGAAGATAGTCTTGTTAAAGGCTTCAGCTAATCCGTTTGCTGTGGGATTGTAAGTTGTTGATGAGATGTATTGGATTTTGAACTTCTCACAAAATTTGATGAATGCATTATTGCCAAACTGGGGACCGTTGTCATGTATGATTCGCCTCGGGACACCATACCAGTAGATAATGTGGTGTTTAATGAACGCAATGACGTTGTTCGTCTTCACTTCTTTGAGCGGAATTGCTTCAGCCTACTTGGAAAAGTAATCAGTAATTGCTAGAATGAATCGATCACCTTTGACTGATGGGGGATTTATAGGACCAACGATATCCATTCCCCAAGTCTCGAAAGGCCATAATGTAGCCGAATGATGCAGATGCTCCAGGGGTTAGTACATATAATTCGCGTGCACTTGACACGCGTGACACTTTCGGGCATATGCGATCGCATCTTTAATCATAGTGGGCCAGAAATATCCCATTCTTTTGATGCGGTCATAAAGTTTAGGACCAGGTTGGTGTGCACCACAAACCCCTTTGAGTGTCTCCTCCTTAACGACTTCTTCTGCCTCTTTAGTAGATAGAAAACATAGTAGTAAACCATCATACCCCCGATGATATAGCGTTCGACTCTCCGTGTTATAGTAGAATCTTGGTGCTCTTCATCGGATTGAGTCCCTTTCCTTAACGTCTTTTGGTAAAATTCCATGCAAGTCGTAATCAATGATAGGGAAACGCCAATCTCGGGGTTCGAATTCGACTTGAGTTGAATGCACTTCTTTAATATCCTCTTCTTTGTCATCTTCATCGTAGATTGGCACAAAGAGTTGGTGAGTCCTCAACGTAACAAACTGTTCCGTTTCAAGAGCCTGTGCCAGGGATACGACTAATGCTGCTAACGTATCCACGTAGGCGTTCTGTAACCACGGAATGTATTCGATAAAGAATCCTTCAAACAATTCTGCCATCTCAACGACCACTTTATGATATGGTATCAAATCTTGATTTCTGACCTCATACTCTCCCTGAACTTGTTTAACTATCAGTTGAGAGTCACCAAAAGCTTCGAGGTATTCGACCCCCAGCTTTTTAGAAAAGCTGAGTCCAATAAGTAGCGCATTATACTCGGCTACGTTATTCAAGCACGGCTCTGTCAGCGAGTAAGCTCGAGGCATCACATGTTTTCCTGGGGAAACTACGACAACTCTAACTCCGAAGAAAATCTTAGAACATCCAGGAGCACTTGCTATATTAGTTGCTCGAGAAGCACCGTCGAAGTACAAACGCCACACCTGTTGATGGAAAGTTACGTTGACTTCGTGGGTTTCATCAGGCAAATCATCGTACACCTCGACGGTATCCGTAGTTGGGTTTGCCGCCAGGAGATCACAAATAGCCTGTCTTTTCACCGACTTTTGTTGTTTAAAATGTAGATCGTATTGGGACAGAAGCAAGGCCCATTTTGCCAATCGCCAATTCATGAAAGCCGGCTGCGTCATGAATACTCAGATTAGGTTAACATTGGAGATGACATAGATAGTCTGTCCGACCAAGTAGTGCCGCATCTTCTGAATAGCGAACACCAAGGTGAGACACTCTCTTTCAATCATTGGATACCGAGATTCGGCGCCCACAAGGGTTCGGCTTAGATAATATACCGCCTGTTCGTGACCGTTGTCATTGTCTTGTGCAAGTAATGTACTTAACGAGTGGCTCGTCATCTTGACGAAAATCAAGAACGGTTTGCCCGATTTCTATGCAACAAGCACTGGAGGTTTTGAGAGATATTCTTTAATATCTTCGAATGCTTTTTGACAAGCCTCATCCCATATGAATGATACGCCTTTCTTTGTGAGTCTAGAGAATGGATGACACTTTCCTGAAAGGTTCAAAATGAACCGACGGATGTACGCTAACCGTCCTTGTAAACCTCTGAGTTCTCTAAGGTTTCTCGTGGGTTGCAACTCGTTAATCACCTTTACTTTATCAGGGTCAATGTGAATACCCTTAGTTGTGATGTTGAATCCAAGGAATTTACCGCTGGACATTCCAAGGAAAGATTTGGTAGGATTCATTTTCAATTGATGAGTCCGCATCAGATCGATCATTGTCTTCAGGTCCTTGATGTGATCATTTTTATCACGGCTTTTCACGACTAGATCGTCCACGTAGCATTCAACAGTCTTCCAGAGATGCTCCTGGAAAATCTTTGACATGACTCTCTGATATGTGGCACCCACGTTCTTTAAACCGAAGGGCATAACCTTGTAGCAGAAAACACCAAGGGGTGTTCTAAACGCGATATGCTTTTCGTCATCTGGATGCATCTTTATCTGATTATAACCAGAAAATCCGTCCATGAAGGACATTCTCTTAAATCCACATGTATTGTCGATGATGACATTTGTGATGGGAAGAGGGAAATCGTCTTTTGGGCAGGTAGTGAATCCACATGTATTGTCGATGATGACATTTGTGATGGGAAGAGGGAAATCGTCTTTTGGGCAGGTAGTGTTGAGGTCTGTAAAGTCGATGCAAATCCTGATTTTCCTATTCTTTTTAAGGACCGGGACGATATTGGCAAGCCATTCGGGATGTTGCTCCTCCCTGACGAAGCCCGAGTCGATAATCTTTTTAACTTCGGACTCAATTGCCTCCATCATTTATGGACAAAACCGTCTTTGTTGCTGTTTGATAGGTTTGACATCCGGCTTAATATTGAGGTGATGCATTGCCACATTTGGATGAAACCCTGGCATGTCTTCATAGTTCCAGGCAAAAACATCGATATACTCCCTAATGAGGGCAATTAACTCCTCTTTCTCATTTGGCGGGAGACTGTCGCTAACGAATATCGGCTTTGGATTATCTTCGTCACCCATATTCACCTGAATTATTTGGTCCTCGGTTGGAGGTTCTCTTTGTTCAAACCTATCACCGTACTGCATATTCAGGTGATGAACCCAAGGGTCTTTCCAAGTTGTCATTTGGTCGTCTTCCTCCATTTTGGCAGGATCAACCGTAGCCATGTTCGAGATTAGCCTTTTGAACATTTCTCTGAGACTAGTGTCGGAGTCCCAGGCTGAAGAGTTGAAAGAATATCCGTCTTTGCCCTTATTAGCAATCTGATCAATGACATGCTAACAACACTTGTCGTCGAATAAGGAGACATAGCCTAAACCTCTTTTGTGGCTATAATAGTTATCAGATTTCCCTTTCGGTACATAGGCTATACGAGGTGGAGCTCCCGGACCTCGACCAAAACAAAGACCCTCTTCGAGTGCGAAGTTATATCCGTATTTCTCCATGAGATTACATGCTTTCGTGTCATATCTGTATAAATGAGGGGCAGGTTTATCATCATCGTCTTCTTCTTCCAAGAAGTGGTTTGGTATTGAAGATTCCTTTCCTTTAATGTAGATAACCTCCTTTTCACCCCCTGCCTTTGTGGGAATAACAAATATCATCCCGAATGAATCCTGCACCTGCTTTTTTGTCAAGAAAAATGATTGAAGTGGCATACAGAAGTCAGGGTTATCATATAACCCCTTCATGATATTATCAAGGCACAACGAGTACTCTAAATTAGCATTTATTGCTATTTCTTCGGCAAGATGCCAATTACAACTACTATCTGATGATTCTCCATCATCAAGATTGATTACAATGGGTACAATGTCATTAAGTACAAACCACCATCGTAATCAAACCCAGCTTCGGTATTAGCTTCTTCTCTATTGTCCGTACCTTGGGCCGATGGTTTAGTTTCGGATTCAGCACCGTAGAGAAGAGAGTCAGTAAAATAATTCTCTAACCCCTTAAACGGTTGCTTATCCGCGACCACAGTTTTGACCTCGTTGTTAGTGTCCACATATTTAAGACACTAATGGAGGGTAGAAGGGACTATAACATTACCATGGATCCAAGGTCGATCCAACAGTAAGTTATAAGAAGTTTCTGCGTCGATCACATAGCATGTGATTTCTGACTTCAAATCTCCAATCTGGCACTTTATCCAGATTTTTCCCAAAGGTATGGACCTACTGGTGTTGAATCCATAGATCGTAGTGCCCATGGAGGATAGCTTACTGGCCGGTATTTCGAGACTATATATTAATCGGAGTGGCATGATGCTAATAGTGGAACCCGGATCGACTTGGATCGGGTTGACAACGCTGGAGCCAATGTGCCTGGTGAAATACAAGGGTCGGTCATGCTTTGAATTCTTTGTCTGCATGTCCTCCTTGGTGAAAGAAATACAGGGAAAATGGTGCACTGTGAGGTTGCAATGGTGTACTGAAGGCTCTGGCTCTTCGGGGGACGATTTGATCTGGGTCAGGAAAACGTTCGTATTTGCCAAAGCTTCTTGCAATGCTTCCCTTGTGTCCTTCGATAGATGTAGTATCTCATATAGAGTAATTGCGTCATAATATCAAAACATTATGGAGTATTCGAGCTCCTCGGTTTGTCTCTTCCAATCGTTTGATTGAATCGAGACTGCTTCGGGTTCTGAACACCTCCTGGTAAAGGCTCCTTCTCCTTTAGCTTTGGCTGAGTCTTCTCAATAGGTACCGGAGGAGTTGTGACTACCCCCATTTTTGCTATAGTCTTTGAAGGAATAGTTTTGGTTACTCCTTGTTTGGCTAGCTGATCGGAGGCACTCGGATATTGGAAATGGTATTCATTTCCACTCCTGGTAGCAAAGACCTATTGCTCATCTTCGGAGAGCGGGAAAGTGGGAGTTTCTTCGTCATTTTCTTCTGGAATAGCTGCAACTCCATAACAGGACTCGGAGAGCGGGAAAGTGGGAGTTTCTTCGTCATTTTCTTCTGGAATAGCTGCAACTCCATAACAGGACTCTCCTTTCCTCTTTGATTTCTTCTTAGATGACGACCTAGCCCATTGTTCGTCTTCGATCAGATCCGGAAGAGAATCTCGCCATTTAGGGCTGTGTGTAGCACAAGTCCTTTCTGACGTTGTTTGTGAGGATCATCATTGACAGTCTTCACTTCTACGTTTATTACAGGCTCGGGCTAGAACAAGTCCAAAGGAACAAGGATCATCATTGACAGTCTTCACTTCTACGTTTATTACAGGCTCGGGCTAGAACAAGTCCAAAGGAACAAATCCGAAGCTAATTGACATAGTGTTCGCACCCACTTTCTTCTCCTTGGACGATTTCACCGTTAGGACCCTAACATCTATCAACGCTTGGATCTTATCCTTGAGGGCGTAACATGCTTTCGTAGGATGATGCACCGTTCTATGAAATGCGCAGTATTTCGGGTCATTAACCTTCTTGGCGTCTTCCTAATCCTGGATTGGAGGTAACTTGATTTTGTTATTCTCCACGAGGTGTTTCAAGAGACCCGGAACTTCGTCCTCCCTGAAAGAATAAGCTTTCAGAAATTCCGGTTCGGTAGTCTTTGGCTTTTGTGACCTCTGTTGCCATTGCGACTGTTGAGGCCCTTTTTGTGGTTGTTGTTGCTACTGTGGTTGTAATTCGAACATCTGGTTCGCATCCACCGCATTCGCTTGGGCTTTCCCTTTACCTCGAGGACCAAAATTCTGCTTCGGGGTATTAGCCGACGTTTGACCTCTTTCGGCCTTCTTCCTTTTGAGGAAACGTTCGGCTCCTTCTCCTCACACTTTCAAGTCCTTCCAAGTCTTGGACGGTGCCATTCCCATAGCTTCCAGGATATCTAGTTCTCCTCACACTTTCAAGTCCTTCCAAGTCTTGGACGGTGCCATTCCCATAGCTTCCAGGATATCTAGCGAAAGGTTGTTGTGACAAGTCTCGAGGATAAAATCTTCGCTTACCGGATCTCGACAATTCATCGCTTTGTTCCGGAATCTTTTAACGAAGTTCTCTACCGACTCTCCGTCCTTCTGTTTCTCATCGAATAGCATTCTGATTGAAACTTCAGTGTCGTCATCGATGAAATTCGTAAGGAAGATGCTTTCCATGTCGTCCCAACCATTGATACTCCCCGGCTTGAGGTGACGATACCAATCGAAGGTCGCTCCTCGAAGAGTGCCAACGAATGATGAGGTGACGATACCAATCGAAGGCTGCTCCTCGAAGAGTGCCAACGAATAACCGTACCATTAGAGGTTCATTGCTGGAGATTATTCCCAAATGTGACTTGAAGTATATTAAGTGCTGAGTGGGATAACCCTTTCCGTCAAATGGCGTGAAGTTGATTAAATTAAACTTCACCGGATACGGGATTGATTCCCATTCTCTCAGGTATGGACATGGTATTCCGGACTTCTTTACCTCCTGAGCACTCATCAAGGCGTTGATTTTGCTCTCCAAGTCTCTCATCTTCTTACCTTCGCTCATATCTTTCTTCGAGCGATTACGGGGAGAAGTGACATGGTCTTCCTTCGTATTGTTATTGAGGGTCCACCCCCAGCATTGTTATCAACGGGAGGGATTTCCACATTGATGTTCTCGTCTACTTCCCGATCACTATTAACCTGATTAGAGCTATGTCGACGAATGGACTCCCCCTGTTGATTCGTCAGCGTCGTAATTTGTTGGCTATGCATATCTCTCATTTCCTACATAGCCATCTCCATTTCAAATTTAAAATTCTCTTTTTGCTTAGTTAAAGCCTCCTCAAGAATCTTAGCCATTTGTTCGGCGTTAATCATGAACGATTCGTAAGATTGTCCTGTACTAGATGTCGTATCATCAGAAGCCAATGCGTTCGGCGTTAATCATGAACGATTCGTAAGATTGTCCTGTACTAGATGTCGTATCATCAGAAGCCAATGCAGAGCAAGCATCAGACGTCTCATCATCCGAGGATCGTGACCTTCTGGGTCTAGGTCTGACAGTTCCAGATCGTAGCCAAGTCATGCGTTGAGATACTTCTGTAAAAAGATTAGGACTGAAGCGTCGTACAGATTTGCCTTTGTCGACCATGTTGATAATGACTCACGAGAGTTCGTTACTTGTACCGGTTGGCCTTCTTCTGTGGAAACACCTCGGCTTAGCCTCGGATGTTCCGGTGGAGAATCTTTCAAACACCGAAACTCTTTGCGGAGCCTTAGGGTAGCAGCATTCTGACAACACCACCTTGATTATCTTGGCACACGAACAGCGTGAGTCTATGTCTTAGGTACTTCTTTTTTGGGACTTATTCGTACCCCCGGCACGATAGTACAACTCATCGGTCTGATGACCGGAGTAACCCATCGTGTGTTTGCACGACTTCCCAGGTATAACGTCATCATCGGACAAACATGTTTTCCTCTGGGGATATGACGCTTCATTGGCGTCTCCAAGAGTCACTCGTTTCAGATTTACGCTTTCGTGAGAGTGATGGGGATATGACGCTTCATTGGCGTCTCCAAGAGTCACTCGTTTCAGATTTACGCTTTCGTGAGAGTGAAACTCTAACGAGCTCTTGAACTTCGACCCACAATCCGATGCGGTCGGTCATAGGGTTTCGTGAGAGTGAAACTCTAACGAGCTCTTGAACTTCGACCCACAATCCGATGCGGTCGGTCATAGGGCTTTCCCTTTGTTGTTATTGGGGGGATTAGTATGACCCCCAGCCTAAATTGTTGTTTGAGAACATTTCAACGGCCCCAATCACTCCTTCAAAGGTGATTTACCTCGATCTTCGGGGAGAGGACCAAGGCGGTCTTTCAGGGTAATCATGAATTTAGTGAGATCCATGCTACCATATGGTTCTATCGGAGGTACGGAGACAGGGGAAACGGGATCTTAAGTTGACGAAGGTCGGACGGCAACTTCGTTCACTTTCGCCTTAGGCGCTAACTTCGCCTACGGCATCCACACCTGTTTGTGCTTGGGCAATTTCTTAACCGCCTCTTTCTTCTACATTTCTTTCGCTTTCTGCAAAAGGACTCGGGCATGCGCGAGCAATGCGTGGTGCTTCTGGATTCGCTCCTCAAGGGTAGAGTGAGTTCTTTTGACACGAACCCACTCATTCTTCTCTGTTTTGGAGGAGGGGTTGGTTGCTCGTCGTTATTGTTCTCGGCGCTGCCTAGATTTTAGATCCATATCATAGCGGATCCTGTCCATTGGCTCCAAAGCCTTGGCCAGTTGACACGTAAGGTGTTGACACCGTCTTTAGCGTGCCCTCTTTGACAACGTTGGTGCGCCTTCAGTAGTTATCTTCACGGCGGAGGGGAGGTCTAGCTTTACAGCTTCGACCTCGTTGGACGTTGCAGGGGCGTCGTGAGGTGTAGGTGCAGCGGCGGCGAGAGGATCTTCAATCTTCGAGCCTGAAGTCCAACGAGTGTTCCTGGAAGAGGAGGCCTTCCTACACCTGCTAGGAGAGGCAGATCTGGAGGAGGAGAAAGAGATATACTCTTCAAACTTCTACTGGTCGAATTCATATTCGACCTCTTCGTTCACCCGAATCTGGATTGCCGGTTGCGTCATGACAGCCTCGGCGGCGAGGCTGTTGGCTCCCACTGTGGTCGTCATCTTGTTTCCTTTAAAAGTTGCCTTCATTACTGATTTCATTATAACTTTAGCTATCTACAAAGAATTCAAGTAACAAAAATAAAAGAGTTACAACTCTCTTGAAAATAATACAAGATCGGTTTATCGTCTCTTGCTCGTGTGGGTTTTTGGCCGGTGATGGGAACGTCAATATCCGTGGACCACCTGACGATCAGATCAGATCCGAAGCTTCATCGATTTGTGAAGGAATCAAGAAGCCAAAGCGCTTATCTAGGCAACAGCGATATAATTGCTCTTCTTAAGATCACCGCAACAGGGTAATCTTAAGGGACGAACACGAGAACTGCAGATCTGACGAACTCTTCTTTCCTGTGCTGAAGAACTTGATCAATCTCCTTCTCTCTTCTGAAATTCATGCACCTTCAGTCTTTAGTCTGGTAGGGCTTCGCCAACGCTTGAGAATTCCAGATCCGAAAAATAAAGGCCTGGGGGCTGTATTTATAGGCTTCAGGAGCCCTGTGTTTGGATAAGAAGGGCCGATTCCCTCTTATCTTCAGTTGAAAACCACTTAACCATATCATCAGATCAGTTAGAGCAAATCCAGGCGGTTAACGATCGAAAAACCGTAAAAAACAACCAAAATCAGCATTTTTTTGTATTGCAGACACTTCTGAGTGTCTTGGCCAAGCCAAGACAGCCAAGACACTTGAGAGTGTCTCCGCTTGGCCGAGAGGCCGAGACACTTATAAGTGTCTTGGCCAAGCCGAGACACCATAGGGTGTCTCAGTTTGGCTTTTTCCGATTTGGGTTCGTCAAGTTTGTTTCCACCGTAAATTCGTCATCCGGACTCGAAATTACATGGTTTAATTTGAGTCGAAAAGCTGACGAGGAGATCTATAGGCTCCCATAATTGAATCATATGTGGAGTAAATAGGACAGGAGGGGTGCTCCGCCTTTCATAAACAACGCGGGGCTCCCGATCAGCTCTTGTTCCCGTTATTCCCAAGTTTCGTTGCTTCGTATGGTCCGTCGACTCACTTCATGTGTTTGTCTTCGTCGAATGAGCTCCTACGACTCGGATAGCGATGTTCATCATCCTACCTCATTTACTGTGTCAATTAAGCTCTCCTCTTGATATTATAAATATCAGGACGAGGATGTGCTCAAGGTAAAACTTGAACCCGAAGAGCTAGGAAAGCAGAGCCCAAGCCGCAGGAGGCTCCATTGTATCTAATCGACTTGGTAATACCGATTATAGAAGCAGAGACTAGCACACTCGAGGAGCGAGTAATGAGTCAGATTTCACTTTCTGAAGTTCTACCACCAGTTGTACCAGCCGCACCTATTGGAGAGGTAATATCAACAATTTCACCATCGCCACAACAATTATTGATAGAGCCGCAGAGGAGGAGGATTGGCTCTATAAAACTAAGAAAAATATCAGACATAGCACCATAGTTTTAGAGCACACCGGATTCATGTGTAGCCTATAAGTAGAAGGAATATGTAAAAATTTCTTAACATCGACTTAGTAGCAAAGCAGAAGTTAGATGTATTCAGCATAGAGGATATCATTGGAGGATAGCACCAACTTTAGTTTACGTCAAAGTAGTGAAAGTTAATTTCATAGTAGGATTTCACCTACTACTCCGATAAATAGCTAGAACTAGCCTGATTAGAGCAAGGAGACATATTGATAGTTAATTATGGAAGCTGGATTGTTCAGAGATAAGGGCAAGGATAAGAAACCTTTTGAAAGACTTAGAAGACCGCAACATCGAGGAAAGAATTTTTAATGCCAGCAGCAGAGACTAGTACACGGTCAGCAACAGAGCCGTGGTCAGAGTCAGCAGTTGTAGGGTCGCTGTTACGGCCAGTAGCAGATGATTGAGACACCGCCAATCATTTCGAGAATTGAAAGCACTGTAGGCTAGATTCGTGCCATTCAAAAGATTCCTGAGTGATAGATAGTCTAGTATTTCCACCGCCAGCAGTTCAGCAGTCGCTAGCGATAGGCAGAATCCACAGTTGTACCACGTGATCATGGTACGAGCGGAGCTATAGTAGAAGGTACTTTCTTAGTGAACTCTTTTCCATCTCGGATACTGTTCGATTCCGGAGCTTCCCATTCTTTTATATCTCATGCCTTTATAGATAGCTTTAGTTAGTCACACATCTCTTAGATGTACCGCTATCCATTTCTACTCCTTTAGGGGAGGTATCTCTATTAGGAAGCGTTTGTAGGAGATATGTCATCAGCTTAGATGAGTCTAAGTTTATTATAGATCTAATCATTTTGTGGATGTCAGATTTCAATGACATTCTTGGTATAAATTAGGTATCATCATACCATGTTAGCATCGACTGTTTTGTGAAAACAGAAAATTTGCGAGCGTCCGATGTGTCTGAGTTGATTGTAGCGACCTCACAGGGCAACCAGTTTGCGAAGTCATTTCTGACATATATTGAGGAGGTAAGAGATTGGAGTACTGAGTTGTGTGAGACTAGAGTCATCTTAGATTTTTAGTATGTCTTTCAGGACATACCGGGGTTACCTCCTATGTGAGAGGTAGAGTTCTACATCAAGTTGCACGCAGGCACAACACCGACATCTCGAGCTCCCTATCGTATGGAACCTGCTGAGATGAGGGAGCTACAGACTCAATTGGACGAGTTATTATCTCAGGGTTTTATTCATCGGAGACATTCTCCGTGGGGAGCACCGGTCCTTTTCGTGAAGAAGAAGGATGGCAGTATGCGTCTTTTTATAGATTATCGGGAGTTGAACAAGGTCACTATCCGGAATAGGTATCTATTACTGAGGATTGATGACTTGTTCGACCAGCTACAGGGAGCACATCATTTCTCAAAGATTGATCTTCATTTTGGCTATCATCAGTTATGGGTTCGGGAGATAGATATTCCTACATCATTTCTCAAAGATTGATCTTCATTTTGGCTATCATCAGTTATGGGTTCGGGAGATAGATATTCCCAAGACCACCTTTCTGACTCGTTATGGGTCCTTCGAGTTTCTTGTCATGTTGTTTGGGCTAACCAATGCACCCGCGGTATTCATGGACTTGATGAACCAGGTTTTCTGTTCATATTTGGACCAGTTCATGATAGTATATATCAACGACATCCTTATATATTCGAGATCGGAGGTAGAGCACGAGCAGCATCTTCGACTAGCATTACAGATTTTGCAGGTGCATCGGCTATATTTCAGTCCACTTTTGCATAAAAGTCCCCTAAATTTCAGCCCTATTGCAATTTTTGCATAAAACCCCCAAATACTTGTGCATACACAACCCATCATCATGAGAGTAAAAAGTTATGATCTTGGTATGTAAATTCATGTTATTCCCCCATTACAAGCATAAAGTTGCAATCTTTCTTGAAAAAGAAGAGAGTTGTGAAGGGGAACTTACCAAATCAAGAAGCTTTCCTTGAGTTTGAAGATGATGAAACCCTAACTTTGGGAGGATGAAATTTTCGGCCAAGGAGGGAGCTTCAAAAATCCAAAATTTGTCTTGAGTTTAAGGGTTTTAAGGAGAAGAGTTTTAATGGGTTTCTTAGAGGGAAACAATGGTGTATGCATAAAAGAAAGAAGAAGGAGTTTAGAAAACTTGGAAAGAGGAGGGAAAACAAAAGAGGAAATAACAAAAAGGAAAGTTCAAAAGGGGAAAAAGGATATTATGCAAAAGAGGGGAGAGAGACACAAGGGTGTCTTGGTTTTTGAACCGAGACACCCTAGGGTGTCTCGGCTTTGGCCGAGACATCCTTGGGTGTCTCGGCCAAGGTTGAGACACCCACGGGTGTCTCAGTCCTCGATTGATCCCCGTATGCTCACAAACGTCCTTTTCAAGCCCGAATTTGCCTATTTTCATTAGTTGCTGGATATTTCAACGAAATCCACACTAATCCACACCGAGCGATTCAGAACCCTAAGGTCAACGCCGGTCAACGTGTAACCCTAGGTCAATGCCAGTCAACGCGTTGCGACCAAAAAGTCAACGTTCGACGTTCGAAACCCTGGAGTCAACGTCGGTCAACGCGTAACCCTAGGTCAACGCCAGTCAACGCGTGGCGACCAAAAAGTCAACATTCGACGTTCGAAACCCTAGGGTCGACGCCGATCAACGCGTAACCCTAGGTCAACGCCAGTCAACGCGTTGCGACCAAAAATTCAACGTTTGACGTTCGAAACCCTAGGGTCAATGCCGGTCAACGCGTAACCCTAGGTCAACGCCAATCAACACGTTGCGACCAAAAAGTCAACATTCGACGTTCGAACCCTAGGGTCGACGCCGGTCAACGCGTAACCCTAGGTCGACGCCAGTCAATGCGTTGTGACCAAAAAGTCAACATTCGACGTTCGATACCCTGGGGTCAACGCCGGTCAACGCGTAACCCTAGGTCAATGCCAGTCAATGCGTTGCGACCAAAAAGTCAATGTTTGACATTCGAAACCCTAGGGTCAACGCCAGTCAACGCGTAACCCTAGGTCAACGCCAGTCAACGCGTTGCGACCAAAAATCAACATACGGTGATCTGAAACCCTAAGTCAGCACAATATGACAGAGATAGTCAATTCAAAGTCAATGACACGAGCTAAACTCAATTCACTGGTAGTAGACTCGAGACTCCGACGATGGCCAGGCGATAAACGCAGCGCCGGAAGAACTTCGGCTATTCGTCAAAGCATTGAATAGACCGAAAATCGAAGGAGCCAAGAGTTGAAGCTAACTACAGGTCCTTTACGCCGACTGAAGGCTGGACCAATCACATCCAAAGTATTCCAGCCTCTTCTATAAAACAAACGAGTCTGGAACGCTTTGGAGGGGGTATCTGTAGGCATCAAAAATTGCCTATAGGTCTCCACAAACAGCTCAGTGTTAAGGAACGACGATGAATGTCACAATCCGGTTCATAGGAGTTCGATTGATGTCGATGAACGATTGAAGTGAATCGACGAACTACGTGAACTAACGAAGGTACGGGCTAATCAGGAGCCCCACGATGTTTACAAAAGGAACAATGCCCTTCATGTATCATTCATTCAACAGATGATCTAACCATCGGAGCTGATAGCACTCCTCGTCAGCTTTCCAACGCATTTCGAATCACTCAAATCCGAGTTCGGATGAAGAATTTACAGCGGGAGCGGATGAATACACCTCAATGGAGTGTCTCGGACCAACGAGACACCCTACGGTGTCTCGGCTAAGGCCGAGACACCCTTGGACGAGACACCCTTGGGGGTCTCGGCCCAAACCGAGACACCCTAGGGTGTCTCCAAGGCAGATTTGGGCTTTAAGATTGTTTTAACCGCTCCACAACCCCTCAAGCCTATAAATACAAGCCTTAGGCCTCATTTTTCGAGATCTGGAATTTTGGAGAATTGGCGAAGCCCTGACGAACTGAAGAGTGATCGAGCACTTCAACACAAGAGAGTTCTTCGTCAGATCTACATCACCCGCATCCAATCCTTAGTATTATCCCGTTGTGGTAATTCTAAGAAGAGCAATTATCTCGCTTCGTCGAGATAAGCGGTTTAGTTTCTAGATCTCCTCGCGGATCGACGAAGCTCTGGACCAGATCTAATTGCTAGGTAGTCCACGGATATCAACATCCCCGTCACAGGCTAATGACCCACGCAAGCAAGAGACGACGAACGGATCTTGTGTTATTTTCAAGAAAGTTGTAATCTTTTATTCTTTTGTTATTTGAATTCATTTGTAACGTTTGAAGTTTAATGAAATCAATGACTAAGGCAACTTTCGACGAAAACAATGGACTGAATATAATAAATATCCAACACATGGACTGAATATGATGAATGTCCAACACATGGACTGCACATAATAATTGCCCAACACATGGACTAAATGAACTGTGTAGAATATCGATAAGATATATGAAAAGGATGCATATACACTAATTTCACACGTGTCTCAGTGTGTAAATCTAAACTCATGTTCGCAAGCCATCTCACATATGAAGATACATAATAAACAATAATTTCTAACACCAAATATTCGAGGCGACTCCTCATTCATATTAAAGCACACAACAAAAGTAAACATGCACAAACTGTGCTGACGATCAACCGAAACAGGTAGAAACCCTTCACAGGTTTCTGTCTGCTTCGAAAAAAATCTTAAAGTGACATCATTATTTTTCAAACATAATATTACTGATATCAACATATATTAAACAACATAAAATGAAATATTAGCATGTAAATATATCGTCGAAACCCTAAACATTTATATACACATGTTTAAACGTTTTAAAAGCAAAAACTTATGATTTAATTCATGATTAATAAATTTTAGATCTGAAATTTGTCAAGGTTACTATTGTAATCAATTAGAAAATTATGATAATATATTCTCACTTCATAAGTTATAAAGATCTATCTTTTGTACATTAAAAATACGTTTTAGGCTCAAAAAATCTGAATAAAACTTAATAAAACGTGCAAAATAAAAGGGTGCAGAGTTGGGCGAGATGTTACTCACCTCAGATGCTAAAAAACTCCTGCCACATAAAAGTAAACCAATCCCCTTCGCTGTACTGCACAAAACCCACTAAAAAATCCTCCGAAATCCCTCAAAATCGCCAAAGAAAAGAACTAGGCTTTGAGAAAGGAGAAAAGGGGCTGCTAGGGTTTGGAACACAGGAGAAAAAAGGTATTTTACATGTTTAAACATGTGTATATATGATATCAAACCTGAAAAACTACAGCCCAAAACTCAAAACCCGAAACTGAAAACCCAGTCTGACTAGAAGCATACTCTTTGGTATTTTGGCTGTAACTTTCATATCTGACCTCAGAATGAGGTGATTAAAGATTTGCTAGAAATCTGCTGAATATATCTACAACTTTGGTTTTTTAAGTTTTTCCATATTCACAATGTATTAGTGTGTAAAATACAAAATCTCACCACTGGTCATAAATTTCCAGATTTATACATCGAGCATGATTTGTGCATTTGCTCTTATATATATAAATATATACATTGAATTGATCTCAAATCAATTCCAAACATACTCAAACATCATAATATGTTATTTATAAATATATAACACATTTATTATTATTTATCACAAAATATTCAAAATTTTTGGGGTTTTACAAGGCTCCGTAGTAATTGATTGATCTTATAGCACCATCCGCAGCTCAGTTAGCATCGATTGAGGAGAAGATGATGAACTAGGTTTCGCCAGTTATGCTACCTCTAGTCTACTACTAGCAAATACACCGACCACTACACCACCACCATTACTTGATGATAGGACCGCAGAGTAGGAGGCTTAGTGGAGTGATACCAGAAGATGAGGGCATCAGAGTTTCATGGCACATCAGATTCACTTGTGGCGCACAAGTGGAAGAAATATGTGTGGAAAATTTTGGATATGCTTAATGTGAACACCGTACAAAAGCAGAGGCTAGCAGCTTTCAGCCTCAAGGGTGACGCCGGAGGGTGGTGTAGGCATCGAAAATTGCCTATAGTTCTCCACAACCGGTTTAGTGTTAACGAGCGATGATGAACGTCGCCATCCAATCCACATGAGCCTAATCGACGTCGACGAACGACTAAAGTGAATCGACGAGTTACGTGAGCGGATAGGACTTCGGAATCACGAAGACCCGGACCAATCGGGAAGCCCGGCACTGTTCACAAAAAGGACAACGCCCTTCATGCCTCGACCACTCTACAGATAATCCAATCACCAGAGCGGGTCAAACTCGAAGAATATACAGGGGAAACAACTAATACACCTAAACGGAGTCCCGGCGTGGCGAAACACCCCGGGGGTGTCTAGGAAAAGCCTAGACACCCCAGGGGTGTCTCGGCCAAGCCGAGACACCCCAAGGGTGTCTCGGCCATGGCCGAGACACCAGGGGGTGTCCACGCCCCCTAGTGGTCCCTAGACCCCCCTAGACCCCTCTAAATGCTATAAATAGCCCCCCTTGGTGCCTTGATTTGAGGAGGAATTTTGGGAGAGCTTGGCGAAGCCCTGCTGCAGTGAAGAGTGCCCGTGTGCTTCAACAAGAGGAGGAGAGGCCTTGATCAGAGCCTTCATCGCCCGTCAGATCCTTAGTATCGGCCTTAGCGTTGATACTAAGAAGAGCTATTACCTCGCTTTAGCCGAGGTATACGCTTATAGCTTCTAGATCTCACGCGGATCGACGAAGCTCTGCTTCTATATCCCTCCGCGGATAGACGAAGCTCTGTCCGATTTATCCGGATCAGAAAGTTTCTAGATCTCACGCGGATCAACGAAACTCTGTCCGATTTATCCGGACCAGATCTGAGTGCCCCGGTGGTCCACGGATATCAACATCCCCGTCACAGGCAAAAGACCCACGCAAGCAAGAGATGACAAACAGATCTTGCGTTTGTTTGAAAAGAGTTGTATTTCTTTTGTTTTCATTGTGTACCGGTCTTATAAAAAGGCTATCTTTTTATTTCATTGTAACGATTGAAGTTGTAATGAATGCAGCAATGAATACAGCAACTTTTTCCGCAAACAAGCTGGCGACCACAGTGGGAGCCAACGGCATCGCAACCGACGCCGTCGTGACGCAACCAGCACTCAAGATCGGGGTGAATGAAGAACACGAGCTCGATCAACAACGGTTCAAAGAAGGCCTCTCTTCCTCCTCCTCCAGATCCGCCTCTCCAAACGGGTACAGAAAGGTAACCTCTTTCATAAATGTTTGCAGGTCCTTCGGTTCGAAAGACCAAGACCCCGTTGCCGCCTCTGCACTAGCACCACGCGACGTCCCCACGTCGTCCAACTTGGTCGAGATCGCAGATCCGGACTCC
The DNA here is from genome assembly GCF_001876935.1 of Asparagus officinalis. Lineage (NCBI taxonomy): Eukaryota > Viridiplantae > Streptophyta > Magnoliopsida > Asparagales > Asparagaceae > Asparagus > Asparagus officinalis. The sequence continues at coordinate 61,395,249 of NC_033799.1, read as the reverse complement.
TCTTCCGCCGAAGAGATGGCTTCTGAAGACGCTCCGACATTATCAAAGAGAGCGCGACAAAGACAGCGTCAACGTCTTGCTCGACAGTTGGCCGAGGCTTTGGAGCCGATGGATGGGATCCGCTATAACGTAGATCTAAAATCCAGGCAACGCCCGGAGCAACAACGGCAAACAACCAGCCCCTCCTCCGAAGCAGAAACAAACAAATGGGTTCATGTCAAAAGAACCCGTTCTACTCTCGAGGAGCGAATCCAGAAGCGCCGCGCCTTGCGTACGCATGCCCGAGCCCTGGTCCAAAAAGCACGAGAAATGCTAAAGGGAGAGGCCGTTAAGAGATCGCCGAGATCCGAACGAGTTTGGATGCCGAAGGCCAAATCAACGCCTAAGGTAAAAGCAGGTAATATTGCTCTCCAACCTTCGTCAATTTCAGGTCCCGAACCTTCGGTAAAGCCCCACCGCAGCGTGGTTTTCCCCAAGTCTAGGAATCCTCTGAACAACCGTATCGACGCTCTACCCGAGAATCGAGGAAAAGCGCTTGTTAAGGAGAGCTGGAGATCGCTGAAGGAGTTTCAAGCCAACATCCAGACTGGGGGTTGTACACGATCTCCTAACAAATCGATCTCTGCAACGACCAGCTCGGCGGTGCGTGCAAAGGACCAAGAGCCCGTTAAGGTTTCACCCTCACAAAGGAGTGATTCCAAACGTGCGACTCTTGCGGAGGCCAACAAGGCAATGTTTACTCAGAAGAAGACGCGTCGGACAGACGAACGCGTTATACCTGAGAACCCATGTGAGCAGCCGATAGGTTACTCCGACAACGACCATGGAGTCCATTCCGATGATGAGTTCTCGGATTCTCATTCCGCGCTCGCCTCTGACGATACAACGTCTAGCATAGGGCAAGCTCGAGAGGTGCTCATGGTCAATACAGATCAGATAGCCAAAATCATTGAAGAGGCCCTGACTAAGCAGAAGGAAATCTTCAAGTTTGAAATGGAAGTGGCTATGCAAGAGATGAGACAAATGCACGATCAACGAATCCGAGCTTTGTCGAACCAGCTAGTTGAGTCCGACCGTCGCACCCAGAACGCTGCAGTCAACAGCGAGCCGGAGGTGGTCGAAATCGTCATGGCCAACGCACCACCCAAGAATACTGGGGGTGGCCCCACTAAAATTAACAGCGCTGGGGGTGGACCCACCAGTGATGATAGCGCTGGGGGTGGACCCACCAGTAGTGACAACACTGGGGGTGGCCGTATGATTCCTCTCGAAACTTATCCAAAACAGGATATGGGTGAGGCCGAAAAGATAAAGGAGCTCGAAAGAAAAATCGAAGCCCTGATGTCTGTTCGGGAGGTGAAGAGGACCGGCATTCCGTGTCCTTACCCGAAAGAGTGGGATTCGATCCCGTATCCGGCGAAGTTCAACCTGATCAACTTCACGCCGTTCGGCGGGAAGGGTTCGCCCACTCAGCATCTGATCTACTTCAAGTCCCACTTGGGGGTGATCTCTGGCAACGGACCCTTGATGGTTCGGTCATTCGTTGGCACCCTTCGCGGGCCCGCCTTCGATTGGTACCGCCGTCTCAAGCCCGGAAGCATCAACAGCTGGGAGGACTTGGAAGGCATGTTTCTCGCCCATTTCTTCGATGATGACACCGAGGTGTCGATCAGGACACTCTTCGACGAGAAATAAAAAGGCGGAGAGTCGGTGGATACCTTCATCAAACGCTTCCGCAATCAGGCAATGAACTGCAAGGATCCCGTCACGGAGGAATTCCTCTTGCAGACTTGTCAGAACAACTTGTCCATTAACATCTTGGACGTGATGGGAATAGAGCCGCTCAATACCTGGAAAGAGTTGAAGGCTCGAGGAGAACAGGCTGAACGCTTCATCAGAAGGCGAAAAGTCGAGAGAAACCAACTGATGGTCAACCCTCCGGATTCGGATCTCGTACCTCATGATGAAGGGGACGCACCTGCAACGGTTATTGACGATAATCAAACGTCGCAACAGCAGTCCTGGGAACAACAGGAGAATTCAGACGAAGAGCTCCAAAACGAGTACTCGTTCAAAGACGAGGATGTTCCAGCTATCTTCGAGACCCTTCTCAAAAACAACAAAATCAAACTCCCGCCCATCACGAATCAGGAGGAAGATGACGATTCTGCGGATCCAACGTACTGTGAGTACCACAGGAGGATCCTCCATCCCACCAAGGATTGCTTTGCTCTCAAGAATAGCATCCAGACCTTGGTTGAAGCCGGCGTTATAACGCTAGGGTAAGCCAATTGAAAACGGCATTACTCCAAAGAGTACAAGAGTATAAACTGTTTCTCAAAACTCCGATAAGTATAAGAGTATAAACTGCTTCTTACTACTCCGATAAGCATAAGAGTATAAACTGCTTCTTAGACTCCAAAGAGTATACGAGTATAAACTGTTTCTCATTCCTCCGACCGGTATAAGAGGTTAAACTGCTCCCTGATACTCCAATAGGTATATGAGTCTAAACTGTTTCCCACTTTTTGACGGGAAGTTCCTGGAGGATATTACGCTAATATTCTTAAGGATAACCCGGTCGGACAACAAAATCAAACCCAGTTCCAAGAGAGAAGCTGGGGGTGGATAATCCAACGCATTGGGAAGTTCCCAGAAGAATACCACATGGGTATTCTTAGGGATAACCCAACCATTGTGGAATTGGTGAATAAGAAATTCACGCTCAAACCCTGAAGGTCAGAATGTCTCTTCTTATTCTCTAACTCTTATGAGTTATTTTTGTGAGAAGAGATCCAATCTTCTGGTAGGTTAATCTTTCCTCCGCTGATCAAATTAAACGACAGTGGATCCACCAACGTTCCCATCTGCCAGTCATCGGCGTTTCTCAGACTCAACGTGCTAGGTCCTAAACGCCTAACATTAAAGTCTCCCTTTGAGTGGTAATACGAGTTGGCACTTTCTTTGCTACCCGTATTCCACTCTCTTTGCGTTCTGGTCAAACCTATAAAAGTTAGGGCCAAAGCCAAAATCCCCTCTCGATTCCTCCAATGAACGAGAGGTCCACTTTCAAATCGAGTTAGGGTCATCTCAAACTCCTGCTAGGTCAAACCTATAAAAGTTAGGACCAAAGCCAAAATCTTCTCTCGATTCCCCCAATGAACGAGAGGTCCACTTCCAAATCAGGTAATCAAACCTTCCGACAGTTTGGGTTATCCGAATTGTTACGATTCTCGGAGTGGAGATCCCATTCTCAGTTTCATCCTTCCGGATTCTGGGGGTGGAGATCCCACCTCGAGTTTCCTTTCCAGCTGTAGATAGAATATAAAATTCTTCCTCTTCAGCACCGGGAGATAGAATATAAAATTCTTCCTCTCCTCGGACCTTTCCGATGCTCGGAGTGGAGAACCCACTCCCAGTTCATCATTCCGGATTCTGGGGGTGGGGGATCCCACCTCAAGTTCCCTTTCCGGCCGAAGATAGAATATAAAATTCTTCCTCTTCAGCACCGGGAGATAGAATATAAAATTCTTCCTCTCCCGATCCTCAATCTGTCTTTGCTTTTAGAAAAGACACGATTGTCAAATCCGGGCACTCGATGCACGGGGAATTTTATCCCGAAGCCTGAGTAGGGATAAGTCAACGCCTAACACGCGTTGCCGGGTAGTCTATTCCCGTGAGAAAGACGAAGTCTATGTATTCAAAATCATAGCATTAAGTCTAAGAGAAGCAATTCTCTTAGCACAACGTTACATGTGAAACGGGTTTTAATAATTCACATGCTAGCCCGATTCAAACGGTAATCGGTAAAGGCACATCAAACCCGTTGATGGCTGGGGGTTTGCCAAAAATCCCAAAGCCTATGTCTAACACACATGGCCGGTTAGTCTTTGACCGTAAAAAGGACAAAAGACCACATATTCAACATTGTGGCAGGTTGTTATTAATAACACCATAATCCGTGCCTCACACGCACGGGGAATTTTATCCTGAATCCTAAGTAAGGATAAGTCAGCGCCTAACACGCGTTGCCGGGTAGTCTATTCCCGTGAGAAAGACGAAGTCTACGTATTCAATATCGTAGCACTAAAAGGGTTAACTCTTTTAGCTTAAACGTCACATAGGAGCGGACTTAAACAATCCGCATGCTAGCCCGACTCAAACGGTAGTCGGTAAAGGCTAATCAAATCCGTTGAAGGCTGGGGATTAGCCAAAAATCCTAAAGTCAACGCCTAACACGCGTCGCCGGGTAGTCTATTCCCGTGAGAAAGACGAAGTCTACGTATTCAATATCGTAGCACTAAGAGCGTTAACTCTCTTAGCACAACGTCACATGCGGAACGGACTTAAACAATCCGCATGCTAGCCCGACTCAAACGGTAGTCGGTAAAGGCTAATCAAATCCGTTGAAGGCTGGGGATTAGCCAAAAATCCTAAAGTCAACGCCTAACACGCGTCGCCGGGTAGTCTATTCCCGTGAGAAAGACGAAGTCTACGTATTCAATATCGTAGCACTAAGAGCGTTAACTCTCTTAGCACAACGTCACATGCGGAACGGACTTAAACAATCCGCATGCTAGCCCGACTCAAACGGTAGTCGGTAAAGGCTAATCAAATCCGTTGATGGCTGAGGATTTGCCAAAAATTCTATAACTGCGAGTCATTGACGCATCAACTCCCCTAGTTGGTCTCGTGACTTGAGCACCCAACAAATTCAGGATAAAATCCACACATGCAGATGAATCAACTTTAACAGTTGGTCCTGCAACCCCAACATTCGGGACCGCGATGCTCCAATACCTTAAGAGCTTAAACTGTGTATACTCCAGCAAACGTACGAGTATAAACTGTGTTAATGGCAATCCGTAAACCCTAGGGTCAACGCCGGTCAACGCGTAACCCCAGGTCAACGCCAGTCAACGCGTTGCAATCAGAGTCAACGTTAGACGATTCGAAACCCTAGGGTGGACGCCGGTCAACGCGTAGCCCTAGGTCAACGCCGGTCAACGCGTTGCAAGCGAAAGTCAACGTTCGACGATTCAAAACCCTAGGGTCAACGCCGGTCAACGCGTAACCCTAGGTCAACGCCAGTCAACGCGTTGCAACAAAAAGTCAACACACGGGGATCCGAAACCCTAAGCCAGCACAATGTGGCGGAGGTAGTTCAAAGTCAACTCAATGACACGAGCCAAACTCAATTCATCAGCTGCAGACTCGAGACTCCGACGACGGCCAGACGATAAACGCAGCGCCGGAAGAACCTCGGGTATTCGTCAAAGCATCGAATAGATCGAGAATCGAAAGAGTCAAGAGTTGAAGCTAACCACGCCGACTGAAGGCCAAATCAATCACATCCAAAGTATTCCAGCCTCTTCTATAAAAGAAACGAGTCAGGAACACTTTGGAGGGGGTATCTGTAGGCATCGAAAATTGCCTATAGTTCTCCACAACCGGTTCAGTGTTAACGAGCGACGATGAACGTCGCCATCCAATCCACATGAGCCTAATCGACGTCGACGAATGACTAAAGTGAATCGACGAGTTACGTGAGCGGATAGGACTTCGAAATCACGAAGACCCGGACCAATCGGGAAGCCCGGCACTGTTCATAAAAAGGACAACGCCCTTTATGCCTCGACCACTCTACAGATAATCCAATCACCAGAGCGGGTCAAACTCTTCGTCGCGCATCCAACGCACCCGGAATCACTCAAATCCGAATCCGGACGAAGAATATACAGGGGAACCAACAAAACACCTAAACGGAGTCTCGGCAAGCTCGAAACCACCCCCCCCTCTTGGTTTCCTATAAATAGGCCCCTTAGGCCTTCATTTCAAGGGGCTCCTTATTTTAGCTCTTGATTTCTTTGGTGGCCTTGGAGGATTTCTTGGAGAGAGCCTAGGCGAAGCCCTGCCGGATCGAGGAGTGAGCGAGCCTTCTGCAGCAAAGGAGCCTTCTTCTTCATTCCCCCTTTTTCTTTTCCTTAGTATTGCCCCTTAGCGGTGATACTAAGTAGAGCTGGTGTCTCGCTTTAGCCGAGATATAAGCTTCATAGCTTCTTAGATCCCCCGCGGATCGACGAAGCTCTGTCCGATTTTTCGGGATCAGAAGTTTCTAAATCCCTCCGCGGATCGACGAAGCTCTGCCCGATTTTCTCGGACCAGATCTGAGTGCCCCGGTGGTCCACGGATATCAACATCCCCGTCACAGGCAAAAGACCCACGCAAGCAAGAGATGATGAACAGATCTTGCGTTTGTTTGAAAAGAGTTGTATTTCTTTTGTTTTCATTGTGTACCAGTCTTATAAAAAGGCTATCTTTTTATTTCATTGTAACGATCAAAGTTGTAATGAATGCAGCAATGAATACAGCAACTTTTTCCGCAAACAGGTGGTACCGACTTTATTTCACTCTGGAGTAGAGAATGACGCTTAGCTCTGAAGGCTTCATTTATTTCTTTAATGAACAGTATGTGTCGGCAGCAGTAAAAATTGGGAAGGAGTTGGAGCTAGTCCGGTTGGAGCAGGGAAATATGTCTGTAGCAGATTATAAGAGCAAGTTTGTGGGATTACATAGGTTTACGGGCACGTGCTAAACTGGAGAGCGTCAGGCTCAGATGTTTATGATTAGACATCGCCCGAGCTTACACAGCTATTTAGTGTCTCGGCGTTTTCACTCAGTGTGGGAGGTTGTCGATGCCACCATATCACAGGAGACCATGACGGCTATGTTTCGAATGACAAGGAAGGGAATACTAAAGCGGGATAGACTGGAGATAAGGGCCAAGGCAAGAGACCATTTTCAGGACCCAGAGGACCTCAGCAGCAGAGCAAGGGTTCACAGCTGCAGGGTCCCCATAAGAAGGGACCATAGTAGGATTAGAGGGTGCAGTAGTAGTGAAGGTTTTAGGGCACTTGTTTTCACTGCCACAAGTTTGGACACAGAGCCGCAGAGTGCTGCAGTGTACCAGCAGGAGGCTAGCAGGGCAAGAATTAGGGTCAGCAGCAGCACAACCGAGGACAAGGCCAAGGCTAGGGCTGGCAATTGAGAGTTGAGGCACAACCACCAGTTCCGTGGATTGAGGGGCCAGTAGGGTAGGTCAGAGCCATTCAGGAGATTCCTCAGGGACAAATAGTCCTGTATACCATAGAGCCCTCAGCACAGCAGACCCCAGCTTCGGGTAGAGTTTATGCAGTCGTACCTCATTATTATGGTGTGAACGGGCCGTTGTGGAAGGTACGTTCCTTGTGAAATCCTTCCGAGCTCGTATCGTATTTGATTCTTGAGCTTCACATTTGTTTATCTCTTATGATTTCATGATTAGACTCCAGCTAGTTGCACATCCTCTAGATATTCCTTTTTTTGTTTCCACCAGTCTAGGTGATGTGTCATTACTAGAGAGCATCTGTAAGAGATGTGTCATTAGCTTAGATGAGTTCGAGTGTGTGATTGATTTGATCGTCCTGCTTATGTCTGAGTTCGACGCGATTCTTGGTATAGATTGGCTATCCTCCTACCACGTCAGTATTGACTATTTTATAAAAATAGTGCAACTGTCCGATGGGACCGAGTTAGTTGTAACCATCTTTTGTAGGGGAGTAAAATCTTGTTTTGTAAGGGAGTAAAATCTTGTTTCTCAATGGAGATTTGTATTAATTTAATGCTTGTTACAAATCAAAGAATCCAAAAAGTTATAACAGAAGTGGAGAGAAGGCTCTCCTTGTTTAACGTGAGTTCTTCAGTAGTGATAGAACACCTCCCTCGAATGCTTGCATTGAGTTTGCTTCCCTTGGACGATACAATCGAAGTAGTGGTTAAGGTTCAGTACACAATGAAAGCTCTTATGTGATTGAGTTCCATTATACCCGAGCTTGATGAGTATCAAGGCCGAATGCTTAGAGAAGGCTAATATGCAAGAGTTTGCAAAGAGCCAAGAGTCTCAAATCTGTGAGTTAAGATTGAGTCTACTTCAATAATCTAGGCAAAAGGCTAGGAAATTTCTACCAAGCAAGCCAATGATGACCTCTATTTGAAGAGTCTTGGAAATGCCAAGCTTCTCAACCCAATTTGTCAGTTGAACCAGCCGAACCTAACAACCCCAGCTAAACCTGCTGACCTCCCCCCATGTTGGCAAAGAGGTCCTATAAATAGGCAAGGGATGGCATGGACTATCCTTTGATTTGTGGGATATGACCACTAATAGGAGTAAGGAGTAGCATACCCCCTATAGCTATGGGATGTGACCACTATAGGGGTAATGGGAGCCATGCCTCAATACCCAGGACTAGGAAGTGGGTAGGCTGACTCCTATAAGCAAGTAGCAACTTGCACTATTTAGGCAAGGCTGACAGGCTTGTAGGCGAGCTTGAGAGTTGCTTGAATGTTCAAGCAAGCTTGTAGATGAGCTTGGCGAATAGGCGGGGTCGGTTGGCGGGCCCCTCGAGCGTGTGAGCTGGCAATCGTTGGCAAGCTGGGTTCGTACAGACGAACTCACTGCAAACAAGCTTGACTCGTGTAGGCGAGCAAGGTGTTTAAGCAAGGTCAAGTTCATGCTAGCGAGCTCGATAATCAGGAGAGCTTGACTCGTGCTGGCGAGTCAAGCAAATAGGTGAGGTCGGCTGAGTTTGGCACGTGCAAGCGAGCCAAACAAACAGGCGAGCTTTGGCTTGCAGGCGAGTTTGGATTGGCCTCCTGAGTGCAGGTGAACTTTGCTTGTTGGCAAAGTTTAGCTTGCAAGCGAGCTTTACTTGGACTTTCACTTGCTTTGAGCACGCAGGCGAGCTCTGCTTAGCCTTTCACTTGCTTTGCGCACGCAGGAGAGCTTTAATAGGTAGGATTCAAGCTCTCTTGTGTAAATACAATTTTTATTGTCTACAAAATCCTCTTCAAAGTTTTCATACCTAAATCAGGTTGTATGTGGTCTAGAACACTTTAAATGAAAAGGATCATTGCTCATTAGTTTGGGCCAATTTGAACCCCTTGGTTGAGTTGAGCTCTTCAGGCGAGCTCGACGAAGTGTAGGCGAGCTCAAGCCATTAGCAAGTGAGCTCGAAATATGTAGGCGAGCTACAAATGTGCGGGCAAGCTTTTGCTTTTAGGCGAGATGGATCACTGCAGGCGAGGCTCAAGCTTGTGAGGGTGAACTTCATGCTTGCAGGCGAGCTGGAATGTTGCAGGCTGGACCTAGGCTTGTGAGGACGAGTCACATGTTTGCGGGTGATTTCTTATGCTTACCAGCTAAGGAGATGCCTCGTTTTCACATGCCCAATTCGAATTGTTGATTTGGTGGTGTTCTTGATCTCAACCGTCGATTTGATGAGAGATCATGGCACGAATGGCCAAATCTTGGTCATTCATTTTGGAAGTCCAAACGTCCCGCCATGCCTGTGGTCGTTCGATTTGAACTGTTGAATCAAACTATTAGGGAAATCTGAGCCACTCGTTTTGACTGAGCTGGCGAATCTCGATCGTTGAGATTCACCTATACGAAGTGCTTATCTTCCTCATCAAGAGATTACTGTGCTATCGGAACTTTTGTTCAAGTTCTCAAAGAAAACTCGAACCCTCCTTCGCTTTCTCCACTTTGAAATGGCCTCGAAGACCAGGTCAAATGCCTCAAAGGGGAAGGGGGAAAGTTCCCCTTCCCTCGCTGCCACCGCTGCCGCTACCGCCACAGGCGTGGCCCAAACACCCCATGGCAAGTCTGTAACCGGCGATCTTGACAATGAAGAAGACGAACAGACTCCTATTCATCTTCTAGCAAGCTTCGTCCACTCAGGTGAGGCCCTGCTATTCTGGCAAGCTCTGGCTTGTAGGTGAGCTTGGCTTGGTCTCCTGAGTGCAGGTGAACTTTGCTTGTTGGTGATGTTTAGCTTGCAGGCGAGCTCTGCTTGGCCTTTCGCTTGCTTTGAGCACGCATGCAAGCTCTACTTAGCCTTTCGCTTGCTTTGCGCATGCAGGCGAGCTCTAATGGGCGAGGTTTGAGCTCTCTTGTATAAAGGCAATTTTTATTTCCTACAAAGGTACGTTCCTTGTTAACTCCTTTCCAGCCCGTATCTTATTTGATTCTAGAGCTTCATATTTGTTTATCTCTTACAGCTAGTTGCACAACCTCTAGATATTCCTTTTTTAGTTTCCACCCCTCTAGGTGATGTGTCGTTACTAGAGAGCATCTATAAGAGATGTGTCATCAGCTTAGACGAGTCCGAGTATGTGATCGATTTGATCGTCTTGCATATGTCCGAGTTCAACGTGATTCTCGGTATGGATTGGCTATCCTCCTACCACGTTAGTATCGACTGTTTTGCAAAAACAATTAGCTTGCGAGTGTTCGATGGGACTGAGTTAGTTGTAGCGACCTCATATGGCAATCAGTTTGCGGAGTTATTTCTGACATACATTGAGGAGGTGATGTTTCAAGATAAGGGTACTGATTTGTACGAGACCAGAGTCATCTCAGAGTATCAGGATGTCTTTCAGGACATATCTAGATTACCTACAGTGAGAGAGGTTTAGTTCTGCATCGAGTTATAGCTAGGCACAATACCGATCTCCTGTGCCCCTTATCGTATAGCACCTGCTGAGATAAGGGAGCTACAGATTCAGCTAGATGAGCTATTGTCTCAGGGTTTTATTCACAGGAGTCACTATCCATGGGGAACACTGATCCTCTTCGTGAAGAAGAAGGATGACAGCATGTGTTTGTGTATCGATTATCGTGAGTTGAATAAAGTCACCATCCGAAATAGGTATCTATTATTGAGGATTGATGACTTATTCGACCAGTTGCAGGGAGTATAGTGTTTCTCATAGATTGATCTTCTTTCTGGCTATCATCAGTTACGGGTTCGGGAGATGGATATTCCTAAGACCTCTTTTCTGACTCGATATGGGTCCTTCGAGTTTCTTGTTATGTCATTTGGGCTAACCAATGCACCCACAGTATTCATGGATTTGATGAACCAGGTTTTCTATTCATACTTGGACAAGTTCATGATTGTGTTTATTGACGACATTCTTATCTACTCGAGATAGGAGGTCGAGCATGAGCAACACCTGGTCAAATTTTTGACCATCAGAGGTCAAACTTTTTGGCCATGTTATTAGCAAGAAGGGAATTGTAGTTGATCCAGCCAAAGTTAAGGTAGTACTTGATTAGGAGCCGCTAAAGACCGTTACAGAGATTTGTAGGTTCTTAGGTCTAGCCGGCTATTATAGGAAGTTCATCCAGGACTTCTCAAAGATTGCTACTCCGCTAAAACTCCTTACGAAGAAGGGTGTTCAGTTTGTTTGGAGCTCGGAGTGCCAGAAGGCCTTTGAGACTTCAAAGACCAAGTTAACTATAGCGCCGATGTTGATCATTCCAAGCAGTGATAGGAATTTTGTTGTCTATACAGATGCATCTTTATTGAGTCTAGGAGGCATTTTAATGCAGACCCAGAGAGTGGTGACTTACATCTCATGGCAGTTGAGGACGCATGAGAAGAATTACCCCACACGTGATTTGGAGTTGATAGTAGTAGTCTTCGCATTGAAGACATAGAGACACTATCTTTATGGGGTCCAGTTTGAGTTATTCACCAATCATCAGAGTCTGAAGTATTTTCTCATAGAAGGAATTCAACTAGAGGTAGCGGTGATGGGTAGAGTTCATTAAGGATTACAAGTTCGCGCTTTAGTACCATCCAGAAAAGGCGAACATCGTAGCGGACGCGTTGAGTAGAAAGCGTCGTCACGGGCTTGCAGCTTTATAGTGTTTGTTGTATCGAGATCTTCTCACCCTTAGCCAGTATGATTTTAGGCTAGAGTTTAGTGGTAGTAGTGTATTTTTGGGAGCTTTAGTCGTGCAGCCATCATGGACTAATAGAGTGGTCAGCGCCCAGTTAGGAGACTCTTTGATTCAAACCTGAAAGGGGAAGATTTCCGAAGAGCCCAAAGCTGATTGGACCATTGGAGCAGATAGGGTTTAGGCATCAAAAATTACCTATAGTTTCTACAAACAGCTCGAGATGAAGAGAAGGTGATAAACGTCATCGTCTGAGTCAAAGAGGATCACCCGATACAAGGAATGCACAAAAATGCAAAACGACAGGGAAGCGTGCAATTTCCGAGGTCAAGAAAGTGTCTAGGAAACTACAAGATTGCTCATAGTTTTAGAGATAGGGAATGTATTTCGAAAACTATAAGACAACCTACAGTTTTCATGATACGAAAATTATCTCGGAAACTATGGGGGAGTTCCACACTTCTGTTGATAGTTTTCTTAGGTTTTGTGCGGTCCACGTAGTTTCATAACTGCTGGGGATCATGTGTGAATGTGGGAGGACCATTTACAAATGAAAAGCATGCTCATAACTGCAGAAATAATGGTACTCAAATGTGGGAAGTCAGTTACAAAACAGACTGGCTGAACTCCTTCTTCCGAGACACAGAACGTGTCTCGGAAATAGGGGATGTCAATTGGGCTTTGTTTTGACTTTCAACCTTTAGTAACTACTTCTAGGGACAATAAATGCTTCTCTATCACCCATATGTAGGAGGACCAAGCAGATTCTAGGCAGAGACTTGAGCTTTTTGGTGAATTTTGAGCAAGAGAGAGAGTCTTCATTGTTTTCAGGCATCCTCAAGAACCTTCGGCATTTCCTCGAGATCTAAGCTTTGACATGATATTGAGAAGAGTGTTTTTTCTTATGTTGTTGAGATATCCACTTTTGTCCTTAATTATAAAATAAAACATCAACCCTAAGCCTTCTTCGGATCAATCTGGAGTTATGATTCAATCATCCAGGGGCTAATGCACCCCTGACACAGGCAAAGATCCCACGCAAGCAGCGATTGATAAACGATCTTGTGTGTGTTTCTAAGGAGCGCTCTTAATCTTGTTTTATTGTAAAGAGAAGTGTTTACAAAGCACAAAGCTCATTCTTTTATTTTCATTATAATTGATAAATGTTTGTAATGGATTCTGCAATAAAATTTGTCCCCGATGCAAACATGCTGGTGAACATAGTGGGAGTCAACGGTCTCACTGTCGAGACCGTCGTGTCGTCACCGATCAATATCCTAGTTGAATCCACGGTTGAGTATGAATTCGACCAAGCAAAGTTTGAAGAGTATCTATCATCCTCATCGTTAAGATTTTCCTCGCCTTCCAAATGTAGTAAGATTTCATCTTCAAAGAAGGTTTTCCAGTCATCAATTCTGACGAAGGCTACGGATGATTATTCTCGCCCTATTGTTATTGAGGCTTCCCCTCGTAGCGCTGCTCCAGCCATCAACAATGTCAGAACCTCTACTCACAATGACTCCTCTCCAGATAAGGATTCGTTGAATGAAAGTTCGCCGACTCTGATGAAAAGGTCTCATCAGAGGTAACGCTAGCGCCGTGCTCGTTAGCTTGCTAAAGCTTTAGAACAAGTTGACAGGGTTCACTACTACACGGATCTGGAGTCAAAGAAGCACTGAGTCATCCAATCACCTCAAAGGTAAACAACTCACATCTCTGCAAAACAATCGACGGAGGAATGGGTTCTCGTTAAAAGAGCCCGTTCGACCCTTATGGAACGCATCCAAAAGCATCGTGCAAATGCCGCTCCTGCTCGAGCCCTTGTACAACAAACACAAGAAGGGAAAAAGGAAATGGTGGACAAAGAATCATCAAGAGCCTATAATGTTTGGATTCCAAAGTTCGAACTTGCGCAAAAATCAAATTTAGCGACAACAAGGAGTGTCCTCTTCAGCCGAGACACTAGCTAGTGTCTCGGCCAAAAGCAAATTTCCATGGCCACTCCTTCGACTTTGTTAATGATCGTTCCTTGTTTATCTGCTATGACCATATCTTCTACTCCACCAGTGAAGCCTTGGGTTAGTCCTGACATATCAAATTTCAAAATCACAATGGCGGATCGCCTTGATCCTTTGCAAGAGGATCGAGGCAATGCTCTAGTCAAAGAACGCATGGGTCCGGTAAACATCCCAAGTGACTCTATAGGCTGGGAGTCATACGCATCGTCCTACCAAGTTAAAGAAATTCTAAGTTGGGAAGACTCTAATTTCCACTAGCTTGGGGGTTCGTATTGAAACTCAGGAGCCTGTTAAGACGCTGCACCCGCAAGGGGGTGGTACTAAACGTGCGACTCCTAATGTAACCTTAGATAGCTCAAATGTGACAACAAGTCATCTTGAGTATTTTAATAAGGCCCAACCATGCCAATAGAAGATAGGGTGCTCCGACCATCATGCTGATGAGTTGTACTATCAGGTTGGAGGTAAGAATAAATCCCGAAAGAGGACTGTCTGAGAAACAAGCCCTTATTGCTCATGTGAAAGGCTCATCAGAGCAATACTGTCTAAATGTAGCTGCTCTAGAGCCACTCCACCAAGGGTTTCTGTATTTTAATGACTTTCCACCAAAGCGTCAAAGCCCAAACCGAGGCATTTTCAAAAGAAAAAATTAGCCATTCAAGATGATGAACTCCCAGAAGTCATCATCAATATGGCATATAGAGGAAAATAGCATTCGACAAACTCTGACCCCGACTTTTCTCCATGAGGAAGTGTTGATCAGAGGCTCTCTCAAAGAATGTCACGGCTACAGCTAAGGGCCACTAGACGTAGAGGTTACAGAAGAATGCACGAAGGGTTGTCTTCAGATGAGGAGCTCTTAGATACTTGTTCCGCAGTCACCTCCTATGACACAATGTCTAGTGTAGGACATGCTACAGATGAGAGAATTGTAGACTCAACAACCTTATCAATAACCTGAACCTAGTCAACGGGCTGAGTGTAGCCAGTGCAATACCGCGCCTGTTCAAACAAATTTGGTTGATAGCGACTCAGAAGTTGTTAGCACATTTTTGCAGACACCCCTCCTAACAATAATAATGTTGGGGGCGGTCCAGTTGAACCACCTCAACATCCTCCAAAGAAAAATACGGGTGAGGATAAGAAAATGAAAGAGCTCAAGAATAAAGTCAACGCTTTGATATCGGCTCAAGAGGTGAAGAAGCCGGGTATTCCATGCCAATATCCGAGGGAGTGGGGGTCAATTCCATACCCGCCAAAATTTTGTCTCATTAACTTCACTTCATTTGACGGTAAAGGTTCACCTACTCAACACTTGATTTATTTCACATCTCATTTGGGTATAATCTCTAGAAATAAAGCTTTGATGGTCCGGTCATTCGTTGGCACCCTTCGCAGGGCCGCTTTTGATTGATACCGACATCTCAAGCCTAGAAGCATTAATAGTTAGGATGATATGAAAAGCTTATTCCTCACCTATTTCTTCGACGACCACACTGAAGTATTAATTGGAACCTTGCTGGATGAGAAACAAAAAGATAAAGAGTCAGTTGACAACTTCGTCAAACGTTTTCAGAATAAAGAAATTAACTGTCGAGACCCGGTCACGGAGGAGTTCATTCTCCAAACATGTCACAATAATCTCTCTTTGGATGCTCTAGAAGCCATGGGGGTCGTGCCTTCCATGACTTGGAAATAATTTAAGATGCATGGTGAACAGGCCGAACGCTTTATCAAGAGAAAGAAGCTTGAGAGGGGTCAGCCGGTCACCAATCCTCAAAAACAGAATTTTAATCCTTGAGGTAGAGGAAAAGCTCTCACAACTACCATTGATGCTCACTAAACATCATAATGACAGCCGCAATAGCAGTCAACGTAGCAGTCATCATTTCAATTACAGCATCAAGTACATCAATCTCCATGGTAGCCAAAGCCTTCAGAATCTAGATTTCCGAAGGAATATTCCTTCAAAGAGGATGAAGTGCTAGCCATCTTCAAGTATCTCTTGGATAACAACAAGATAAATCTGTCACCAATCATGAATCAAGAGGAATCTAAGAAAACCTCGGATCCAAAGTATTGCGCTTATCATAGAAGAGTCCACCATCCTACTAAAGATTGTTACATTCTCAAAGATCGAATTCAAGCCTTGATCAATGCTGGCATCATAACTACGTAGCCCAAGAAAAAGAAAGTGGGTGCGAATGTAGTGTCCATCAGTTTCGGCTCTGTCCCTCTATCATTGTTCCAACCAGAGCCTGAGTCGAAGGTAGAGATGAAGGTAGTGAACGACGATCCTCATGGACAACGCCAGAAGGGACTTGTACCACACACCGCACCTAACGATGAAGTTCTTTAGGTCTATCTAGATTTGCTTAGAGATGAACAGTGGGCGGGGTCCTCTTCCAAGAAGAAGCCCAAAAGCAAGGGCAAGTCTTGTTGTCCTCCCACAGCAACCCTGGAGAAAGATGACGAAGGCATCCCTACCTTCCCACTATCTGAAGACAAGTACGAAGCCGAATGAATATCAATACAAGTATCCTGAAGCTTCTGATCCAAATGCCAAAACTTTGGCTGAGCTGGGGGTAGCTTCAACTCCTCCCAAACGGACTGACAAGCCCCAATAACAGCTAAATGCTAAGCAGAATGGAGTAGCAACAAAACAGAAAGAGCCTCAACACAAAGAGGTTCAGATTCTGAAGCAGTCTCATTTTAATCGACCGATAGGAAGAGATTAATTAAAAAACTCAAACACTCCACACCTCTTCGATGTCATGGCCTAACTGGCTAACATTCCCGCAAGGATTACTCTTTATATGAGTTGCTGCGTCTTTTCAAAGATACCAGAGAAGCTTTGCAAGAAGCTTTGGTTGACTCTAATATCTTCATCACTCAGATTAAGGAAGTCCATGAAGAGCCGTAGCCATCAGTTCAATACTACAATCTAGCAGCCAAACAATTCCCTTGCATCACCTTTACAAAGGAGGATATGCAAGATAGGAACTCGAAGCATGATAGGCCTTTGTATTTCACTGGGTACATTGGCTCAACTACTGTCAACCGAATCAAAGTAGATCTAGGTTCTGTAGTGAAGGAAATCGTGCTATGTCTACATGCATAATACACAGCGGAAGACATGTATGTACAAAAATACTAAGCATGTAGAGAGCATAAAATATTCATATGGATCGTCTAATTAAATCTAACATGATCCTTATTATTAAGTGAGCATACAAGAGTTAGAAAGTCATACTTTCGTAGCGTGATTCGATGGAAGATCGAATAACCCCTAGCTCTTGCTCTTTGTAGTAGAAAATCTTCTTGTAGTGGATCTCCAAGTCTCCAAGTGAGCTTGATAAAATGGGAGTCTTCTTAAGACACAAGGCAAGATATCCACCCCGAGGTTCTTAAAATCCTACTACTTCCTCTTGCTCAAAGATTGCTAAAGTTTAGTAAGAGGAGAGCTCTCTTTTATTCTCTTATGGAAAAAACACTTAGCCAATTTTTCATTTAACCTTCCATAAGAAAAAGAGCTCATATTTATAGAGTGAAATGTGTTCATGATATGAATGACTCATCCTATGAGTCATGCAATGAATCATCAAAAATTAATGATTAATCAAGTGAGTCATGCAATGAATCATCTTATGAATCATTACATTTCAAAACCATGTGCTAATAAACCATGTGCTCAAACCATACCACTAAGTGACTCATCTCATGACTCATTATACATGGTATGTGTATTTCATAAATGAGAATACCAAATTATTATCACTAATACAGTATTTCATAAATACGGTATATAGTATTATTCCAATCTTTAACTAATTAGTCACTATATGACCAAATAAATCAAGAGTTGACCAAAAGTCAACTGTTGACCAAAAAGTCAACTAGTTGACTAAAAGTTAACTTTATGGGAAAAATACTGGAATTCATTTCCTAAGCACATAGCATTCCGATTTTACCGATATACATAACCGTTTATGTGTATCCGGAAGAAATCATATATGCGTATCAATCATACGCATCACTCCATAAATTGTGTTTCATAGGATTCAAGTACGCGTTTGGTGTGACTCTAGGGCCCAACTTAAAAAACTCGGTAATGGATCATATCCATAAGTACAACAGAGGTGCTAGCTACACATGAAGACCACCCGGGTATAAGTTGTGATAAAGGTCTGCAAGATGCTTATCCAATTTTATCAGGACCACTCAATGATAATACCGTACAGTCCGGTCTCTTCGTCAAACCATGTCAAACTATTGAGCCTAGGGTATGGCAAACTGTCAAACCCTAATAGCTTGATTAGTGTTTATTGATATTAAACTCATAACCTATAAGATCAAACTGACACTCAGTTTATCTTATTCACCTTGGCCAAGGATTTCCAGGCTATAGTTATATCAAACAATCTTATGACATCAACCCCTATACTGGGAGAGACGAATCCCTTCTTGGCATCTCAATATCTACTTATGTCTCGGGATGTACCCAACAAGAACCGTTATGCACAATTCAATAAGAACTGTGGTTAGGTAAAAGTCTAAATACATCTTTACTGACATATAAGATATTGCACTCATGCCTCAGGTCAAGAGACTACTATGTACTATATCACTTGAGAACTTCTATTTGACAGTTAAGTATATTACCAACTAGATGTTCTCGGCGAGTCGTTCAGTCAACTCATTCACTAATGAGTCACCTGTATACTGTATCTTGATGTCTCACATCAATGATCTAAGAGATTGATCATCTCCTTCAAAAGGAGAAATAAAGCATACACTAGTCTAAACCAAAGTGATGATGTCCTATCTCAACACTTCATCAACTAGGAACATTTTAGAATATACGTTACCGACTAATCAGATCTCTTCATTACGATCACTATCCGAAATGTCTGATAGTCTAGTATTTATTCTAAGGACATTATCTGTATATTTAGAACATCAGATAAATCTGACCAAAATAGCATACTATCATTTTGAACAAGGATGTTATATACATATAGGTCCTGTTACAATATACAATAATTGCCTGCAGGGCACCTATATCTAACAAACTCCCACTTGCACTAAGGCCAATTATAGTATCTAATACCCAATAGCTCAACAAGTTTCTCAAATTGTGAACGAGCAATTGCCTTTGTGAATGGATCTGCTATATTATCTTTTGTGTCTACTCTTTCAATCTTGATCTCCCGGCGATCAACTATCTCCCTGATCAAGTGATACTTCCTCAGAATGTGTCTGGACTTATGGTGAGATCGGGGTTCCTTTGTCAGAGCTATTGCAGCATTATTATCACAGTATAAAGGTACTGGATCTTTAATGGTGGGAACAACTTCCAGCTCTAAAAGGAACTTCCTCATCCAGACAGCTTCTTTAGCTGCATCATTAGCTGCAATGTATTCAGCTTCCATAGTCGAGTCTGCTACTGTATCCTGCTTGGAACTTTTCCAGCTGACAGCTCCTCTATTGAGGGTGAAAACATATCCTGATACAGACTTACTATCATCGATATCGCTCTGAAAGCTTGAGTCGGAAAAAGCCTCCATTCGGAGGTCACTTTTACCGTATATCAAAAATAACTCTTTAGTCCTTTTAAGGTACTTAAGTATATTCTTGACCGCTTTCCAGTGCTCTTCTCCATGATCAGATTGGTATCTACTTACCAAACTGAGTGAATAAGCGATATCTGGTCTAGTACATAACATGGCATACATGATCGATCCTACTGCCGAGGCATAAGGAATTAGACTCATGCGTTTCCTCTCTTCATCAGTCCGGGGAGACATCTTTTTAGAGAGGGAGATTCCAGGAGATGCAGGTACAAAACCTTTCTTGGAATTTTCCATGCTAAACCGTTTTAGCACTTTGCCAATGTATCTAGATTGGGATAATCCTAACATCCTTTTAGATCTATCTCTATAGATCTGAATACCCAGTATACATGATGCTTAACCTAAATCTTTCATGGAAAATCTTTTTGATAGCCAAATTTTAACCGCTTGTAATGATGGTATGTCATTACCGATTAAGAGTATATCGTCTACATATAAAATAAGAAACGATATAATACTCCCAATTATCCTTTTATACACACATGGTTCATCTGGATTTTTGATGAAACCAAACTCTTTGATAGCATCATCAAAACAGATGTTCCATCTCCGTGATGCTTGCTTCAGTCCATAAATAGATTTAAGCAATCTACATGCTTTTCCACTGCTCCCACTAACTACAAAACCCTCTGGTTGCGTCATATATATGCACTCTTCTAAATCACCATTTAGAAATGCAATTTTAACGTCCATTTGCCAGATCTCATAGTCATAGTGAGCAGCTATAGCAAGTAGGATCCGAATAGACTTGAGCATAGCCACTGGAGAAAAAGTTTCATCGTAGTCCAAACCAGGTCTTTGACGAAAACCTTTAGCTACCAGTCTAGCTTTAAAAGTCTCTACTTTTCCATCTACACCCAACTTTTTCTTAAACAACCATTTGCAACCTATGGGTATCACCCCTTTAGGAGCATTGTCTAATATCCATACTTTGTTGGTGTACATAGAGTCTATTTCAGATTTCATTACATCATGCCAAGCAATAGAGTCCCTACTCTCAGAGGCTTGCTGATAACTTAAAGGTTTGTCATCATCTATGACGTGATCTAATATGCCACCTTCAACTAAAAAATTATATTGTGTCTTAGGTGCATG
>NC_033799.1:61364077-61373718 GCF_001876935.1 Asparagus officinalis | reverse complement strand
CCTCTCTTCCTCGGTTGAAGCGCTCGATGACTCTTTGCTGCAGCAGGGCTTCGCCAAGGCTCTCCAAAACTCCTCCTTTTGAAAGCAAGGCCCAAGGGGGCTATTTATAGGTAAATGAGAGAGTGTAGGGGGTCTAGGGGGTGCGGACACCCTAGGTGTCTCGGCCTTGGCCGAGACACCCTAGGGTGTCTCGGCCATGGCCGAGACACCCCTGGGGTGTCTAGGCTTTTCCTAGACACCCCGGGGTATTTCGACTGGCCGGGACTCCGTTTAGGTGTATTTTGTTTGTTTCCCTGTAGATTCTTCGTCCGGACTTGGATTTGAGTGATTCCGGGTGCGTTGGATGCGTGACGAAGAGTTCGATCCGCTCTGGTGATTGGATTATCTGTAGAGTGGTCGAGGCGCGAGGGGCGTTGTCCTTTTTGTGAACAGTGCCGGGTTCCCGATTGGTCCGGGTGTTGGTTGTTCCGAAATCCTGTAAACTCACGTGGCTCGTCGATTCACTTCAGTTGTTCGTCGACGTCGATTAGACTCATGTGGATCGGATAGTGACGTTCATCGTCGCTCATTAACACTGAACCGTTTGTGGAGACCTATAGGCAATTTTCGATGCCTACAATGAGCAGAACTCTCCCACACACAACTTGGAGCTAGCAGCAGTGGTCTTCACACTAAAGATATGGAGACACTATCTTTAGGGAGTGTAGTTCGAGATATTCACGGATCACCAGAGCCTAAAATACCTCTTTTCTTAGAAGAAACTCAACCAGAGATAGTGATGATGGGTCAAGTTTATTAAAGATTACGAGTTTGCAATTTAGTACCATCCAAGGAGGGTGAATATCGTAGCGGACGCGTTGAGCAGGAAGCGTCGACATCAGATTTTAGCTTTGAGGTGCTCGTTATATCGAGATCTTCACACCCTTAGCCAGTTTGATTTTTGGCTGGAGATTAACAGGAGCAGCATATTTTTAGGAGCTTTGTCCGTGCAACCATCTTGGACTGATAGGGTGGTCAGAGCTCAGCTAGAGGACTCTTGGATTCAAACCTAAAAGGAGGAGATTTCCAAAGAACCAAAGACTGATTGGACAGTTAGAGCAAATGGAGGACTTTGAATGAAGGACCGATTAGTGATGCCAAGTAATCCGCAGCTGAAAAAAGACTTATTTGATGAGGCGCATCGTACCACGTACATAGTGCATTCCAGGCACCACTAAAATTTACAAGGACCTAAAGAGACACTTTTGGTGGAGCGGCATGCGTATGAATATTATGGAATATATGGCTATGCAATTTACCTACCAGCAAGTGAAGGTAGAACATCAGAGACCGCATGAACCCTACAAACTTTATCCATTCCAGAGTGAAAGTAGGTAGATATTTCTATGGATTTTAGTGTAGGACTACCGAGGTCGAAGAAGGGGAAGATTACATTTGGATGATAGTTGATCGGTTAACGAAGTCAACATATTTCATACAAGTGAAGATGACATACACGGCGGAGACTTATGCGAGGATATTCATCCAGCAGATCGTGAGACTACATAGAGTTCTAGAGATGATTGTATCAGATTGAGGCTTGGTTTTCACTTTACATTTTTGGAGGAGCTTCCAGAACTCGTTTGGCAGCCAATTATCATATTCTAGTGTTTTCTAGTGTGTTCCACACTTGGAAGACATGTTGCATGCATGTATTATTGATTTCCAGGGTAGTTGGGAGGATGACATTTCATTGATTGAGTTCGCTTATAACAACAGTTATCAAGTGGCCATAGGTATAGCACCGTATGAGGTGTTATACATGAGGCCTTGTAGATCACCTATTAGTTGGGCAGAACCAGAGGAGAGCTTATTACTTGCAACCAGAGCTTATGAGACAGACTACAGAGAAGGTAGCACTAATTCGGTAACATATTCTTACAGCGCAAAGTCGCCAGAATAGCTATGCAGATTAGAGACGGTGACCACTAGAGTTCCAGGTTGGAGATTATGTTTAATTGAAAGTATCACCGATGAAGGGAGTTCAGCGATTTAGAAGATGGGGAAAGCTTGCCCGAGGTATATTGGCCCGTTCAGGATTGTTGAGTGCAATGGAGTCATTTCGTATCGGCTAGATCTTCCAGCATTGATGTCGAGTATACATGATGTTTTCCATGTTTCAATGCTTAAGAATCATTTACGCGACGAGGAGCAGTAGCGAGTATTGGACGCATCGGAGATTGAGCTTCATGATGATTGGACCACTATTGAGATCCCAGTTCGTATTCTTTTCAAGGAGGACAAAAGAAAGACTTAAAAACAAAATGATACCTTTAGTTAAAGTTCAATGGAACTGGAAAGGAACAGAGGAAGCTTCTTAGGAGGGCTAAGAGGATATGCGTCGTGACTAGCCGTACCTGTTTGATCAGGCAAAATGATTGATTATAATTTTTTTTGTGTTTATGATTATTTTCCATAGTCATATTTATATTTTATGCTGGAATAGGGGTATTAACACTTAGCTTCTAATCATCGGAATACATGGTATATATATGAGGGGTTTCTTGTTTGGATTTTTCGCCCGATGTACTAGTTCCGTTTAGTTAGGGGTTAAGTGAGAGTATTTGTATTATAGATTGTTAAGTGTAAATATCACTTATGTTTCATATCTGGGGATTAATAGTACAAGATGTGTACGAGAGGGTTTCCTTGTCTGGATTATTCCCCCATTGTGCTTTTCTCATATTATTTATTTCTAAGATACAATTATGAAATTTTGAGGATGAAATTCTATTAACCAATTAAGAGTATATATGCATTACATACTGATACAATTCACATCTGGAAAAACTTACAGAAAAAAGTTGTATGTATCGTCAATAGCTTTCCAACGCATCTTAAATCAGCTCATTCCGAGGTCATACGTGAAAGTTACAGCCAACATACCGAAGACTATTTTCCCAATCTGACTGGGTTTCCTATTTCGGGTTTGGGCTATTTTGATTCGGGTTTGTAGTTATTTATATACATGCTTACACATGAAAATATATCTTTTCATCAGTATTCTAAACTCTAACAGCCTTTCTTCCTCTATCACAAACCCTAATCATAATTTGTGAGATTTGGAACAGTTCTTGAGGCGTTTGTTGAGAGGAAGGCGGGATTTTGCGACTTTGGTGAAGATGGAACCTGCACGCACGTGTTCAGGAGTTAAACACGATGTTTGAGGTAAGATCATCTTCCTCCAAACCTATCCATATAGTTAATTTTAAGATTTAATATGTTTAATTAATGAATCTCATGTTTAAGCTTAACCCGATGTTTTAAAATCTTAGTTTATGATGTTAATCTTTAAACCAATATGAAAATCTATAGTTTTAGTTGTTGTTTATATTAGTTGATGATCATGGTCATTAGGGTTGCTTTTATTTTCGTTTTAATTTATTAATTATGCTTAAATCATTTTTAAACCCTAGTTTAACAATTACTTGAGTTTTCTTGTTAATTTAAGATGTATAAACCCTAGGTTTGTGATACCTAAGTGATGTGAACGTGTTTAAATTATTTTATATCTGTTCAATAATTAGTTCCAATCATGCTTAGTTAATCATGTTGACAATTTATGTTTTATTTGAGAAATTTTAGTTAATTGAGATGCTAAACTCTAACTAGATTAATTCAAGAGTTTAAATCATGTTGAGTTAATCCCTGTTAAATTGAGATGCTAAACTCTAACTAGATTAATTCAAGAGTTTAAATCATGTTGAGTTAATCCCTGTTAAGTAAATATGAAAGTTTAAATTCAAGAGTTTAAATCATGTTGAGTTAATCCCTGTTAAGTAAATATGAAAGTTTAAATCTTGTTATATGCCTCATGTTAATAAAATTAATTTTTTAAATAAAGTTACAAAAATACAAACGCTAAAACCTGATCTGTGAAGATCTTCTCTGGCCGGTCTACCGACCAAGGCTAGCCGGTCGACCGGTGAGATCCTATAACTGCACTTTGTGAACGTTTGTGT
Organism: Asparagus officinalis; assembly: GCF_001876935.1. NCBI lineage: Eukaryota > Viridiplantae > Streptophyta > Magnoliopsida > Asparagales > Asparagaceae > Asparagus > Asparagus officinalis. The sequence goes on along the minus strand of NC_033799.1, from coordinate 61,369,717 downwards.
TCGGTTGACCGACACCCTAGGGGCGGTCGATCGACCTGTGTTCTCTTTTATTTAAAGTGTTGTTTTTTACACTTTTATTTTTTGAACATAGGGTTCGAGGTGCACGATGACAGACTGTAGACAATAAAAATTGCCTTTAATCCCAATCAGAGAAGTTCAGAACAAAACTGCTAAAACCTCGTCAGAAATAGCAAAAAAAAGAAAAAAATGCTGATATCTCTCAAACCGGAAGGAATTTAGAAAAACGGACAGGAGAAAACCAAACCCTGTGGGGTTAGTTTGGTGGGCTCCGTCTCATCGAGATAGTCAATTTTTATATATAATTCGTCCAATTCCGACTTACGGTTTGAAAGTTATGACTATTCTTCGTGGCATGTTCTAGAGCTCGCCTGAAGAGCAAGTTCGCCTGCAAAGGAGCTTAGCTCACCTGAAGGATTGAAGCTCGCCTGCATAAGGCAAGCTCACTTGCATAGCCTCACCTGTAGAGCTTGCCTGACAGCTTGAAGCTCGCTTGCATGATCCAGGCTCGCCTGAAGACTTGAAGCTAGCCTAAAGACCTAGCTCTCTTGTATGATCCAGGCTCTCCTGAAGGCCGAGCTCGCCTGTAGCACCCAGGCTTGCTTGCATGCCAAAGCCCACCAGGCTCACCTGCAGACACAAGCTCACCTGCTGGCCTGAAATCTTGCCAACTCGCCTGACAGCCCAAGCTCGCCTGCAATGTCAAGCTTGCTTGCACGGGTGGACCACGTCAGCTACTGGAGCTTAAAATGTGGGAGTGGGTACACCTACTCCCCATGATCTAAGGGATGGAGTATGGTTCTCCTCACCTCCAATGGTCACATCCCAATATTTAAGGGATAGAGTTATGGTCCCCCTCAACCACAATCCCACAATTTGAGGGAGTGGCCATGCTTCTCCTCCACTATAAATAGATGATGATGGCTATCAAAAGAGAGTTCTTGAACTCTTGATCAAGACCGAACCTATTTGGCTCCTTGGTAATCAGTTCTCTTAAGCTCTAAGAGAATCGAGCCTGGCTCTTTGCATTATTCTTGCACTGTAGCATCTTCTTCCAGCTTTCGACCTTGATAGCCATTAAGCTCGGGAACTCAAACTCGACCAACATGAGCTTCTACTGCGCACTGAAGCTTACATGCAACCTCGGTCGAATTGTCCAAGGGAAGTAAACTCGGTGCGAGAACCAAGCGAGGCATTCTATCGCTACCAAAGTCCCACGTTAAATATGGAGGGCATTTCCTCCGCTTCTATTATAATTTTGATTCATTAGTTTGTAATAAGTTATTCTTATTAATACAAACGAGATCCCCATTTCGGGAAATCAATTTTGACACCTACAGACAGACGTACAACTCATTATAACTTTAGCCATTACAATAAATTGGAAAAAGATGATCTTTTTATAAGATATTACACAATGAAAAAATAAAGAAAATTACAATTTCCTTCAAACAACACACAGCAGAGAACGTTTATCACCTATTACTGTTTGCATGGGATCTTTGCCTGCGTCGGGGTTTATCTGTGGACCGCCTATGGACCGAATCCGGTTAACAGAATGATTAATCAGAGCTCCTACTTCACCAAGGAAGTATTCACTAAAGTATTGATATCGACCAAGCAAAATCAGTACTCTTCTCGAGATTAAAACTAAGCCTAATCTCAAGGAATGGGGGAACGGTGCTTCAGATCTCTCAAACTCTCCCTCTTTATGCCGAAGAACTTCGCCGAGATCAAGTAGCCTCCTCTGAAATTCATGCTCCCTTGCTCTCTAACTCGACAGCACCTCCTCGTCTTGATAATAATTTACCCCTGTAGAATGGAGACCCTAAGCTTGTATTTATAGGGCATCGGATGAGGGTATTTGGATAATAATGAATGATTTGATCCTATCTTCAGTTATTAACCGTCTAACCATATTTTTGGATGATATCCAATCAGTTGGGAAGCTCAGGAACGAAAAAATCCTAGGAAAACAGCAAAAGACCCGTCAAAAATGTGTTTGAGGATCAAAACCGCACGGCAGGTCCTATTGACCAGCGGGGAGTGTGGGTCAACCGTTGCTGACCAACGCTAGCACGGGTCAGCTTCTGCTAACCCACGATGGCGTAGGTCAGCTACCGTTGTCCTGTGTTGGCACGGGAAATTTGACCTTGGTTGAACTCTTTGGCACTTTGCGATTTTTCGAGACTTGTATTTTCTGCCGTTTTACGTATCTAGTCGTCCTGTTGATTTGTACACTTTGCTAACTTGCTTCATGCGCTTGTTAGCTTCTTTATGGTACTTGAAGCTGAATGACAAACATGACGGATACTTGGAGCTGACTGACAAGCACGGCGGGCACTTGGAACTGGCCGACAAGTCGTGGGCCACTCAGATAATCCTTCTTGGCTCAGATGATGACGTTCATCATCTTCTCTTTATCTCGAGCTGCGTGTAGACACCTATAGGTATTTTTAGATTCCTACAGATACCCCCTTCAAAGTATTTCAGACTCGTTCTTTTATAGAGGAGTCTGGAATGCTTTGGATGTGATAGGCGATGTTTTCAATCCCTTCAGTATTTTGTTGAGGAGATCAGGTTGGACATGTGAATGGCTTCAATTCTTAACTTCTTCAGTCTTTAATCTACTTAGTATTTTGTCAAATAGATGATGTTCTTCTGGCGCTGTGTTTATCATATGACTGTTGTCGAAATCTTAAACTGAAGTTGATGCGTAAGTTTCTGAACTTAGCTCGTGTCGTTGAGTTGACATTAAATTAATCGTCTTCGTCGGGAATTCATATCTGGAACACAATTGAACTCTCTAAAATCATCCCTTGACCTAGATTTTTTCCCTTGGCCTTATTTTGGCAAAATTATCGATGTGTTGATCGTCATTAACCTTCACTGTAATGTGTTGACCGGTGTTAACCCTTGTGGTAATGTGTTGACTGGCGTTAACACAGTTTATACTCATACGTTTGCTGGAGTCTACATAGTTTACGTTCTTAAGGCATTAGAGCGTGACGGTCCTAAATGTTAGGGCTGCAGGACCAACTGTTGAAGCTGATTCATCTACATTTATGGATTTTATCCTGAAGTTGTTGGATCTCAAGTCACGAGACCAACTAATAGAACTGGTGCGTCAATGACTCTCACACTTATAAGATTTTTGGCAAACCCTCAGCCATCAACGGGTTTAATGAGCCTTTACCGACTACCGTGTGAGTCGGGCTAGCACGTAGATTGTTTAAGTCCGTTTTGCATGTAACGTTGTGCTAAAAGAAATAACTCTTTTAGTGCTACGATATTAAATACGTAGACTTCGTCTTTCTCATGGGAATAGACTACCCGATAACGTGTGTTAGACGTAGACTTAGGATTTTTGGCAAATCCTCAACCATCAACGGATTTGATGCACCTTTACCAATTACCGTTTGAATCGGACTTGCATACAGATTGTTTAAGTCCGTTCCACATGTAACGTTGTGCTAAGAGAGTTAACTCTCTTAGTGCTATGATGTTGAATACGTAGACTTCGCCATTATTACGGGAATAGGCTACCCGGCGGCATGTATCAGATGTTGACTTATCTCTATTTAGGGATCGAGATAAGTTCCCCCAGACTTGAATTTTGGTATCTTTTTTACTCGGTGAAAGACTAAACTGGTAATGCGTGTTAGGCGTTGATTTATCCCTTCTAAGGATTCGGGATAAAATTCTTCAGACTTGGATTCTGGTGTCTTTTTCAATCAGTGAAAGACTAAATCAGCAATGCGTGTTAGGCATTGACTTATCCATACTTAGGCTTCGGGATAAAATTCCCCACGTGTGTAAGATACGGATTTTGAGAGTTAAACTTCTCTTGGGGCAAAGACGAACCTGATACTGGAAAGGAAGAATTTTATATTCTATCTCTAGTCGCAAAGGAAACTCAAAGTGGGATCTCCACTTCGAGAATTTGAAGAGTGAAACTAAGAGTGGGATCTCTACTTCGAGAATTGAAAAGATTCGGACAATCCTAACTGTCAGAAGGTTTGATTACCGAACTAAAGGTGAATTTCTTATTTATCGATAGTGAATTGTGGTTTTGATCGTTCAATTTGTGGACCTCTTATTCATGGAAAGAATCAAGAGGGGATTTTGGTTGTGGTCCTAACTGTCTAAAGGTTTAACCAAGTGGTAGTGGGAGTACAAATCACAGTGGGAGTATTGACTTGTACAAATCACTCAGTAGAGGTTCTTGGTGTCAAGTGATAAGGTCTTAACACAAAGGGGTTTGATAATTATCAAAGATTAGTAGACTAAAATTCCAAGCATTATATCTAGACTCTAATAATAGGAGTGTTGAGTGCACAGACACAATGTGAGTTTGAGTTGATTAAACCAGAAAGAATTTTAGTGGACCCACCGTCAATTAATTTGATGAGTGAGGGATTATTTGGTGGAAGATTGTGAATCATCAAACGCCAGTGGGAGTGTTTTGTGAGGGAAGATTGATCTGACGAAGTGATCGAATATCGTCTCAATAAAAGAGTGCTTGGAAGTAGGTGAAATTGATCCCGACAATTGGTTGCCTTTCACTCTTGGAAGCATTCAGAGTATAAGTGAGAGTTTCTCATTTATCCCCACTTATAGTGACCGGGTTATCCTTAAGAATACCAGGCATGACACTCTCCAGGAACTTTCTGTTACATGGGTTATCCACCCCCAGCTTTCCTTACGAAATTGGGTCTAATGAGGAATACTTTGTATTCAGCTGAATGGTCGGGTTATCCTTAAGAATATCACATATGATATTCTTCCAGGAACTTTCCGTTAAAATTAGGAAATAGTTTAGACTCGTATACCTGTTGGAGTATGCAGGGAGCGGTTTATCCCTATGCACCTGTTAGAGGAGCGAGAAACAGTTTATATTCGTATACTCTTCGGAGTGTGGCATTCTCATTTGGCTTATTCCTAAGTTGTTACAATAAGTCCAAAAAAAGACGATCTTTTTATAAGATCTTACACAATTAAAAAATAAAGAAAATTACAATTTTCTTCAAACAACACACAGCAGAGAACGTTTATCGCCTATTACTGTTTGCGTGGGATCTTTGCCTGCACTGGGGTTTATGCGAAGACCGTCTACGGACCAGACCCGATTGACAGAATGATTAATTAGAGCTCCTACTTCACCAAGAAAGTATTCGCTAAAGTACTAATATCGACCAAGCGAAATCAGTACTCTTCTCGAGATTAAGACCAAGTCTAATCTTAAGGAATGGGGGACGGGGCTTCAGATCTCTCGAACTCTCCCTCTTTATGCTGAAGAACTTCGCCGAGATCAACTAGCCTCCTCTGAAATTCGTGCTTCCTTGCTCTTCAACTCGGCAGCACCTCCTCATCTTGATAATAATTCGCCCTTGTAGAATGGAGGCCCTACGTTTGTACTTGTAGGGCATCGAATAAGGTTATTTGGATAAGAATGAATGATTTGACCCTATTTTCAGTTAATAACGGCCTAACCATGTTTGTGGATGATATCCAATCAGTTGGGAAGCTCAGGAACGAACAAATCCTGACAAAACATCAAAAGACCCATCAAAAACACGTTAGAGGATCAAGACCGCACCAGGTCCTGCTGACCCACCGGGG
>NC_033799.1:61327619-61364067 GCF_001876935.1 Asparagus officinalis | reverse complement strand
GCGGGGGGAGCGGGTCAGCCGTTGCTGACGGTCGATGGCACGGGTCAGCTACCGCTGTCCTGCGTTGGCACGTGAAATTTAGCATTAGCTGAACTCTTTGACACTTTGCGATTTTTCAGAACTTGTATTTTCTGCCGTTTTACCTATCTAGTCATCCTGGTGACTTGTACGCTTCACTAACTTGCTTCATGCGCTCGTTAGCTTCTTTACGGTACTTGAAGCTGAATGATAAATGCGACGGGCACTTGGAGCTGACCGACAAGCACGGCAGGTACTTGGAACTGGCCGACAAGCCGCAGGCCACTCGGATAATCCTTCTTAACTCTGATGATGACGTTCATCGTCTTCTCTTCGTCCCGAGCTACGTGTGGAAACCTATAGGCATTTTTAGATGCCTACGGTAGCATACACACAGATATCCTATAGAGGATTATTATATGTATTGTTTTCAACCACACTTGGGATATGGGTTATTTAAACATTATATACATGTATGGATATCGTTGATGAGCACCGCTCAGTACTACTTAGGATAGTGCGTTGATATACCATTAGTACAGGCCATTAAGTTGGGTTTTAGGATGTTTGATCTAGTAATCTGTCCCGCAAGTAGATGTGATGAGGTTGGTGAGCCATATACTTAGGATGCCTTGATTTGGTAGTCTATCTCACACGTCGATGCAATAAGACTAATGAGCTATGTACTCTATTAAGATACTGATTTGGTAGTCCGTCTCGTATGATAATGCGATGAATTATAAACTTTGTAATGATTTGCATTATGATAATTATCTAATAGCCTGAGTCTTGGTGGACGCCATTATGAACATGATTCATCGCTGAGTTATATATGACTGAGGTACTTTACTCTCGTGGGTACGTGAGATTAAATACTATTGTTTATTATCTTCCAAGGGATATTGGAAGATATTTTTGGTTCGATATTGTGATGACTTTACTTCCTTGTATTGCTTTCCTTTATTCCTAGTTTGAATTGATAATTAGTGATTCACAATTTGAGACATATGATATATATATGAGGGTTTCCTTGTTTGGATTATTTCGCTCGACGTACCAGTTTTGTGTTGTGAGTTTCTAATTATTAATTCTATTTAGATTGATTATTCTTAGTTCGGTATTGATATTTAGTTATCTACAATTTGAGACTTTTGGTATATACATGTGGGTTTTCTTGTTTGGATTATTTCGCTTGACGTACTACGTCTCGTGTTGTAGGTTTGTAAATATTAATTCCATTTACATACAGGATAAATAATCTATATAGACTATGCTTAATAGATAGAGGCTCCATCACATCTAGTAGCCCTTCCCCTGGGGGCGGATGGAGGTGATCTTGCTATATCGCTCTGATGCTCTTGTTATTTCTATTTTTATTTTTCAATTTCTTTTAGGCAGCTGCTCAGAGTTCCGGAGGGCCGCAGGATGACTGACTTTCAACATAGTCGCAGTCACATGTTTTTAGTAGATGAAACTCTACCATAGTTGATATTTTCTTTCAGACATTTAGAGTTTTATATTTCATCTTGTAAAGGTTGTGTGCCTTACTTTATTTTTAGTTGACTCATATTGAGATACTTCACATTTATTTCAGACTTTAGTTGTATTCAGTTTATTCAGTTGAGACGTGATTATATATATTAGATATCTCTTTCTACATCATGTCTATTGTATTTATTTCCCTTATTTTGTCTGTTTTGTACTTACACTTCTTGTTGATTCAACTAGAGAGATAGTACTATGATGGTAAAATGTGTTGTTGCACAGTATGAGTGCATGGCAAGTTTGACATCTCTGGGTTCACCTTAGACTGCAACCATGTGTAAAAACAGGGGCGTCACAACTAGTATATGAGAAGTATAAAATTTTGATAATTACTAAAGTTAGCAATAAGCTCATTTGTACACTAGATTTTAATTATTATTGATTATATTTGAATTTATTTGCCTCTAGATTATGAATTGATTTACCTATAATATTTGTTTGTCCTGAATTAATAATTAGTCTTATATCTTATATTATAGGATCTGGTTGATATCCAAGGGAAATAATATTTTGGGGAAGTCGTGTCCCCTAGAGGTGAGTTCATTTCTCACTAGTATTTTATAATATGAAATTGCATGAGTTTATATTTGATTTATCTTGTAAACAAAAAATAAATAATATAATATTTTCATATATTATTAAGTTAAAATGTGATTTAATCTACTTCTGTTGTGGCCTAAGCCATAAATACGATGTTGATTTTGTATAATATATGAAAAATCAATTTGATTTTATATGAACTATGAAAAGCGAATTTGGTTCTTATGCGATTTCAAATAATTGTGGGAATTGCTTTATATGAAAGCTTTTGAAGAAAATAAACATTTTGAATATGTTTCAACCGTTTAATGGATTCAAAGATTTTCTATGACTTAGTATCTGATAAAAATAAAGAAAAGTGAAAAATCCGTAAACTGTTTTAATTAGGATGAGGAGTTTTACCTTGTTCACTTCATTTGAAAACATCTATAAATTCTGATATGCAAGGTGTTACTCATTTGACAAGTGATTGTCAATTATTTCAAACCCTCAAAAAGTCCACTATAGAGTGATTCTGCTTGCCATATGGTGAATGTAACTTTATTTGGCCCCTCTATATTAGCCCTTCTATATTGGCCGTTCTAAAATTTATTCTGGCCCCTCTATATTTGGCCATTAACCTATGACAGTGTTACGTGTATCGATTATCGAGAATTATCTGTTATGTGATGCGTTTTACGCATTGGGCTATAATTCGTAGGCTTAGTGTGACCTATGAGGTGACTTTTACATTCATGAATAACTCATCGAGAATTAAGATTCTGACAATTGACTATGAAATTAAAAAAATAATAATCCTCTGGTTTTGTACAAATTAGTAGTTTTTTTTCTTTCTTTATGTTTACCTTGATTCGAAAAGAGTTTGATTCTAGGAAATGTCATAGTATATTCAGTTGCACATAAGAAAGAAAATATAATTGTTGCATTCTTTCTTGAAGACGACAATATTATGATATTTGGATCATATTTTGCTATTTTTGAATTTCTAATGCAAAACTTATAATTCGTTATTTCTAGGAATTATCCTTATTATTATTTTGTTAGTTATCTAGGAACTCTATTGGGAAATGTTCTCATTGAGCTCTAGCTCACCCCGTCATTTTTATTTTTTTTAAGATCCGGTGTAGCTTCATACTATCCAAACTTTTGGTTGTGACGCTTTGCTGAGAGGCGTTATATGAAAAGCCTACTTTTTGAATGTTACATATGGTCAAGAATGTGCTTTATTTTCTAAAATGCTTATAACGGTGAGCTTGTGGGTTGTAAGTAATTATTATATACATATATATAGTTGCTCTCAACTTCTATCATCAGCAGGTTTATGAATATTTTGAGATAAACTAAGTGATATGAAGTGTTAGGCTTAACTCGTGCATAAGACTTGTCTCGTGCACGGGTCGCTGCTATCGCGCAACCCGTATTTATGAATTTTCCGCTACAGTTACAGGGGCGTGACAGTGCTGTCGAAGAGGAGGATAGAAAACCGAGGATCTTAAAATAGACAGTGAATATGTTAGAATCATACATGAGTTGAAAGATTATTAATTCATCAAATCATTTGAAAAATCAAGTATTAGTTATTTGTGAGAGGCATTGATGCATGATATTTTATGTGCCAGCTTGAGCAGGAATATTAAAAGCATTGAGTCCTATGTCTAAGTGTTTAGCGTCACATCAACTAAACCCATCTTATATTATTATAAACTCATAAGTAGAGAGGCAGATGTATTCATGGTAGTCAGTGAATTAATAAAGCTCATTTAATTGTTCAGCGTAAGACAAACACAAAAGCAGAAGACACAGAAAATTCAATTTTTTTTCCAACTACTTTTCAAACATTTTGTAACCACGTTTGAATAAGAAAATATCTTGTGATTATTCATAACAAGTACATTATAATTTGGAAATACATAATACATAACTATGAATAACAGTTTTCGTTAACCACACTTTGAAAGACACGATAAGGTGTTGAATGCGTAATAATCATACATAATATTTTTGAATGATTCATTTAGTACTCATGAAAGGGCAACCAATAGAAGCTGTTGAGTAATCGTCTCTCTGTCCACCGCTGAGAAAGCCTGCCAAGAATGCGTTTCCGTCATAGAAAAATTCGACATTTTCAATTTTCATGTCTTTATCAATCTGTCCATATATAAAGTCAATATTAAAAGAATGTATAATGGATTTATTAACTGAATGATGTGCGTTGAAGATAAATGAATAGATAAGGATTTACTGTATCCCGTCCTGTTTGCTACAGTGATAACACTACAGTAAATGATACTGTAGTATTTACTGTAGTATGAATAGTGACTCTTGGGTTCTCCTCTTTGGATAGAGGAATAGATAAGGATAGGACAACACTGTGGAAGATAAGTTTGTAAACTTGTCAACATAAATGTCAAGTACAACCATGATATATGTAAGTTATATCGGACCACACTGATGCACTGATCATAGATGAAAACCCATACAAACAATGCATTGAAGGAAAATTAAATTAAGAAGGCTGATGTAGGTACCTTAAAGATTGAAATTCCAAAAAGTTCAACCTTATCTCCAGTGGGAGCAAGCCCTTTGAAAGGGCCTTCCATAAAAGCCCAGTGCCTAAACTTGTACACAATTGTTGGTGGACCGCTGTAGACGTGAAGTATCTCGAACGCAAACCCGCGAGGGAACACGGTGTTGAAAATTTCATGAGCCGACTCCCGTGTTTCTTTCGTTGGATCATAAATCCGAAGATTCTCAGGTAGAGTGGTTTGCAGAAAAGCATTGTAGGCTCCTCCCATTTCTTTAATATCTTGTATAGTTAAAATCTTCCCTCCTGTAAAGTTTTGAGAAGAAATTCATATGCATATAAAAATACTTCTCCTTCAATCTGTGAATCTTTTTTCTGATCAGAGTGTTATACCTTCTGATGATCATATGTTCATTAAACTGGCTACATCTACCACTTGCTAATTACACCTCGGTACTTTATTTCCTATAATCCTATTTTATGACGATAATTATTTCTAAGGTACTCAATGCATCCTGTCGGTAATACATCACATTTATTTGTTTTTTTGCATAGTAATATGGCCTATTGTAACAGAAGATGGAATCACCATTCAAGCAGAAACGAAACTTGTCGAGGTTGACAGTTTTGAGATCTTGCGGCCTAATTTTGTGAAACATCTCCATTTCCCATGATTTCACTAAGCGCTGCACTTTCTCCTCAAGTGATCCCTCAGGCCATTCCTGAATACAATCGAAACATTATTCCATTAAATTATATACTAATAGTGATATTATATTCACTCGAAAAGAATAATTACATAATAAATGAATGGTAAATTTCAGGCTCCAGAATTTTAGTGAAGTGAAAGGGAATTTTAGCCAAAAGATAGATGGTCATTACCTGAGTTCGACCTTCTTCAAAGAGCTTGTTGACAACATCAAAGTTGGGAGGAGCACCATGACGCCACTGGGTATCTTTCTCACCTTCCCCGTAGATGAAGGACCGATATATATCTTGCTTGATTGATGAAGAGGCCATTGTTAGTGTGATGGAGGAACCGTGACTTTTGATATCAGTAAGCTTTCTTTTGAGATGTAGCTTGTCTCTCTCAAAAGGATTTATAATGTCGTATAAAGTTTTTTTTTTTAAGTCAACTAGGATGGCCCCTACAAAGTGCATAATCATGTTAACTGATCAATTATAGTAGGGAAAAAGAAGATAACGAATGACACATTTGTCAAAGTCATCTTTATATAAAATGCAAGTAGTAGGTATGGAGATAGCGTAACGTATTCAAACAATGAACGAAACATAAAATAAAATTAGCTACCAATTAAATGGAGAAGGCGTCTTCATTTTGTTAGATCTAAAAATTTGAGATCAAAACCATAAAGCCATGATTAATTGAAAGAGATTAACACGAATCAAAAGGTGCGGAAGCATATACCTGAATCCATTGAGAAAAACCTGATTAGGGTTTTGATGATCTTCTAACCTCAGGGTTTCTCCCTTATGAATCTCTTTAGATGAGGATAAGAGAATGAGAGTGGCTAACCCTAAATTAGGGACCATAACCCCATATATACAGGTGTTGTACATTTATAAGTTGGCCCCTCATTAAATTACAATTACAACCTGGTATCTGCACATATAACCCCATGATTTATTTAAATACCCATTAACCCAAATTAATTGATCACTTTAGTGGGTTATCCTGAAGGATAGCAATACACACAGACTAATCATACATGCCCACATATAGATTTAATTAGATTTAAATCCAACAATCTCCCACTTGGGCACCATATGACTCCTTAAGGTGTGTATAAATTAGATTTAAATCCAACAATCTCCCACTTGGGCACCATATGACTCCTTAAGGTGTGTATAACCTTATGAGCTCAAAATCACTTGGGCACCATATGACTCCTTAAGGTGTGTATAACCTTATGAGCTCAAAATTGCTATCACTGTAAATGTATTTCTGAACAATCTCATCCATTGACTATATCAATATAGGATCAGAGCAGCATTTGTCAAATTTATCGTGACTCGACCCATCAATGGTCACATATACCAATACAATCAAACGACATAGATCAATCATGGATGTGCAACATAAAAATTACATGCAATGTGATTAGTACATGTCTATTTTTAACTGGTCCTACTTTAGTGAGGTCAAAACCAAACATAATGTAACAGAGTGTCTTAACTGAATACTTTATTCTGATCAGACAATACAACTAAACACAAAGCACCAAAAAATTACAAACTCCGACTAAATCATGATATCCTCGAATAACACCACACCCATATGAGCAGTGTGCTCATGAAAGACCTTGGGTGTTAATCCCTTAGTAAGAGGATCAGCTATCATGGAGTTTGTCCCAATATGTGCTCTATGGATATCTGTCCACTCTGTACCATTTCTTTCACAACCAGGAACTTAATGTCAATATGTTCTGTCCACTCTGTACCATTTCTTTCACAACCAGGAACTTAATGTCAATATGTTTTGACTTAGTTGAGCTTCTGTTGTTATTGGAATACATTACTGCAGATTTATTGTCACAATATAACCTTAGTGGTCTTTCCATATTTTCCAAAATACGCAGTCTAGTGACAAAATTTCGCAATCATATTCTATGATTTGATACCTCATAGCAAGCTACAAACTCTGCTGCCATAGTGGAAGAAGCTACAAGTATCTGTTTAACACTGTTTTATGATATAGCTCCTCCTGCTAACATATAAATGTAGCCTGATGTAGACTTTCTTGTAATGACCGTAAATTTCTAATACGGGCTTAAATAATTTTCTGGTATTTAAATATTAAATATTATTTTCTAAAAGAGTATTTGTATTTTTCTAATTTCTCTAAAATTTTCTACGATTTAAAAATACGATATTATGTTATTTTAATAAGTTTTGCTAATTATAAATTTAATTGTTTTGGTAAAATATTTAAATAAATAGTAAATTATTCATCATTGTTATTGTTATTATTATTTTGACCATAAATTTTAATATTTATTTGGAATAAATTTTATGATATTTTTAAATTATTTAAAGGGGTATTTTTCCCTGTGTTTTTCCTCTCACCGGTGTTCACTCTGTATACCCCTCCGTCTCGTGTTTTCTCCCAGCTCTCAACCCACGTCCTCCCAACCACCCTATCCCGCACAATCTCCCTCATTAATTTCTTCCGCCGTTCTTCTCTCTCTCCAATCCCACACTCAATCTATCTCTCTCTGACACTCTCTTTTCCATTTTCTCTCCCCCTCGTTCTCAGATCTGCCCAAGCCTCCGCCCACTTCTTTTGACAAACACACTCAGAAGTGCCCAAGCCTCCGCCCACTTCTTTTGACAAACACACGCAGCTTCAAGCCGCCCATGAGGTACACGTAAGATCTCCCACCAACCCCTGTCTTTCTCTCCTGTCTCCCTCACTCTCTCTCCAATCATCTCCCTCTTCTGCTCGTCTCTCACTCCCCTCTTAATCTCTCTCCCTCCCCATGAAGACACACACCAGCTCACTCCCTCTCTCTTCATCCCTTTCATTTCCTCACTCTCATTCTCTCTCTTTCTCCTCTACAAGAACCCAACAACACCTTCATCAACACCATCTCCAACACCACCACCTCAGCCTCCAACAGCCCAACCCCACCAGCTCCTCATCACCATCACCAACTCCTTCAACGCCTCACCAAGCCCCAACTCCGGACTGCCGCTGCTCGCCTCAGCGTCGACGAACTCCACCACGACCTCCGACCACCTCAGCCTCCACCACCAGCACCACCTCCTTCTCCCTGATCTCCATCACCACCAGCACCTCCACCACCATCCAACATCACCAGCCCCATCTCCTCCACCATCCGCCATCACCATCAACCGCCGTCCCCACCTTTTAGCCGCCGGCGAACCCCGTCGGAGCCCACCGAGACATCCCGACACCCCCGGCAACCTCCTCCCACCTCCGGCAAGCCCAGGCAGCGGCGAAAGGCTCCGGACAGTGAGGAACGAGCCCGAACAGTGACCGAACAGCGAACAGATTTCTGCAGCTTTGTTCTGACTTTGCACGTACTTTCCGATCACCTCCGACCTCCGTTTTCGTCGATTTCTTCTCCGGTGAGTAGACCTACATATTGCCTATCACCTCCAATTTGTATCACACTCTAACTCACTCTCTATCTCTCTCGGTATCGTCCGAAACATCGATCGACGGCAAGCAGTTCGCTGAAAACAGCAGCACTGTGCCAACTTCGCACGCGTTTTCCGGCCACTTCCGATCTCCGTTTCCGCCACCGTCTTCACCGGTGCGTAGCCCTTCGTGTTGTCTATCACACAGTATATTCCTTTTACTTGGGCTCCTTATCTACACATCGTTATATTCATTCGAATATCGCTAATCGCTACTAATACCTCTCTTTTGTATTCTAACCGATTGACTTTCCGACGAGCCGTTGAACCTGTTGTGACCCGTGTATCCACCCCGACGACCCCCGCTGCAGTTGACGACGTACCCGAGGCAAGATCCCGCTTCCCTTTGACTCGTCATAACCCTCCTGCAGCACCCTAGCCGACGCCGCGCTCCCCTTGCCAGATTTGATCTGTGTCGTCGACGTTGAATCATTTGACGAACCCGAGGCAAGATCCCGAACCTTGATTACTTTATTTTAATTCTTAGTTTTATCGTAAATTATTATGTGACTCGTCATTCAATTTCTAGATTTGTTATGAGTAAATTAATTAGATTAGTCTGTAATATATTATTATTACCTGCGTGGGATTGCTTGACATGAATAGATGTGTGGAAGCTTGTTGTTTTATAACTTAGTTGTTACCTAATAGGAGAGACTGTACATGAAGACGACTTCTGTTAAAAGTATGATTTATAAGCGTGCTTCAAAGCATGGCTATACTCGCTCGACATCGATATCCCGATGTGAGGAGTCCCGAGTTCCCTCGATATCGATATCCCGGTATGAGGTTTCCTTGATTATTATTATTATTATAGCATTGACTAGACGATGCACTCTTGATCGGACATGTTGTGGGTCATGGTTATGTTCATAGTTTTACAGAAGTCGTTCCACGGTAACTCCGTGGCTAGTGCATAATATTTCATGTACAGTTGTGTAATTAATATGACAAACATGGGGTTATAAAGGGGGATTGGACGGAGAATATAGCATGTATATAAACGGGCACATCGCTTTCTTGTTATCGTGATATCGTGAGTGTTATTTACATGGGCCAGAGGGCCAAAACTTGACTTGAGGGCGGCCCCCGGACGACTTTACGGGGACCCGATTATATACATCAAAATATTCTTCCCCAATTCAAATAACATGTAAAACAAGAATAATCTGCTTGTGTGCTTTATGGTGGACTTTGTTAGTTTTGTTGAGATGTAGACCAGTGTTGTTCTTTTCATACATAGATCGGGATTGATATTTAATTATTTACAATTCGAGACATATGGTATATACATGAGGGTTTCCTTGTTTGGATTATTTCGCTCGACGTACTACGTCTCATGTTGTAGGTTTTTAGGTATTAATTCCATCTATTGTATGTCCCTGATACTTGGATGATTGTTCTGATCGCTAGCTGCATGTTTTTGTCACCTGAATGATTTACGGATTCTTATGATTATCATGTGGATTGCATGTTGATTTTGTTAGATTACTAGTTGCACGTTCTTTTGTTATTTCGGTTTTCGTATCGTTTTCCGCTTGTGTTTTCGGTCGTTCTATTTTCTTTGTGGGGTCGGGTCTTGCCGTGCGTCATGCACCTGACGTACACCTATTTTCTCTGGTGTACGTCAGACTTAGGAGAAGAACAGGTTCAGCCGGGAGATCATTAGGAGCCAGAGGATTCTCAGCAGGAGTGCCCTGCAGACGGAGCAGAAGAAGCTGAAGCTTAGTTATTGGTCCTCCGTTTTCTTTTGTACTACATTCCATTTCTATTTGATCAGTTTATTTTGTATCTTTTCAGTATTCATTTGTTCATACTTGTATAAGGGCACGTTTGACCCGAATATTATGTCTGGGATGATTTACCATTGATGATATGTCTATTTTTATTCTGGGTTGTCTTTATATTCTTGCTATGTGTGATCGGGGACCTGTACCTTCGCTTTATTTCTTGACGCTTAGCGTATTAGATTGAGAAGACGGGGTCTAGCACTTATCTCTTCTTAGTCTAATACGTCGCGGGCTTGCTCGCGTCCCGATTCCCTAGTATTTTGGGATGCGGGGCGTGACAGGTTTTTTTTGGTGGGCCATGCAGGTCACGGTCCCGAGTCATCACTAGTAAGAATATGGTAGACAATTTAGATACGTATCATATTTCATCCATGAGACTATCATTGAGCCATTATCCTATTTTCTTGATAGATGTCATTTCGTCCCTATCTTATCACTTTTGACTCCGGAACATTCCACTATTTCTTGTCTCGTAACCTTCCATTGTTTCTTGTTTCTTGTTTCTTGTCTCATCTGCTTATGGATATCATTCCATATCTGTCACTGGGGTTCTTATTTTAATTCCGAGGACGGAATTTGTTTTAAGGGGGGTAGGATGTAATGACCGTAAATTTCTAATACGGGCTTAAATAATTTTCTGGTATTTAAATATTAAATATTATTTTCTAAAAGAGTATTTGTATTTTTCTAATTTCTCTAAAATTTTCTACGATTTAAAAATACGATATTATGTTATTTTAATAAGTTTTGCTAATTATAAATTTAATTGTTTTGGTAAAATATTTAAATAAATAGTAAATTATTCATCATTGTTATTGTTATTATTATTTTGACCATAAATTTTAATATTTATTTGGAATAAATTTTATGATATTTTTAAATTATTTAAAGGGGTATTTTTCCCTGTGTTTTTCCTCTCACCGGTGTTCACTCTGTATACCCCTCCGTCTCGTGTTTTCTCCCAGCTCTCAACCCACGTCCTCCCAACCACCCTATCCCGCACAATCTCCCTCATTAATTTCTTCCGCCGTTCTTCTCTCTCTCCAATCCCACACTCAATCTATCTCTCTCTCTCTGACACTCTCTTTTCCATTTTCTCTCCCCCTCGTTCTCAGATCCGCCCAAGCCTCCGCCCACTTCTTTTGACAAACACACTCAGAAGTGCCCAAGCCTCCGCCCACTTCTTTTGACAAACACACGCAGCTTCAAGCCGCCCATGAGGTACACGTAAGATCTCCCACCAACCCCTGTCTTTCTCTCCTGTCTCCCTCACTCTCTCTCCAATCATCTCCCTCTTCTGCTCGTCTCTCACTCCCCTCTTAATCTCTCTCCCTCCCCATGAAGACACACACCAGCTCACTCCCTCTCTCTTCATCCCTTTCATTTCCTCACTCTCATTCTCTCTCTTTCTCCTCTACAAGAACCCAACAACACCTTCATCAACACCATCTCCAACACCACCACCTCAGCCTCCAACAGCCCAACCCCACCAGCTCCTCATTGTAGTAAAGAAACGCTCACCTGAAACACTTAAAGAAGCAACTCACTCACCTGGAACACTCAAAGAACAACACGTTCATACGTGTTCTCCTGATTGAAGGAGCAGGAGAAAAATGCACACAAGATATTTTTATTGAAACAAAAACTCCACTGCTCATCAAAAACAGCGTACAACCCAGTGATTAAATAGCTAACTCAAATCAACTACCTAACAAACTCCTAATGATAAATCACAACCACTTCCAATCTCCTAATCACAAATCTCAACTTCTAACAGTCTCCTAAATCTCAACTGCTTAACAATCTCCTAATGACTCAAACAAACACATACGTCAGGATTATTTCCCAACAAAATCTATTGCTATTGACCATAACCCATGGACCAGCGATGGATGTTGTATCTGATTCCCATAAATTGAATACCCACGTGTAATTTCCTGGGTACTTCTACGTAACAGCTAGGATTTGCATCTCTGGGTAAAGCTCCTTGGGTAATACCAAGTTTTCCAGTAGTGACAATATTTTCTGCTTCAAGAAAATCTTACAAAATCCATAGCTACAAACTTTACCAACAAAGATCAAGTTGCAGTCTAAGACCTAATGCATCTCAAGGACTTTCTTCCACGATGCACGCCCTGAGATCTCCTCCCACCATCTTCCAACATTTTTCTTCGATGTAAAGAGATGACTACGATCAGTGGAGTTAAGAAGATACTGAGCATTAGGCAAATGAGAGAGATCAGCTAATGAAAACTCCTCTCCAGCCAAAAACCTGCTCTCACTTAGCCTGTGATCATAAACATCTAGTACTTTCTTCAGTTTTCTCTCAGCGTCTCTGATTGCTGCTGCATCTTGTTTCAACTTCATTTGAGGATAGAAAACTAGTTGCGCGACTAAAGTTGAAGTCGGAGGGTTGAAGCTCTGAGACTCGGTTTCTAGCCACTGATCTATGGAAGCTCGATGAATTAGTCCACCCTCTGTATTGCCCATCAAGCCCATCTTGCCTTTGGTTGCATATTTGTCACAGATGTATCGGCATATTGCCCTGGATTCTGCATTTAAGTTCTAGAATTTGTCAATGCTGAATCTTACCAAGACTAAGACAGGAATTGATTGAGATATCTGAAAGTTCGGACTAATCAAAGATATCAGGTTACGTTTTAGGGCTCAGTACGTAAAAAGTTTATCGAAACTGGATTGTAGGTTTTTAGGTATTAATTCCATCTATTGTATGTCCCTGATACTTGGATGATTGTTCTGATCGCTAGCTGCATGTTTTTGTCACCTGAATGATTTACGGATTCTTATGATTATCATGTGGATTGCATGTTGATTTTGTTAGATTACTAGTTGCACGTTCTTTTGTTATTTCGGTTTTCGTATCGTTTTCCGCTTGTGTTTTCGGTCGTTCTATTTTCTTTGTGGGGTCGGGTCTTGCCGTGCGTCATGCACCTGACGTACACCTATTTTCTCTGGTGTACGTCAGACTTAGGAGAAGAACAGGTTCAGCCGGGAGATCATTAGGAGCCAGACAGGTTCAGCTGGGAGATCATTAGGAGCCAGAGGATTCTCAGCAGGAGTGCCCTGCAGACGGAGCAGAAGAAGCTGAAGCTTAGTTATTGGTCCTCCGTTTTCTTTTGTACTACATTCCATTTCTATTTGATCAGTTTATTTTGTATCTTTTCAGTATTCATTTGTTCATACTTGTATAAGGGCATGTTTGACCCGAATATTATGTCTTGGATGATATTCATTTGTGATATGTACTATCTTATTCTGTGTTGTTCATTATATTCTTGCTGATTGTGATCGACGGGGTCTAGCACTTATCTCTTCTTAGTCTAATACGTCGCGGGCTTGCTCGCGTCCCGATTCCCTAGTATTTTGGGATGCGGGGCGTGACATTTCTGCTATCTTCGCATCCAGCAAAATCAGAATTAGAGTACCCAATGATCTCCAACTGTTCTAATTTTCTGTATGTGAGCATATAATCTTTTTTTTCTGAAGATACCTCATAACCCTTTTGACTGCTATCCAATGATCCATACCAGGGTTGCTTAAGTATCTACCTAATATCCCAACAATGTACACAATATCCGGACGCGTATATACCTGAGCATACATTAGACTTCCTACAGCCGAGGCATAAGGAATCTTCTGCATTTCCTGAATTTCAAGGTTTCCTTTAGGGCACTGATTGAGACTAAACTTGTCTCCTTTAGCTACACGGGTGTCTCCTGGTCTGCAGTCTTGCATGCCAAACCTTTTAAGTACTTTATCGATATAGCTCTTTTGTGATAATCCAAGAATACCCCGAGAGCGATCTCGATGTATTTGGATTCCTAATATAAAAGAGGCGTCCCCATGATCTTTCATCTCAAAATTCTTTGATAGAAATCTCTTGGTTTCATGCAACATGCCTATATCATTAGTGGCAAGCAATATGTCATCGATATACAGAACCAGAAAAATATACTTACTCCCATTAAACTTGTGATATACACAGTCATCAACAATGTTCATCTCAAAACCGAACGAGATAATTATTTGTTAAAACTTGTAATACCATTGACGATGAGCTTGCTTGAGTCCATAGATGGATTTCCTTAATTTGCAAACCATATTCTTTGGGTCTCCTGACACAAAGCTTTCTGGTTGCACCATATAAATCATCTCATCAATGTCGCCATTGAGAAATACAGTCTTAACATCCATCTGATGTAACTCAAGATCATAATGAGCAACAAGTGTCATGATTGTTCTAAAAGAGTCTTTCGATAAAACCGGAGAGAAAGTCTCTGTATAATCAATGTCTTCCTTTTGAGTAAAACCTTTAGCTACAAGACGTGCCTTATACCTCTCCACATTACCATTTGCATCCCGTTTGGTTTTAAATATCCATTTATAACTAATTGGTTTTGCACCTTCTGGCAATGAGATAAGTTCCCAAACCTTATTGTTTTGCATAGACTTGTATTATTCATTCATGGCATTAATCTACTGTTGAGAGTTAGAACTTTTCATGGCCTGAAGGAAGTTGATTGGATCATCTTTCAACATTCCATTACTTTCCTCATGTTCTTGGAGAAATATAATATAATCATCCGAAATAGCATTTTTCCTTTCTCTCGTGGATCTCCTTAATGACACTGGTTCTTGAGGTTGTTGAGTTTATTTTTCTGGAATAGAGAGTTGTTCAACATTGTCATCTTGAGGTTCCGAATTTACTTCTTGAGCAACAACAGGTATAGGAACCTGAATATTGTCAAAAGTAACTGTATGGATTAGATCTGAAGCCAATTCCTCCTCAAAAGCAATATCTCTGACCTTATTTCTCCCCCCAAACTCAACATCCTCAAAGAATGTTGTTGTTCCCGTCTCAAAAATATTTCTTAGTGTGGGATCATAGAACTTATAGCCCCTAGAGCGTTCAGAGTACCCAATAAAGTAGCTGCTAACTATTTTGGAGTCCAATTTCTTTTTATTTAGCCTATAAGGCCTTGCCTCAACTAGACATCCCTAAATATGTAAGTGCTTTAAATTGGGCTTTCGACCAGTCCAAAGCTCATAAGGTGTTTTAGCAATTGCTTTACTTGGTACTCTATTCAGAATATAAGCTGCTATCTTCAGTGCTTCTCCCCAGAGTGACTCTGGTAAAGAAGAATAAACAATCATACTTCTTACCATATCCTTAAGAGTCCTGTTTCGTCTTTCAGCTACACCATTCATGCTAGGTGAACCCGGCATTGCGTACTATAGGACGATACCGTATTTCTCTAGGTATCTAGCAAATGGTCTTAGATGTTGTTCACCTGAACCATCATATCTGCCGTAGTACTCACCACCACAATCAGATTTAACAGTTTTAATTCTTTTATTGAGTTGATTCTCAACTTTATCTTTATAGGCTTTGAACATGTCCAGAGACTCAGATTTCTCATGAATGAGATATAGGTACCCATAACGTGAGTAATCGTCTATGAATGATATAAAATATTATTGACCATTCTAGGATGCCGTAGGGAATGGCCCACAAATATCTGTATGTATCAATTCTAAGACATCTGAAGATCTGTTGGCATCTAATCTCTTAACTTTGGTCTATTTTCCCTTGATACATTCAACACATACGTCGAAGTCCAAAAAAATCAAGGGAATCCAAAATGCCATCAGACACAAGACGCTCAACTCTACCTTTTGAGATATGACCCAAGCGCTTATGCCATAATATCGCCGAATTTTCCTTATTTAATTTACGCTTAGTACCACGTGATTCCACATGCAAGGATTCATTATAAGAAGCAATTGTATCGAGCAAATATAGGTTGTCATAAGTACTCAAGTAACCAGTTCCCATAATATTTGAATGAAAAGATAAACTAAATTGATTGTTTCCAAATAAACAAGAATAACCTAATTTGTCCAATACAGAAACTGAAATCAAATTTTGTCTAAAAGACGGTACTACAAAAGTCTCTTTTAAATACAAATATGAACCAGTTTCTAGTAGCAACCTAAAGTTCCCAATTGATTCCACATCAACCGATTGACCATCGCTCACAAAGATATGTCTTTCAACATCACTTGGCTTTCGGTAACTCAGGCAATCCTGCATAGAAACACTTATGTGAGTAGTAGCACCAGAGTCTAACCACCAAGTGTTTCTAGGTACTAAAGCTAAATTAACCTCAGAACAGACCAAAATAAGGAACGTACCCTTATTAGCACGCCAGATGTGATATTTGGTATAATCATTCTTTACGTGTCCAGGTTTGTTACATAAGAAACAACTGTGATTATCCTTATGTTGTTTCTTCTGAACTGGACCCTTAGTAGCTTCATTATCATTCTTTCTTTTCTTGCCCTTATCCTTAGAGGCATAGGCCAAATGAGCACTTTCAGTCTTATCTTTCTTCAACCTGTCTTCTTCTTACACACAATATGAAATGAGCTCATTTAGAGTCCATTTCTCCTTTCGACAGTTATAACTAACCTCAAACTGATTAAATTGTGCAGGAAGAGATAACAAAACCAGATGCACCAATAACTCATCACAAAGATCGAGTTTAAGTACCTTAAGTTTTGAAGCAATATGAGATATTTCTATAATGTACTCTCTGATATTTCCTTTGCCCTTATACTTCATCGAAATCAAGCGAGCTAAAAGCATGCTTGTTTCTACCTTATCATTTTCGCAAAACGCTTCTCAATTTCGGCAAGGAAATCTTTAGCCTTAGTAATCCCTTCGGATTCTATGCCCCTAAAA
The DNA here is from genome assembly GCF_001876935.1 of Asparagus officinalis. Lineage (NCBI taxonomy): Eukaryota > Viridiplantae > Streptophyta > Magnoliopsida > Asparagales > Asparagaceae > Asparagus > Asparagus officinalis. The sequence continues at coordinate 61,346,699 of NC_033799.1, read as the reverse complement.
GCTTCCGGAACGCCACGCTTAATGATCATAAAATTCATGCGATTTGAACGCTCCCACTTCTCATACTCCTTCTTTGCATCAGGAGTGTTATCCGCATTGAGAGGGTGAAGTTGTTTAGTTCTTAATGCAAGGTCTAGATCCATGCAGCCAAGAACAATTAATATGTTTTTATTCCAAACCTTAAAATTTATCCTATTGAGCATGGGAATTGAGTTGATATTAGCAGAAATTGTTGTAGCAGATGCATTAGATAAAATAAACAAAAGATACTCACATTATTAACCGTAATCAATAAAATTCAAATAATAACAAATCTTATCTCAAGATATCTGGCATAACATTAATATCAAGTCTTTGGACAGTAATATTAACTTGTAAGTGATATCTTGTTACAATGATCAAACATTGACAATAACTCATGTCAAATAATGAAACTATCTTTAGATTGATTCATTATTCACATGTAAACCTTATAGTTGTCACACGTTTATCATCGCAGATGTGTATTGCAGTCTAAATAAATAATTAACCTTCCTTTGGGCCAATTAAATATTTACATGAAAACATACACACAAACATCTGATATCCCTCATGAACAATCTACACAAGAGAGGTTACTTTGGCAACATCTTGTTTTAATTAATCATTTGGAATGAGAGACAACTTAATATCTTAGTGTCATATTATTTGAATTAAATAATTGATTAACTACCAAAATTAATTCAAATTAAACAACTTAATTTGAATTAAAAGAATTTTCCATAGCTTAATTAGGGCCCATAACTTAATTGAATAAATTAAGTATACCAAAGTAGACCCATAATTTAATATGAAAAGTCGAGGCTTAACCATAGTGAACACGAAGTTCGCTTGACTTCGAACGCGAGGTTCGTCTGTATTGAGTACGAGACTCACCTAAGAACGAACGCAAGGTTTGTCTAAAAATGAACGTGATGTTCAACTTGAGAATGAACGCGATGTTCAACTTGAGAACGAACACAATGTTCGTTTTGAAAATGAATGCGAAGCTCTGATACCAATTGTTAGACCCTAGAGGGGGGGTGATTAGGGTCTTATGCTAATCTAATCCGATTAAATGCCAATTAAAACTTATTAATAAGTTATCCTAGCAAATATGAAATACCACAAGATATATAAGCTAGGATAAGCAATACAAACAAAGAGATATATCCTATATGATGAATATGTATATATGCAAGGATATATAAACAACACAAGGGTAAAATAAACAATCTACACAAGTGATAGGGTAATATGATGAGCAATACACAAAGGCGATATAAGATATGAAAACAAGAATAAGAACGCCAATGCAATCACAAACACACGATATGATCACGGAGTTCGGACCTTCCGTCCTACGTCTCCGCTCCCCACTCCCGGGGAGAATTCCACGGCTCCGCTCCTCACCTCGAGGAGATCTCCACTATCACAACCGGGTTTTCTACGTTCACCCGAACAACGTTTACACCTCACAATACAATCACTATGCAATCACACCTTACACACTAAGTGTTGGTCCTAGCCCGTGTCCTCCTCCTCAAGTGCTCGGTTACAACCTCTCTCTAGGCACGTCAACCGACGCCACTCCTCTTGGATTCGACCCCGTCTCTCACCACACACTTCTCTCGGTGTACAAGTGTATTACAAGTGAATCCTCACAATTAAGCACAATATAAATCAATTTGATTGTTCTCTAAACAAGGTGAGAACTCAATTAAGCTCACTCTCAATGTCACAAACCCACAACCCTAAATTATACTATGAATGTAAATACAATAAGCTCAATGGTTGTGTGTGTAAACAAAGAGTAAATCAAATCAAACTAAACTCAAATAAATTCTAGCTTAATAAAATGATAATCAAACATTTATATATAAATGTAAAGCTAGATTGAATTTAGAAACACTTCTCTAAAGATGACAAGAGAGTAGGAGAAGAGTGAATGCTCAAACACCAAAGGATGATCTCCACTTGCTCTTGTGAAATTGAATTCACAAACTCAAACCCTCAATTGCTTAAAAGCTTCTTAAACCAAACTTAAACAAACACTAAACAAGTTTAAACCCTTGTTAAACTATTTTAAAACATTCTCTATATCCTTAGAATTGAATGCAATGAGGGTATATATAGGAAGAGGAAATATCAGCAAAAACCCCAAACAAAATGACCAAAAGGCCCAAAACAGAAGTTCTGCAACGGCTAGAAAAATAGCCGTTGGGAGACCTGACAACGATTCGGTCGACCGAAAAAATGATTCGGTCGACCGACATGAAAATCCAGTCGACCGCGAACAACCTTGAAAATCCAGAAAACAAGCGGAGCCATCATCGGTCGACCGGCGCGGTCGACCGATATAGAAATCGAAATTTCGGTCGACCGTACCGGTCGACCGACGACTCTCTGGAAAACTACTGAGAAATGATCATTTGACCGGTCGACCGTACCGGTCGACCGAAAACTGACATCCCAGAAAAACAAAGCTGATTTTAAAACACTGTTTAAAAATATCAAATAAATTCCAAAAAATGTAAAACTTTGGGGAATGATTGTAGACATGATAATAAACATGCTACAACGACTGGTTTCGAAAAAGGACTTCCCAAATGAAAAATATCATCATTTTACAAACTAGTCCAAAACATGAAAATATGAGATACTTGAATTTTGATGTTTTGACATAAACCAACTTTTGAAACTTTGTGAAATGTTTTTGTAGACTTAGTAAAACATGTATAAACTGATATTGAAGTCTATAAACTAAGAATACAATATTTTCACAAAATTGCATATTCTATGCAATGTTTTCAAAAACATAATAGAAAATATGAAATATAGAATTTCATATATATAACCATAAAAACTCAAAACATATGTATGTATATATATAACTATATATATGCATAGAAACCAAAACTTATACATATATATATGACTATATATATATATATATACGAAGAAACCAATAAATGTGTGTGTATAGATAATTGAGCTTAGAGTATATAACACACATAATATAAACTCCTAAACTAAATTACCCAAGCTTGATTGGTCTTCAATATGCTTGACTTGGTAATCTTTGCGGATGAAGCTTGAACTTGATCTTTAACTTGAATTGTACGTTGCTTCACTCCACAATTCCGCCAACCTCCATTTGATATCGTCGTTATGGCGCAATCCATCCATCCTCCAACAACGTTGTTTGTCTACAAAACATAGGAATGCACAAACACTAGACAAACAACATTAGTAATAAATTGTTTGTTAAACATCATCAAAACAAGAAGGCCAACAATCTCCCCCTTTTTGATGATGACAAACAATTTACAAAAAGAAATATATGCATGAAGGAAATGAACATATACAAGATAATAACTCACATGCATATAAACAAACAAGATAGATATACTCACAATATTTCTCCCCCTTTGACAACATCAAAAAGGGGACAAAAAGAATAAGAGAGCGAAAGCTCCCCCTATCAATAAGCATGGGTGAGTATAACACATAGAAAGATATGGGGATTTCTCCCCCTATCAAAATGCCATATAGAAAATATATGAAATAAAGATCATGGCAAACATATGTGAGCAAGCATACATGAATATGCTAAAAATTTACTCACATACATGAAGATAATGAGAACACATATAAATATGTCAATATGAAAATAGTGTCTCATTAACACAAAAAAATATAAAGACCATATAACAAAAATAGATTTATGAAATCAAAAGAAGTCAACCAATTGAAATCATAAATCAAAGTTTAAATCATGAAACCAAATCATCATTGATTTTCAAAAATCAAGAGAGGCAACTCTATCTAGCTCTTGAGCTAGTATTAACCCATATAAACATTTTTGCACCCGGTAAATATAATTTGGGAATAAACACCCAATAAACCCGGAGGGTTATATAAGTACAAACCTCTCATCAAAACAAAACAAATAATCATGAAAACAAAAGATTTTATCAATTAAAAATTGTTTTCATATAAAAATACAGCTTCGCAGCCGTATACCAACGAGTAGGGCGTAGTGCCAGTCGGTGTGCGAACCGTCGTGCGATATGCCCACAGGCTTTCGCCTAGCTTTTCATTCCAGTCGCGCTTGCTAGTGGAAGTCAGCTTGGTCAAGATCTTGATGATCGTCTTGTTGAAAGCTTCGGCCAAACCATTCGCTGAAGGGTTGTAGGCCGTGGACGAGAGGTTCTGTATCCGGAGTTTGTCGCAGAACCGGGTGAAGGCATGGCTAACGAATTGCGTGCCGTTGTCGTGAATGATACGCCGGGGTACGCCGTATCGGTATATGACATGGTGCTTAATGAACTTAATCACGTCGCTAGTCTTGACTTCTCTTAAGGGGATGGCTTCTGCCCATTTAGAGAAATAGTCGGTGATCGCGAGGATGAAGCGATGGCCTCTCGCCGATGGTGGAGAAATTGGCCCGACTATGTCCATCCCCCATGCCTCGAAGGGCCAAGATGCCCTCGTCGGATGTAGATCCTCAGGAGGCTGGTGCATGTAGTTGGCGTGGATCTGGCATTCGTAACATCGCTTAGCATAAGCGACTGCATCAGTAACCATCCCAGGCCAGAAGTAGCCCATCCTACGTAAGCGATCCCAAAGCTTGGGTCCGGGCTGATGAGCTCCGCACACGCCGTCATGTGCTTCGCGTACGGCTTCTTGCGCCTCTGCTTTTGAAAGGCAGCGAAGTAGCAAGCCGTCATATGACCTGCGATACAACGTTTTAGTGGTTGAATCGTAGTAGAATCGCGAGGCACGTCGCCGGATAGACTCTCGTTCCTTCGAATCCTCAGGCAACATGCCGTATAGGACATAATCGATGATCGGGAGACGCCAGTCTTCCTGATCTGGCTGACCCGAGGCTTGATGAGTGGCGTTTGCCTCTGGGACGTCTCTGGGTCGAAAGAGTTTTCGGCTGGCGACAGCGACCTTTTGGGTCGTTCCAGGAGGCTGGGCTAAGTTAGCTGCCAAGGATGCGAGAGCATCCGCATGGGTGTTCTTTGAACGGAGCACGTGCTCAATACGGAAGCTCTCGAATGACTCCACTAGTCTGACCGCTGCTCGGTGGAGCGGGATAAGATCTTCATTCCTGACTTCGTATTCGCCAGTCATTTGTTTGACAATGAGTTGCGAATCGCCATAAGCCTCCAGATGCTTTATCCCGAGCTCTTTGGCTAACTCGAGCCCTATGAGCAACGCGTTGTACTCGGCTACGTTGTTGGTACATGGTTCCGTCAAGGAAAAGGCCCGGGGAAACACGTGACCATGCGGGGAGGTGAGGGCCACTCCCACTCCTGCAGAAATAGAGCCGCTCGCGCCTGCGCGGGACGCACCGTCGAAGAACATCTGCCACACCTCCGGCGACGAAGTCATATTGGCTTCGGGAGGTTCATCCGGCAGATCTTCGAATAGATCGGTCTTCTCCCCCAGCGGGTGACTAGCCATGAGATCGCAGATGGCTTGTCCCTTGACCGATTTCTGCGGCATGAAATGAATGTCGTATTGAGAGAGCAGAAGTGCCCACCTGGCCAGGCGCCAGTTTAGCGCTGCGGGTTGTGTCATGAAGACCCGAATGGGATTCATCCGGGAGATGACATGGATGGTTTGGCCAACCAAGTAGTGCCGCATCTTTTGGATAGCGAACACCAAGGCTAGGCATTCCTTCTCGACCATTGGGTACCGTTGCTCGGCGCCCTGCAAGGTTCTGCTCAGGTAGTAGATGCCCTGCTCGTGGCCTGCATCATCGTTCTGAGCCAAGAGGGCACCCAGAGAATGTTCCATAGCCCGTATGTATATGAGGAATGGCCTTCCTGAGATTGGCGCCGCAAGGACAGGCGGATTTGAGAGATAAGCTTTGATCTCCTCAAAAGCCTTTTGGCATGGCTCATCCCAGACGAAGGAGGTACCTTTCTTCATCAGCTTAGAGAAGGGTTGGCACTTGCCCGAGAGATTCGAGATGAATCTTCGGATATAAGCCAGTCGTCCTTGAAGGCCTCTCAGCTCTTTAAGATTTCGGGGTGGTTGGAGCTCTTGAATAGCTCGCACCTTGTCTGGATCAATTCGGATCCCTTTCGTCGTGACGACGAAACCGAGGAATTTACCGCTAGACATTCCCAAGAATGACTTGGTAGGATTCATCTTGAGCTGATGAGTCCTCATGAGTTCGAACATAGCCTTCAAGTCTTGGAGGTGATCCTCCTTATGGCGACTCTTCACGACCAAGTCGTCCACATAGCATTCGACCGTCTTTCGCAAATGATCTCGAAAGATCATGCTCATGGCTCGTTGGTAGGTTGCGCCAGCGTTCTTGAGTCCGAACGGCATGACGGTATAGCAGTACACCCCCATGGGGGTCCTGAATGCAGTGTGCTTCTCGTCTTCGGGGTGCATTTTGATTTGGTTGTACCCCGAGAAGCCGTCCATGAAGGACATCCTCTCGAATCCGCACGTATTGTCAATGATGACATCCGTGATGGGCAGAGGGAATTCGTCTTTAGGGCACGCGGCGTTGAGGTTCCTAAAGTCGATGCAGATGCGGATCTTGCCGTTCTTCTTCAAGACTGGAACAATATTCGCCACCCAGTCGGGGTGTTGCTCCTCTCTGATGAAGCCGGATTCGATCAGCTTCTTTACTTCAGATTCGATCGCCTCCATGATTTGGGGGCGAAACCGCCTCTGCTGTTGTTTGACTGGCTTGGCGTCAGGGTTGATGTTGAGGCGATGCGTGGCGACCCGCGGATCCAGGCCAGGCATATCCTCGTAATTCCAGGCGAAGACGTCAATGTATTCCCGTACGAGGGCGATGAGATCCTCTTTTTCTTGAGGAGGCAGACTGCCGCTGATGAATATGGGTTTGGGATTCGCCTCGGTACCCATGTTCACCTGGAGGACTTCGTCTTCAGTTGGTGGTTCGCGCTGTTCGAAGCGACTGTTCCACTGGGCGCTAACATGGCGATCCCATGTCTCGTCGTAAAGTGGAAGTTGTTCGTCCTTCGCCATTTCGGCGGGGTCTACTGTAGCCATGTTGACTGTAAGGCCATCGAACAGATCCCTTACGCTAACGTCGGAGTCCCAGGCCGAGGTTGTTGACGACTGATCTCCTGAACATGCGTAATCGGAATCCTCGTCGACGTAAAAACAACACTCCGATGAGGAGGAGGAGTAGCCTAAGCCTCTCCTAGTCCTGTTGAAGTAATTTGAGGGCTTCCCTTTGGGGACGTAGGATGGTTTGATGACCGTCTTGCGTCCTCGGCCGTAATTCAGGCCCTCCAAGCGAGTGAGGTCGTACCCCATGTTGCTCATTATGCGTTTCGCCACTCGACTGTATTGCGAGAACTGGGGCGCTGGGTCTTCGTCCTCAGATTCGTCCCATAGCGTGCGTAGGGGGCGATCGATTCGACCGAAGATGATGTCTTTTCGATACCTCTTCCGTGCTGGCACGACGAATACAGCTCGCGATGGCTCGATCGGCCGCGTCTTGAAGATGTATGACGAACATACCGGCAAGTGTAGAGAAGACTCACTGTAGAGTGTCGACCATGAGTTATTAGGTGCGTCGTCTTCGGACGAGGAGCAAGACGACAAATAAGCAAGGTCGGATTTCTCATTCATGATAAGCTTCTCTGCCTGAACGGCGTTAGTTACATGGTGACTCTCATAACCAATTACAATCGACTCAAAGTCGTTCAGAATTAAGCTGTCACCGTATTCAGGTTCGCTATCCGCCTCATTGCCACTTTCCAGTTCTTCCACCGGTGGCTGGTCGGGGTCCTGGTATAGCAGAGAATCCGCGAAGTAGTTCTCGACGCCCTTAAAGGGGTGTTTGTCGGCCACTACCGTTCTTACCCGCTCGTAGTCGTCCACGTACTTCAAACACTGGTGTAGCGTGGATGGAACGATCCGGTTGCCATGAATCCACGGACGCCCCAGGAGTATGTTGTAGGAGGGTTCAGCATCGATAACGTAGCACGTCACCTCCGTCTTCATGTCGCCTATCCGACATTTCAGGCGGATTTTGCCGAGTGGCCGAGTCCCTGTGGCGTTGAAGCCGAAGATGGTAGTCGAGGTCGAGGCTAGGCGCTTCGACGGTATCCCCAAATGTTTGATTAGCTTCAGGGGCACGATGCTCAGTGCGGACCCCGGGTCAACCTGGATCCGATCCACTTTCGCCGAGCCGACGTATCCTGTGAAGTACAGCGGCCGGTCATGGGACGTGTTCTTGATGAGCATGTCCTCGGGGGTGAAAGTGATGCAGGGGATCTGTCTCTCTGAGACTTGGCAGCAAGTTGTACAGCCCTGTTCGATCTCCGTTTCTTTTGAGAAATGGGTCGAGAACGCCTCTGCGTCAGCCAACGCCTCTTGTAGGGCTTCCCGGGTAGGCCTAGACAACCGGAGGAGGTCGTACACGGTGATTCGCGCGGGTATGCTTTTCAATTGCGCGAGCACGTTGAACCGGTAAGGCTGGCGGCTTGAACTTGGCTCCTCTGGATTGGGAGGGACTGCTGCAGCCGGCCTCGCGGGAAGTCCTGCTGGGTTTTCCGCCCTCGCGGGATATTGCTTCGCAAACTCCTTTCCGGCTCTCGTGGCGAAGACGTTGGTGTCTTCTTCAGAGTCGGTTAAGGCAGTCATCGCCGCGTCGTCTGTATCCAGGATGGCGGTGACAACGTTGCAATATTTCCTCTTAGCCTCCTTGGAAGGCTGTGCGGTCCATTGCTCGTCGTCGAGGAGGTCCGGATGGACCCACATCACTTGCCCTGATGGCAGAGTTTGTGGAACCAAACCCTTCTCCCGCTGGTTGTGAGGATCGTCGTTAGTGATCTTCAAAACCGCCTTGGGGATAGGAATTATCCCCGCCGGAGCTTGAACCTCCGGGAGACCCGTCCCAAAGCTCAAAGTGACCATGTTCGCCGTCACCTGCTTTTGGACCTTCTCTTTCTTCAAGACCCCCGCGTCGTAGAGGGCCTGGAGTTTGTCCTTGAGGACGTAGCACTTGGTTGTGTGATGCCCAAGGAATCTGTGATATGCACAGTAACTTGGGTCACCGGTTTTGTCCGCCTCCTCAGGCTTCGCGGCTTCTGGTAACTTAATTCGCCCACTCTTGAGTAGAGTGTCGAGAGTCGCCACTACCTGGTCTTCTTTGAAATCATATTGCCGCTGGGGGCGTGGTTCAAATTGCCTGGGTTTTGGCTTTTGAACGAACTTTGGCGCCGCGGCAGAGTCTACGGCCATAGCCTCTTTTCCCTTCGATCGAGGAGGGTTCTTTGGCGCCGCTGGTTCTGCTGCTCCCTTTTTGGACTGTGGCTCTTCGGCCTCCAGCCTCTTGATCATATTTTCAACTTGCTCGCCCTGGCGGACAAGTTCCTTCCAAGTTCGGGTTTCAACTGCCCCTATTTTGGACAGGATGTGGATCGACAGATTGTTGCGGCACATCTCAATCAGTGTCGCCTCGGAAACTTGGTCCCGACAGTGGACTGATCGATTTCGAAATCTCTTTACGAAGTCGTTAACTGACTCCGACTTGCGCTGCTTCTCAGCGAGGAGAGTGGCCATTGACACCTCCGTGTCGTCGTTGAAGAAGCGGGCGAGGAAGAGCTTTTCGACATCGGCCCATGCCTTGATGGAGCCGGGTTCCAGTTTGCGGAACCATTCAAAGGCCACCCCCTTGAGGGTACCTATGAATAGTCGAGTGAGAATGGCGTCGTTCCCGGTGAGGAATCCGGTCTGCGCCATGAAGTAATAGATATGTTGCGAGGGTGACCCCTTGCCATCAAACTGCACCAAACTGATCGGCTTGAACTTCGCTGGGTATGGGACCGTGTCCCATTCGATAGGGTAGGGACGTACCACCCCCAGCTTGTTCATGTTTTGCTGAAGCTTCAGCGCGTTCAGTTGGTCCTGGAACTCGTCGAATCTTTTGTCACGGGTGCTATCCGCGGTGTGCGACGTTCCTATCGATGTTTTGGAGGAGTAATCGGATTGTCGATCATCCTCCGTCTCAGCCGCTGGACGGTGAGGTGGTACCCATTCTTTATCCCTAGTCTGCCGGGGCAAGGGACGTTGGGTTCCCTTCTTTTTCTTCTTGCTCAGCAGTTGCTCCATCATCTCTCTTAGAGAGTCGATGGTCGCCTGCTGTGCCTCCAACTTTTGAGCCATTGTCTGCTCGTGGTTGGTATCGGTCATGTGCGCCCTCGCCTGCGCGTCTTGACTTGAGCGCGAGGTCTGGGATGTGGCCGCCGCCGAATGAACCTCATCTTCGCCGCAGGAGGGAGGTATTAGGGTGGAATAGTCAAACCCAATACTTACCCCCCGGCGACTACGGGTTCGCTGGAATATGCCTTCCTGCCGGCGTCGGGCAGACCGGGTGTTAGGTCTTAAGACGGAGTCCGAGTCTGGCGAGTCGGAGAGTACCGCCTTCCCTTTATCCGTCATGTTGACTGTGGCGGATGAGAGTTCCAGGTCGTCAGCAGCGCGTCTCTTCTGGTGACGGCGCCTTCGACGGGAGGGCCTCGGTCGAGAGGCCTGTTGAGAAAGCCTCTCAAATACCGAAGGTTTCGCCGTTCCAACGCATTGGCAGTCGGCGAGGACCGTGTGGATGAGTCTCTCGCAATGACACTGAGGATTCGCCTCGTGAATAGTGCGTTTGCGAGTCAAGAATTCTCTGAGGTCTTCTACGGGTGGCTGGTGACAACCCCCGGCCTCAGAAGAGTCGCTCTGGTGAGCTGACGAGAGATTTTTGGGCGCTCTCTCTGGCGCGTGTTGGGTGGAACGCCTTGGTGTTGGAGTCAGGCGATCTCGCCTTGACTGGCGAGTCTTCGCGTTTGAGCGAACTCCAGTACGTGGGCGAGTTTCGACCCCATGTTTAGAAGAGCGGGTTCGGGAGGAACCGCCTATTTCCTTTCCTTTACGTTTATCCGCCAAATGATTATGGCGAGGCTCGCCAGCCTTCGAGGATTCGCCTACTTGGGTAAGCTCGTATGCTCGGTGTGGTTTGTTCGCATCAGGGATATGACCTGAGAAGCGAAGTCCTCCTGAGCGGATGGCTCTGCTGTCCTCGGTTGACGCTCCTGATTTGGAGGGCCTTCCGAGGTCGGGCAGCTTGCCTTCCCGTCTAGTGTTTCTCGGGCCTGTGTGATGGTTCAGGCCATTATGAGAAATGGAGGTTTGGACCCCCTGTCTGACGGGTGTTTGCCGTCGCTGTTGGTTAGTTCTCCCAGCGGGGAGAACGTCACCGTGGGTTGTGGCATTGCGGTTTGTGCCGGAGTGAACCGGCGCTTCCTCCGAGGTAGGTGTCTGTGTGGACCGCTTGGCGATCCATCTGGCAGACCCTTGCCTCTTGCGCTCGATCTCTGGCTTGGCCTTGATCGATCGCGAGGGAGTGGGCTCCTCCGATGAGACTCGGTTGGAACCCTCGGGTGCGGAGGCTTTGACCGTCTGAGGTCGGCCTCGGCGCACAGCTCTGTGGCGTTTGCGGGACGCATTGCCACCCGAGGAGGAGGAGGACAAGTATTCTTCGTACTTGGCCTGGTCGAACTCGATTTCGAGGGACTCTACTGTCGTCCCGATAGTAACCTCATCAAATTGAGCCACCACCATTTCACTCGATGAAACAGCTGCTCCCACTGTGGTCGCCATCTTCTGTAGGGTGAAAATTTGATTCTTCCGAAGAAAGGAGTTTCGTTTGTATTTATAAGAAAGCTTATTACAAACTAACAAATCAAATGTTTACAACAGAAGCAGAGGGAAGGCCCTCTTTGTTTTTGTGTGGGGACTTTAGGTGGCTATAGGACGCTTCGCTCGATGGTCGGGTCGAGTCTGCTTCCCTTGGACCGTTTGAATGAGGTTGCTGGAGAGCTTCAGTTCGCAGTAGAAGCTCGGGGCAATGGAGTTCGGGTCTGCTTGGTTCGTCGGCGATCGGAGCCCGGAACTAGGCAGCAGTGCTGTAATGCAAGGATTTGCTAACAGCTTGGTCTCAACTCTTTTTTCTCCAAGTTTTGCGACCTCTCTTCCATCGTGCTGGAAGGGGTTTTTAAATGAAAGAAGGACAGCTTGACTTCTCCTTGAATTGTGGGATGTGACCACATCCTCTTCAGAGACGTCTCGCCGTTCCTCGATACCATGAACGGTCATTCCAGGGATTGTGTTCTATGTCCTGTCACCTACGATGGGAAGGCCCATTCTTGTATGTGAGGCAACAAACGACTGCTATCCGAGTGGATTTGACCAGCATTAATGAACCGCATTTATGAGTTCGCAGATCGATGAAGTGTCTGTCCGATCACTTGTACTGTGCGTGACCGCCCGGCGTGCTTTGAGCACGATGCTTTCTCCTTTCCGGCCAGGAGAGGCGGTGAAGTAGGTACACAGTACTCGAGTGGGTCTAGCCAGCTTGCCGAGTGCCGGCGGATCCAGCTCTTGGCTCAGACATCCGAGGTGAGTCGCATTTATGAATGCTCAGGTTGACTCGACACCTGTCCAGTCCCTTCGCGCTGTGCGCACTGCGAGCGGCCGTTTGACGGTCCTGGGGTACTGTGCTCTCTCTCCCTTCGGGTCGAGAGAGATGGGAAGGTCCATCTCAGCACGTGGGGTAGTGGATACCCAGCTGTACTGACGGTTTTGGGGCTTGCTGGCGGATTCGACTCCGAACTCGGGCAGGCGAGTTGAGCGAAGAGCGAATTTCCGCCATCCTGATCGACCCTGACTCATGCTGGCGAGTCGACCGTTAGGCGAACCTGGACTTGAGTACAGTCGACGTCTACGCGGTTTAGGTCCGTGCCAGAGAACTGGGCGTGCGAACTCTTCTCGTAGGCAAATTTCCTGTAGACCCATAGAGGTATTTTTTACCGTCTACAAGACCCCCTTCAAAGTTTTCAGACCTGAACTGGCTTGCGTGTGGTCTGGAATACTTTGAATGAAGAAATTGTTGGCGAAGCAAGTGCCTTCGATTTCTCTTAGGATTTTTAGCAAATCCTCAGCTATCAACGGGTTTGATGTGCCTTTACCGATTACCGTTTGAATCGGGCTAGCCATACTATTCTCCTCAGTATGATGAGTTGTCGAACAGTTTCTCTTAGGCTTAATGCTAAGATTTCTGCTCTAACCCTTAGCCATCTGGGGCGTGGGTTTCAACCGTTTAAGCAAGGTCATTCTTTTGGCTTTGTTCGTAATTTTACCTTTGAGGGCGAATGCATCGTCAAGGCGAAATTAGTTTTTGAGAGCCAATTTTCGCGCGACTCGTGGGGTTATGCCCAGTATTTGCAGGCGAAACCCTTCCTTTTGTAGGCGGAACCGGATCTGACGGGAGATGAGCCACGTGTCTGCTGATAGAGCCTCGTGCTTCCCAGCTAAGACATTGGATCGTGGCGATCGTGACTTGACAGCACGATCTTCATGCGTTTCGCCCTGCGACGTATCGTGGCCGTGGTTCTCGGACTCAACCGTCGGATTCAAACCGTTCTTACCCGCTCGTAGTCGTCCACGTACTTCAAACACTGGTGTAGCGTGGATGGAACGATCCGGTTGCCATGAATCCACGGACGCCCCAGGAGTATGTTGTAGGAGGGTTCAGCATCGATAACGTAGCACGTCACCTCCGTCTTCATGTCGCCTATCCGACATTTCAGGCGGATTTTGCCGAGTGGCCGAGTCCCTGTGGCGTTGAAGCCGAAGATGGTAGTCGAGGTCGAGGCTAGGCGCTTCGACGGTATCCCCAAATGTTTGATTAGCTTCAGGGGCACGATGCTCAGTGCGGACCCCGGGTCAACCTGGATCCGATCCACTTTCGCCGAGCCGACGTATCCTGTGAAGTACAGCGGCCGGTCATGGGACGTGTTCTTGATGAGCATGTCCTCGGGGGTGAAAGTGATGCAGGGGATCTGTCTCTCTGAGACTTGGCAGCAAGTTGTACAGCCCTGTTCGATCTCCGTTTCTTTTGAGAAATGGGTCGAGAACGCCTCTGCGTCAGCCAACGCCTCTTGTAGGGCTTCCCGGGTAGGCCTAGACAACCGGAGGAGGTCGTACACGGTGATTCGCGCGGGTATGCTTTTCAATTGCGCGAGCACGTTGAACCGGTAAGGCTGGCGGCTTGAACTTGGCTCATCTGGATTGGGAGGGACTGCTGCGGCCGGCCTCGCGGGAGGTCCTGCTGGGTTTTCCGTCCTCGCGGGATATTGTTTTGCAAACTCCTTTCCGGCTCTCGTGGCGAAGACGTTGGTGTCTTCTTCAGAGTCGGTTAAGGCAGTCATCGCCGCGTCGTCTGTATCCAGGATGGCGGTGACAACGTTGCAATATTTCCTCTTAGCCTCCTTGGAAGGCTGTGCGGTCCACTGCTCGTCGTCGAGGAGGTCCGGATGGACCCACATCACTTGCCCTGATGGCAGAGTTTGTGGAACCAAACCCTTCTCCCGCTGGTTGTGAGGATCGTCGTTAGTGATCTTCAAAACCGCCTTGGGGATAGGAATTATCCCCGCCGGAGCTTGAACCTCCGGGAGACCCGTCCCAAAGCTCAAAGTGACCATGTTCGCCGTCACTTGCTTTTGGACCTTCTCTTTCTTCAAGACCCCCGCGTCGTAGAGGGCCTGGAGTTTGTCCTTGAGGACGTAGCACTTGGTTGTGTGATGCCCAAGGAATCTGTGATATGCACAGTAACTTGGGTCACCGGTTTTGTCCGCTTCCTCCGGTTTGGCGGCTTCTGGCAACTTAATTCGCCCACTCTTGAGTAGAGTGTCGAGAGTCGCCACTACCTGGTCTTCTTTGAAATCATATTGCCGCTGGGGGCGTGGTTCAAATTGCCTGGGTTTCGGCTTTTGAACGAACTTTGGCGCCGCGGCAGAGTCTACGGCCATAGCCTCTTTTCCCTTCGATCGAGGAGGGTTCTTTGGCGCCGCTGGTTCTGCTGCTCCCTTTTTGGACTGTGGCTCTTCGGCCTCCAGCCTCTTGATCATATTTTCAACTTGCTCGCCTTGGCGAACAAGTTCCTTCCAAGTCCGGGTTTCAACTGCCCCTATTTTGGACAGGATGTGGATCGACAGATTGTTGCGGCACATCTCGATCAGTGTCGCCTCGGAAACTTGGTCCCGACAGTGGACTGATCGATTTCGAAATCTCTTTACGAAGTCGTTAACTGACTCCGACTTACGCTGCTTCTCAGCGAGGAGAGTGGCCATTGACACTTCCGTGTCGTCGTCGAAGAAGCGGGCGAGGAAAAGCTTTTCAACGTCGGCCCATGCCTTGATAGAGCCGGGCTCCAGTTTGCGGAACCATTCAAAGGCCACCCCCTTGAGGGTACCTATGAATAGTCGGGTGAGAATGGCGTCGTTCCCGGTGAGGAATCCGGTCTGCGCCATGAAGTAATAGATATGTTGCGAGGGTGACCCCTTGCCATCGAACTGCACCAAACTGATTGGTTTGAACTTCGCCGGGTATGGGACCGTGTCCCATTCGATAGGGTAGGGACGTACCACCCCCAGCTTGTTCATGTTTTGCTGAAGCTTCAGCGCGTTCAGTTGGTCTGGAACTCGTCGAATCTTTTGTCACGGGTGCTATCCGCGGTGTGCGACGTTCCTATCGATGTTTTGGAGGAGTAATCGGATTGTCGATCATCCTCCGTCTCAGCCGCTGGACGGTGAGGTGGTACCCATTCTTTATCCCTAGTCTGCCGGGGCAAGGGACGTTGGGTTCTCTTCTTCTTCTTCTTGTTCAGCAGTTGCTCCATCATCTCTCTCAGAGAGTCGATGGTCGCCTGCTGTTCCTCCAGCTTTTGGGCTATTGTTTGCTCGGTATCGAGTGCGGTCATGTGTACTCTCGCCTGCGCATCTTGACTTGAGCGCGAGGTTTGAGATGTGGCCGCTGCCGAATGACCTTCGTCTTCGCCGCAGGAGGGAGGTACCAGGGTAGAATAGTCAAACCCGATACTTACTCCCCTGCGACTACGGGTTCGCTGGAATATGCCTTCCTGTCGGCGTCGAGCGAACCGGGTGTTAGGTCTTAAGACGGGGTCCGAGTCTGGCGAGTCGGAGAGTACCGCCTTCCCTTTATCCGTCATGTTGACTGTGGCGGATGAGAGTTCCAGGTCGTCAGCAGCGCGTCTTTTCTGGTGACGGCGCCTTCGACGGGAGGGCCTCGGTCGAGAGGCCTGTTGAGAAAGCCTCTCAAATACCGAAGGTTTCGCCGTTCCAACGCATTGGCAGTCGGCGAGGACCGTGTGGATGAGTCTCTCGCAATGACACTGAGGATTCGCCTCGTGAATAGTGCGTTTGCGAGTCAAGAATTCTCTGAGGTCTTCTACGGGTGGTTGGTGACAACCCCCGGCCTCAGAAGAATCGCTCTGGTGAGCTGACGAGAGATTTTTGGGCGCTCTCTCTGGCGCGTGTTGGGTGGAACGCCTTGGTGTTGGAGTCAGGCGATCTCGCCTTGACTGGCGAGTCTTCGCGTTTGAGCGAACTCCAGTACGTGGGCGAGTTTCGACCCCATGTTTAGAAGAGCGGGTTCGGGAGGAACCGCCTATTTCCTTTCCTTTACGTTTATCCGCCAAATGATTATGGCGAGGCTCGCCAGCCTTCGAGGATTCGCCTACTTGGGTAGGCTCGTATGCTCGGTGTGGTTTGTTCGCATCAGGGATATGACCTGAGAAGCGAAGTCCTCCTGAGCGGATGGCTCTGCTGTCCTCGGTTGACGCTCCTGATTTGGAGGGCCTTCCGAGGTCGGGCAGCTTGCCTTCCCAGCTTGCCTTCCCGTCTAGTGTTTCTCGGGCCTGTGTGATGGTTCAGGCCATTATGAGAAATGGAGGTTTGGACCCCCTGTCTGACGGGTGTTTGCCGTCGCTGTTGGTTAGTTCTCCCAGCGGGGAGAACGTCACCGTGGGTTGAGACATTGCGGTTTGTGCCGGAGTGAACCGGCGCTTCCTCCGAGGCAGGCGTCTGCGTGGACCGCTTGGCGATCCATCTGGCAGACCCTTGCCTCTTGCGCTCGATCTCTGGCTTGGCCTTGATCGATCGCGAGGGAGTGGGCTCCTCCGATGAGACTCGGTTGGAACCCTCGGGTGCGGAGGCTTTGACCGTCTGAGGTCGGCCTCGGCGCACAGCTCTGTGGCGTTTGCGGGACGCATTGCCACCAGAGGAGGAGGAGGACAAGTATTCTTCGTACTTGGCCTGGTCGAACTCGATTTCTAGGGACTCTACTGTCGTCCCGATAGTAACCTCATCAAACTGAGCCACCACCATTTCTCTCGATGAAACAGCTGCTCCCACTGTGGTCGCCATCTTCTGTAGGGTGAAAATTTGATTCTTCCGAAGAAAGGAGTTTCGTTTGTATTTATAAGAAAGCTTATTACAAACTAACAAATCAAATGTTTACAACAGAAGCAGAGGGAAGGCCCTCTTTGTTTTGTGTGGGGACTTTAGGTGGCTATAGGACGCTTCGCTCGATGCTCGGGTCGAGTCTGCTTCCCTTGGACCGTTTGAATGAGGTTGCTGGAGAGCTTCAGTTCGCAGTAGAAGCTCGGGGCAATGGAGTTCGGGTCTGCTTGGTTCGTCGGCGATCGGAGCTCGGAACTAGGCAGCAGTGCTGTAATGCAAGGATTTGCTAACAGCTTGGTCTCAACTCTTTTTTCTCCAAGTTTTGCGACCTCTCTTCCATCGTGCTGGAAGGGGTTTTTAAATGAAAGAAGGACAGCTTGACTTCTCCTTGAATTGTGGGATGTGACCACATCCTCTTCAGAGACGTCTCGCCGTTCCTCGATACCATGAACGGTCATTCCAGGGATTGTGTTCTATGTCCTGTCACCTACGATGGGAAGGCCCATTCTTGTATGTGAGGCAACAAACGACCGCCATCCGAGTGGATTTGACCAGCATTAATGAACCGCATTTATGAGTTCGCAGATCGATGAAGTGTCTGTCCGATCACTTGTACTGTGCGTGACCGCCCGGCGTGCTTTGAGCACGACGCTTTCTCCTTTCCGGTCAGGAGAGGCGGTGAAGTAGGTGTACAGTACTCGAGTGGGTCTAGCCAGCTTGCCGAGTGCCGGCGGATCCAGCTCTTGGCTCAGACATCCGAGGTGAGTCGCATTTATGAATGCTCAGGTTGACTCGACACCTGTCCAGTCCCTTCGCGCTGTGCGCACTGCGAGCGGCCGTTTGACGGTCCTGGGGTACTGTGCTCTCTCTCCCTTCGGGTCGAGAGAGATGGGAAGGTCCATCTCAGCACGTGGGGTAGTGGATACCCAGCTGTACTGACGGTTTTGGGGCTTGCTGGCGGATTCGACTCCGAACTCGGGCAGGCGAGTTGAGCGAAGAGCGAATTTCCGCCATCCTGATCGACCCTGACTCATGCTGGCGAGTCGACCGTTAGGCGAACCTGGACTTGAGTACAGTCGACGTCTACGCGGTTTAGGTCCGTGCCAGAGAACTGGGCGTGCGAACTCTTCTCGTAGGCAAATTTCCTGTAGACCCATAGAGGTATTTTTTACCGTCTACAAGACCCCCTTCAAAGTTTTCAGACCTGAACTGGCTTGCGTGTGGTCTGGAATACTTTGAAACGACTTCAAGCCTTTCAATGAGAGATTTCTCCATTTCTACTGATTATTGGGTTTGATCGGTTTGGATCTTCTTGAGCTCCGCAGCTAAAAAAATTTCTTAGTGTGAGGAGAGATGAGAGAGGAGAATGAACTTAGTTGAGGAAAGAGGAGGAAGGAGGATGGGTGCAAACTGATATTCCCAATAAAGTTATACATACCTAATTAAGGATCTCTACAGCGCTAGCGGAAGCAAGAAGGTCGGTATTACGAAGTTAATAGAAGCTAACGAATTATTCAATTATTTCGCCAATAATTATAGAGCAAGAAGAAGGTAATGTTTTCTATCAGTGAAAATCATACATGTAGAGCCATTTTAGTAAGTAGGAGAGGTTGGGGTAGAGAGAGAGAGAGAGAGAGAGAGAGAGAGAGCTAGTTTGAGAGAGAGAAGGGGTGAAGGAGAACAGAGCAGGTGAGTGCAAAATTACCAGAGTACCCTTTCCTATTTCCAACTCACTATTTTG
>NC_033799.1:61319245-61326619 GCF_001876935.1 Asparagus officinalis | reverse complement strand
TAGTCTTGTTGGCTGCTAACAACCACTTGCAGCTTAAGAAAGTGAGGTGCAACTGCCGATCAGCACTCGAGAGACTGAATTTAGCACCAGTACAGCCAGTCACAGTCCACAACCACGCACGGAGACCATCTACCAAACTGCCGTGGGCCCGAAGCTGCTGACGAGGATTCCCGACGTAAAGCTGATCGTAGCCAAACTAACGAGCGAATCGGAGCCCCAGTCCAGCCAGTCACAGTCCACAACCACGCACGGAGACCATCTACCAAACTGCCGTGGGCCCGAAGCTGCTGACGAGGATTCCCGACGTAAAGCTGATCGTAGCCAAACTGACGAGCGAATCGGCAGGGTAGATATGGCTCTATGAAGCACTGATCCCTCACCCGAAAAGTCAGATAACCTGGCCTAATGTTCACCAGCCAGTTAAAGCAGCCAATGTCCAAGTGAGTTCGATACTCTCTCGGCCTCTCCTCATCTATCAAACAATCGCCGTATCGGCCGGAGAACAACGGAAAGCAAGTGGAAAATGTCCAACACTTGTGGACCTGCAGCTGTTGTCTGATGTCAGAAAATCCGCGCCCCTCCCACTTGCCGTTCTCAAGCAACTGTAGTAAAGGAACGGAATGATCTGTGGCGCTCGGTACCGACATCATATCGGAACGGTGAAGGACGAACCAAGCCATCAAGTAAGTGTACGGGAGCTCCGTCTTAATGGTGGGAATCTGACCCGGCAAATCACTTTCCTTCCGTGTAAAGGCACCAGAAAGCTGTTGAAGTCCTCGATGAATGTTATCCACCATCACCGGAAGAAGTGAGAGTTCTTTCTTGTAGGCGAGCTGAACTGCTGGATAGAGCACTTCCAAGGGCAAGGCATCGCCAGACTGATATGGAACAACGCACTTCTTCAACCAGATAGCGAGATAACCGGCAAGAAGAGTCATTGGTCGAATCGGTGCGGTAGCATGCCACAAGAATGATTTGAACTTGGTCCCTGCAGGAAAGCCACCCTCAGAACTGCTAGTGGTATAAGAATGAGCGCCAATCTTCTTCAGCAGACTGTTCACCCCTGAGGGAGTAAGTGGAGCCAACTCACAAATAGCCTCGCCAGAATTACTCTCCAGATTCTTGAACAAATAATTGGCAAACTGCTTCAGACTCACGAATGTCTTAGTCCTCTTTGCTAAAGGCTCAGACTGCGCCAAAGCTATATGATAGGGACAAGTGAGATCCCATAGAGTCTCGTAGCGATCAGGCATACGATCCTTCAGCGGACTTAATTCATGGTTGGAGGGAAAGTATTCCTGATACAACATCTGTCCCATGGGTAAGCCAGAAATCCTGTGCATCTCGTGAAGAGCCAAACCCAACTCCCCTTGCCGGGTCAGAAAAGTGTTCGAATCTGAATTATAAAGCTCGAACAAAGCACAGAAATGCCTTGCGCTGACAGGCAAGCCATACATGGTGGCACGAACGGCTGCATATAAACCACAAGCGTGCAACTCCTCGCCCCATCGGCTCAAGACATACGTCGTCATACGGGTCCACCAAAACTTGTCCAAAGAATGGACCCAACCATAAATCCTGTGACGCGTCGCAGGCATCTCCCGTCCTAGAGCAGCGAGGCGATTCCTCAAGGTAGAAGCGGTGGCGAGGAACTCGTTACGTGGTGGTGCATCCAGCCCCAGTACTCCGGGACGCAATCCGGTGATGTGACTTCTGCTCGAGCCAGGAAACGCCTGATGAGTGATGTAGCCGCAATGGACGCTCTCATGCTCCTCCGTCAAGCGCCACGACATCTCCCGTGTCACGGCCTGACGCCTGAGCTCAGTCAATGAACGATGCCGAGGAATCTTCGGCAAGTATATGAAGCCACTGCCAGTTTTATGAAGCCACTGCTCAGCCTCAATAAACACGGCATCCGGGTCTTCGACAGAGTCGCCAAATAAGAAATCACTCTTCCGAAGAGGCTGAATAGAACTGGCGTCCTTCACAAGAGGTGCATCGGTAATCAACTGTCGAAGAGCTCGGTGCCCACCTTCCTTCACCGCCTGAGCAACCTCAGTCGATGTGCCCAAGACGAACTGAGGAGTGACCGGGATAGGGGAAACATCGTCGGAGGTCGAATAATACTCGCCACGACGCCCGTATACTGCGTGAGATGAGAACGCTCCAGAAGGGTATTCAACTAAGAACAAGCAATTAAACGTTTGTTAATTCCAGTTATAAAAGGAAATTGAACTCATCTTACGAAGGGGTAAGATAGAGTTGTAAATTTCCAGAAAAAAGTGGCTCACCGGCATAAGAGGGAGGCGCGCCATCAGTCGGCGCGGTAGAGGATTGACCCCTCGCCATACGGGACATAGAAACCTGCAAGGTAAATTGAGGGATCAGATCTAGAAAAGGAAAAATCCCATTTTTTTATCGCAATTCTACCCCTAAAAAGGCGAGCTTGAGGCATCAAATCACACCCTCAACCCTTATATGCGATCCCGCGACTCCATACACTAGATCAAACATGAAATAGATCAAGATTGCGGAGGATTTACCTGAAGAAAAGCCCAAAATCCAATAAAGGCGAGACCTTTAAGGAAACTTGAACCACGCGCTCGAGGGGCCTGAAAGAAACTTTTGGTTTGGAGTTTTTGGGAGATTTCTCAGTCCAAGATTCAAAGGAAAGCCAGATCTAAGACAAATATCAAGGTTTGAAAGAGAATGGATGCTCGAGGGAAGAGAAATCAAGAGAAGAGAGGGAGGGGGTGGCCGGCCCTAGAAAGAGAGGAAGAAAAAGAAAAAGAAAAAACAAAAAACCCCTCTTATAGCCTTGAACCAGATCTGGCTGAACCAGACCAGACCAGGCTAAACCAGACCAAGCTAGATTGGACCAGAATGGACCAGAATGAGCCAGAATGAGCCAAATTGAGCTAGATTGAACCAGAATGAGCCAGTCTGAGCCAAATTGAACCAGTTTGAACCAAATTTGAACCAGAATCCAAATTGGAGCTGAATTAAGCATTGAAACAACTTTTGATCAACCTACGGTTCAGTCCTTCACCTATGTAACCCTTCTCCCATATATTTGGAAGGGTTTGAAAGATCTTTGAGCCCAAATACTGCCTTTTTGGCACATTTTTGGGCCGGTTCAGGTTATTCGAATACTCCGAAAAGTATACGAGTATAAACTGCTTCTTAATACTCCAATAAGGTATACGAGTATAAACTATTCCCTCCTCTTTGTTGAGAAGTTTCTGGAGAATATTTTTCTAAAAAAAATTATTCTTAAGGATAACTTAACATAACTCCCAGGAGTGTATGAGTATAAACTAGACCTCCCCGCTCCAACTCCTTAAGAGCTTAAACTGCGTAGACTCCAAAAGACTTACGAGTATAAACTGTGTTAAACGTCGGACAACGCATCACAATGGAGATTCAAGGCCGTCAACCAATGATCAATTCCGTGTTGAAACAACCAACTCGAGCTAAAAAGCCAAGAAATCAAGAATCGACTTCAAATTCAAAATTCCGACAACGGTCAGACAATAAATTCTGTAGGCATATAAATTTGCTTATAGGTCCCTTAACACGGCTCAACACGAACTAATGAACCATAGTGACACGCAACGAAGCGGATTAACAAGGCTACGAAGCTGACGAACCACACGCGAACGACGGAATGAATCCACTCGCGTGCGGAATCAAACCAACGGTTCAGGGAGTCAACGAGTCATTCAACCATATAACGGATTCGAACTCAGACACTAAAGCCGATTTACTGCCTAATCGGGATCCAGACTTCCAAATCAGGATTCAGAATAAATCGGGGTTCAGAGCAATGCCACGGGCAAACTCGGATGAATCGCGATCGAGTCACGATCAGTTCTGGAATCAAACTCAGAATCGGATTTATTGCCAAATCAGGAATCAAGTCAACGAATCGATTTCAGACCAATCAACCGCATAACCGAATCACGGATGAAGCGGATACAAGAACCGAAACAACCGAACGACGGACGCAAAACCCGGAGGGGCTCGGCCGAAACCGAGCCACCTCAAGGTGGCTCATCTTGGAGTTTTTTTGAAGGCTTGAAGACTTGGACATTCAGATCTGATTCTTGGCGAGCACCCACATCACAAAAGGTAGGAGTTCGAGGGGATCGAGATCTCAGATCTACGTTGTTACACTCCGGATCAAAGCTTGGTCTTTTATCCCGAGATTCGAGCGATTGTTTCCTTGGTGAAATAATCCCTCCGGCTATTATTTCCTTGGTGAAATAATACCCGTTATACTACGTAGATCTTCTCGGATCTAGATCGCGCGGTGGTCCACGGCAAATAACCCCGGCGCAGGCAAAGAGAAAAAGTTGTAATTTTTTTTTAATTTTCTTTATTTTTGATTTTCATTGTAACCGGATCTAAAAAAAGACCGGATCTTTTGTAACCGAAAAAAACTGTTATTCAAGATAACAATGGAATCAATGAAGAAAGCAACGATTTTTCCCGCGAACAATAAATATGTTGTATTATGAAAAAAAGGAAAATAATATTTATTAATGTTTTAGTATGCTAATAATTGATGTGAGATCAATTCAATGTATATATGTGAATATAGAAGTGATATCATGCACACGTGCACGGGCCTGAATCTGGGAAAAACGACCAGTTAAAAGTATATGTATTTTAATCACTGAAACAGTTAGAATATGGAACAATGAAAAATATAAAAGTTATAGGTATCTTCAAGAGCTTTCCAAAAAATCTTATATCTTCTTATTCCGAGGTCGGACGTGAAAGTTATGGCTAAAACATCTTATATCAAACATGTTTGTTTCGGGTTTGCCTCTATAAATACCTATGTTTTTCATAAAAATTCTCTTCTTTTATCATATCTATGAATCCTAGCAGCCACTCTCTCCCCTAAAAAACCCTAGATCTTATTCTTATGAGTTTTGAGAGCTTTGTAAAGCAAATATCGACAAAAGGGCGAGATCATCGACGTGTGACGAGGGAGAACGGGTGGTTTGTGCTCATGGATTGTTTGCTATTTATTTTAGAGGCTTGCATATGATATTAAAGCAAGATTTTCTTTATCTAAACCCATCCCCATAGTTAAATAACTAGTGTAGATGATTATTATGATGTTTAATATGTGTTTTCATGCTTTAATCTTAACCTGAGGTGTTAAAAGTCAGATTTTTTATAGTAAACCTTAAAACAAATACTAGATTAATAATCTTTTCTTGCTGTTTATGATAGTATCATGATCATGATTATTAGGGTTTTTATAATTTTATTTATATATGAGAAATTTAAGAGATGTACTAAATATATTTTTCTGCAGAAAACTACAGCGCTTGTATCATCTTTAACCGAGATTGCAAGATAGTAAATAAACTCCAAATTTAACCAAACTAGTTTTATATAAAATCTATATGTATCTAGTTTCTAAAATAGAAAACCATTCTTAAAAAGATTTTGTATAGAGAAAGATATGTTATATTTACTAACAACATGTCCTGCAGAAAAACTGCTGCACATGTATAATGTTTAACTGGATATTTGGGATAACAAGTGAACTCCAAACTGAACCAAACTTATTTCATTTGAAATATGTGTGAATCTAGTTTTTAAAACAGAAAACTATTTGTAAAAATAGTTTTCCTAAAGAAAGATATGCTTGTTTTACTAATAGATGTCTCATCTGTTTTTCCTACTCGTTTTGTGGAGCTGTGTTGCGCCGTTTTGAGGTGCGTTCACGGAGTTTTGAGCCGCTTGATGTTACACGTATAGTCATGAATATGTTATGTTAGACATTTAAGAATCCCAAGGGAATTATGTTGAATTTTGATTTGATCATATTGAATTAGATATAGTTTATATACATGTTGGATGTCGTTGATGAGCACAGCTCAGTACTATATGGGATAGTGCGTCGACACACCAGATATACACGGTTTATACATGAGGTAACTGTCGTTGATGAGCATAGCTCAGTATTATATGGGATAGTGCGTCGACATGCCAGAGATACAAAGATTTACATGAGGTGGATATCGTTGATGAGCTCAGTTCAGTACTACATGAGGTAGTTGGTCGATATTCCATATGTACAAGCCATTGAGTCGGATTTTAGGAGGCTTGATCTAGCCGTCTGTCCCGCACTAGGGTACGATGAGGCTCATGAGCCGTATTTCTAGGATGCCTATTTGGTAGTCTGTCTCGTACTCATGTTACGCACTGAGATCGCGATGAGACTAATAAGCCGTGTACACAGTGTTCGCGGGAAAAATCGTTGCTTTCTTCATTGATTCCATTGTTATCTTGAATAACAGTTTTTCGGTTACAAAAGATCCGGTCTTTTTTAGATCCGGTTACAATGAAAATCAAAAATAAAGAAAATTAAAAAAAATTACAACTTTTTCCTCTTTTGTCGAACAAATCGCGAGCTCCTGTTATTCGGTCACTCGCTTGCGTGGGTTGTTTGCCTGCGCCGGGGTTGTTTGCCGTAGACCACCGCGCGATCTAGATCCGGACAGATCTACGCAGTATAACGGGTATTATTTCACAAAAAAATTACAACTTTTTCTCTTTTGTCGAACAAATCGCGAGCTCCTGTTTTGCGGTCGCTCGCTTTGGTGGGTTCTTTGCCTGCGCCGGGGTTATTTGCCGTGGACCACCGCGCGATCTAGATCCGAGCAGATCTACGCAGTATAACGTGTATTATTTCACCAAGGAAATAATAGCCGGAGGGATTATTTCACCAAGGAAACAATCGCTCGAATCTCGGGATCAAAGACCAAGCTTTGATCCGGAGTGTAACAACGTAGATCTGAGATCTCGATCCCCTCGAACTCCTGCCTTTTGTGATGCGGGTGCTCTCCAGGAATCAGATCTGAATGTCCAAGTCTTCAAGCCTTCAAAAACTCCAAGATGAGGTCTCAATCCGGCAGAGTTTCGGCTCTCCAAAAGTTCTTCCAAAAAGTCCTCCAAAATGATGAATGACCCCGCCTATTTATAGGAAACTGTAGGCATATAAAATTGCTTATAGGTCCCTTAGCACAGCTCGGCACAAACCGACGAACCAACGAGGCGACGAGATCGACGAATCGCACGCAAGCAACGGAATACATCCGTTCGCATTTGGAATCAAGCCAAGTGTTAAAGAGTCAACGAGTGATCCAACCAAGGACAAACTCGGACGAATCACGATCGAATCAAGATCAGTTTCGGACTCAAACTCAGAAGCGGGTTTACTGCCAAATCAGGAATCAGATGTACTGCCAAATCAGATCAACACATCAGAGTCCGAATCAACCACAGAACCGAATCACGGACAAAACGGATACAGCGCAAGAAGACGGAAAACAACAACACCCGGAGGGG
>NC_033799.1:61254466-61318245 GCF_001876935.1 Asparagus officinalis | reverse complement strand
ATGGTTTGGCCGCATATGAGCAGTAGTGACATCCCGAGAGGACCGTAGGAATCAGACGTTTACATTGGAATGAACGAATGACATGTTGCATCGGTCTTTCTCCTGATATGAACACTCTCAAATTTGTTGCAAAGACTCGAGAAGAATTACTCACTGACCGTGAGGTTTGAACTGGAACCCCCAGTCTACGATTGGACGGGACTAGCTTCTGGTGAGCATGGATATGGTTGAGATACCTTGAATCCAAAGACATTTTATATCCGCCCCTCAATCTAATCACGCTACGTAGAGTATTCACTAGGTTCTGTATTAGATTTCGTCACCCGAACGCATGCTTGAGCTCCAGGCTTTGCTGGTGAAACGCACCCCTGGGGGCTGCATTTAGCTTGGCTTATGTAGAGCTTATGTTGAGGCTCACAAACGCGGAGCTCGCGTTGATTGGAGGATCGGCTTTTTTGGAATTGTGCCGAAGCTAAGTCTTCTCCTTCAGAGAGGAGACTGTATGAACAGTGTAACCCCTAAGGAGACAGTCCTATGATGAGTCGGCCATATTTGGAGCTTTAGTCTCCTTAGAAACTTTGTGGATCTTACGCATAGCCTTGGGGCTAAGGGAACCAGAGGAGAGGGCCTCCTCAAACTTAGCTTGATCGCACTTGATGATCAGAGTTTCAACGGGCGTTCCAATGAGCATGACGTCAGATTGCACCACCACCTCTTCGTTAGAGAAGCTAGTCCCCAGCGGAGTCGCCATCTTTTATTTGGTGGAAAATTTGAAGTAAGTAAAATGAAAGAAATTTAATTTGTATTCTCTCGATTTTAATTACAATTTGGATTTTTGATTACAAAATAGAGGAGAATGATCTGGATTCTCCCCTTTGTTTAATTCTGGGTTCTTCACGGTGGCGATGGAGTGCCTCCCTAGAATGCTCGCGTCAAGTTTGCTCTCCGTTGATGATCCGCACGTCTTGATTCACTGGAACAGTATCTCCTCCTTACGATTTGATGCTGTGGAGGACTTGCGTGATAAGTTTGAAACTCTTGATGAGTTGATAACTCTGAACGAGTTTGAAACTCTATGAAAGAGTCGATTTACCTGAAAGTCGGTTATAAGCCAAGGATGAAGAAGATCCTATTGTCGATCTCCAAAGCTCCAGCCAAAGGACGAAGGATCCTCTTTTCGCTTCCAAGTCCCAGCTAAAGGATCAGAACCGAAGGATCCGAGCCCTCAACTAAACTGATTTTTCAGTTATTTATAGAGGATTAAGGGGTGTAATCGCCCCCTCCCCCCCCTATCCCCCCCCCCCCCCTTAATTCGCTCCTAAGTAGGGCTAATGGGATGTAACCCCCCCTTAAATCACTCCTGAGTGGAGTTGTGATCCCTTCAGATCGTGGAAAACCGTTTTGAAACCGTTCAGCTCGTGTTTGAACTAGTCAAATGCAAAATCCACGTTCTGACGTGAATTCTGCGTTCAAACTATTAGCCCTTATGTTTTGATGATGTTTTATAACCACCATTATCAGTACTAATGGCTTATTAAGTGCAAATGTAGTGAATTCATATATCAAGCTTGTTAGTGCCACAAATCGAGGATTGGATGGAATATGCACTACAACGATGATATCCAAAGGAGGAGGAGGCATAGTGGTGAAGCAACGTTATTTCAAGAACACCAAATTCAATTAGAAGCTTCATCCAAACTCAAGCTATATCAAGACTCAAGAATTGTATTCTCGTGAGGATATTAGCTAGGTTTTATTTTCTCTCTAGTGCTAGAATGTAGGCAAATAGTTTAGATTTCATCTGAAGCTATTGGGATATCAACACACACGTTTTCATACTTATAGTTTTGAACGTATTTCACAAAATACTATTTTTCACAAGTATGAGGACCTATCTGTAAAATTCCTTTCCCAAACAATTTGTTTTTAGTATTAAAAACAGTTTACAAAGTTTTACAATTTTCAGAGGTCAAATGAATATTTTACAAATATTTTAAGTTAGTCAAAAATTAGTTTTTTAGAGTGTATCAGATTGCGGTCAACCACCACGATCGACCGCACCTGAGCTCACTCGTCAGTGGGCAGCTGAAACATTCATGGTCGACCGTCGTGGTCGACCGTGAGCAAAAAATTTCCCTCGGTCGACTGCCACGGTCGACCGCGAAACTCTCTGGACTTTTATTAAGTTTCTGACCTAGCTCGTGGTCAACCGTATAAAAGTCCGGTCGACCGCCGTATATTTCAAACGATAATCAAGTACAGTATCTCAGCGCCGATTTCACACGATCTGGCGCTGTTCTGTTTCTAAAATTTGAGGGATTGGTTATGGGTTTTAAATAGCTGTGATTTTCTATAAAAACCCATCCTCTTCTTCTTCCTCAGTGCCCCAGCTCTTTCAGATATTTTCAGAGAACGTTTTACAGAGCAAAATTTTCAAATATGTTTTCATCTGAGTTTTCTGTTTGTGTCTCACATCCCAGCTTCAGTATTATCTTCTCTTTGCAATAGGGACATTGTAAAGAGAGGGTTCTTACACCATTTCTACTATTTTGAGAGCTTGATCTTGTGTAGATCAATTGTGTGGGAGTGTGATCTGTTGAGATCAATTGTGTAGTGTAAGATCGTGAGGGGATCGCTATGTAGACGAAGTTCCGGCTTCCAAACCGGGTTGTGTAGTGGATTTCTCCGACGAAGTTCCGGCTTCCAAACCGGGTTGTGTAGTGGATTTCTCCTCGAGAGTGGGGAGCGGGGACGTATGTCAGTGGACCGAACCTCGTTAACATATCGCGCGTCACATGATAACGATTCCTAACCCTATCTCCTCTATTTTGATTGCATTTGCATATTGTGTTTTGCTTGTCTTATTTTTATTGCATAATTATAGCCTCGTGACCCTAATCAACCCCCTATAGGGTCCAACAATTGGTATCAGTGCTTGGTCTCTATATTAGTTTTTGGTTTAATCACCTTAGAAAAAAGATCTTATGGAGGCTTCAATGAATGTGCATATGCTAGAGGGACAATCCACCACTAGACCACCACTTTTCACCGGTAGTAATTTCGCTTATTGGAAGGCTAGGATGAGGATTTATCTTCGTTGCATTAACCTTAACATCCTAGAACTCATAGAGAAAAAATATGTAGAAAAGTCCAAAGTTGGGACTATGACCGATGGAGAAAGGCACCAAGCTAATCTCAATGCTAAGGCTATGAACGCCTTAATTTGTGGTCTTTCCCCAAATGAATACAATAGAGTTTCAACGTGTGCAACCGCATACGAAATATGGGTGAAATTGTGTATCACACACGAAGGAACCCCCCAAGTTAAGGAATCCAAGATTAGCGGACTTTTGAATGAATATGAGTTGTTTCAAATGCTTCCAAATGAATCAATTGATTCTATGTTTTCTCGTTTCACTAACATTATCAATGAATTTCATGGTCTTGACAAGAAATTGACTATTCCAGAGACGAACTACAAGATTATTCGTTCATTGACTCCGATGTCGGAACCCAAGGCGACGGCGATAGAAGAAGCTCATGACCTTACCACTCTACCTCTCGATGGACTCATCGGCAAGCTCAAGGTTTATGAGAAGAAGCTCAAGGGAAAGGAAAAGGAGGAAGTGCCCTCACGGGATGTTGAGGAGCCATCACCAAAATTAAAGACCATAGCTCTCAAAGGAGCTAGTGATAACTCCTCTTCGTCATCGGATAGTGAAGTTGATTTTTCTAAAGAAGTGGCTCATCTCTCTAGAAGAATTTCTAGACTCATAAAAATGAACAAGAAATTTAACCCACGATCTAACAACAAATTTCCTTCTCGCGTAGGAAAATGCTTTGAATGCAACGAACCGGGCCATATCGCTAAGGATTGCCCAAGGCTCAAGGAGAAGTACATTAAATACAAGAAGAAGAAGGCTATGTATGCCGGATGGGAGGAATCCGAACCAAGTGATTCAGATAGTAATGATGTATGCCGGATGGGAGGAATCCGAACCAAGTGATTCAGATAGTAATGAAGAAGGAGCTAAACTTGCTCTTCATGATCCCAACTAGTAATGAAGAAGGAGCTAAACTTGCTCTTCATGATCCCAACGTTTGCTTCATGGCCCTTGAACATGATGTAATATCCGACACCGAGAGTGAATCTTTTTACATGCAATGTGATCTAGCTACGGCTCTAGAAGAATTGAACATTGAATTTAAAAGAATGTCTAAGGAATTCTCTTCTTTTAAAAAGTTACATGCTTCTTGTGATGTGAAACTAGAACAACTAGAAACCTCTCTTGCTCTAAAAGATGAATTGCTAGGAGATCTCGATTTCGAGAATAAGCAATTAAGATCCAAGATTGAAAGACTAGAAATTGAGAGTGGTAGGATTAGACCTACTCATGCTTATGCTAATCATCATCACCAAGGTAGAAATAGGTTTCATGATTCTCATACTCATACATACAAAAGAAATTTTGTGTGCACATATTGCATGAAACATGGTCATATTTCTACTCATTATAAAATTAAAGATAATTATGGATTTTATGGATTAACATGGATACCCAAAGGTACCAAGTTCACTAACCACCAAGGACCCAAGATTTGGGTACCTAAAGTTACTACACCTTCCTCGCTTGTAGGGGACATCACGACAATGATGTAAAGAGATGTGGTATCTTGATAGTGGTTGCTCTCATCATATGACGGGCAACAAAGAGTTATTTGCAACCCTATCAAGGATTGAAGGAGGTAGCGTCTCCTTCGGTAGTGGTGAGAAAGGTAAATTATTGGTATTGGTTCTATTAGTAAGAAACCTTCACCCGTTATTGAAGATGTTTATTTGGTTAATGGTTTAAATCATAATCTTCTTAGCATTAGCCAATTGAGTGATAAAGGTTTTGATATTTCTTTTAAACCGGACAAATGCATTATTAGTATGAATGGAAAAATTATTTTTGTTGCTAATCGCAAGTCTAATGTGTATATTTTTTAGATGAATGAATTAGTGAATCAAGATGTGAAGTGTCTTGCGGCAATTGATGAAAACCCTTGGATTTGGCATAAGAGGCTTGGACATGCAAACATGGATTTAATATTAAAGTTGTCTAAGAGAAATCTTGTAAACGGGTTACCTAACTTGCACTTTATCAAAGATACCATATGTGAAGATTGTGCCAAAGGTAAACAACCAAAATCTTCTTCAAATCCATCAATGAGGTATCGACTTCTAAACCTTTGCAATTACTTCATCTTGATTTATTTGGTCCTATGCGTGTTACCTCTCTTGGAGGCAAACACTATGTATTTGTGATTATTGATGATTTCTCTCGTTTTACATGAACAATATTTTTTGCAAATAAAAGTGATTGTTTTGAAGAATTTTCTAATCATGTCAAAAGGATTGAAAATAAAAAAGATTTGAAAGTTGTTAAAATAAGAAGTGATCATGGAGGTAAATTTCAAAATGATTTTTTCTATGAATTTTGTGCCCATCGTGGTATAACTCACATGTTTTCTGCTCCTAGAACACCACAATAAAATAGTGTTGTTGAACGGAAAAATCGTACCATACAAGAGATGGCACGTACTATGCTAAATTGTTTTGATTTGCCAAAATATTTTTGGGCGGAAGCCGTCACTACGGCTTGCCATATTTTAAATCGTGTTTTAATTAGACCAAAGCTTAAGAAAACTCCTTATGAACTATTTTATGGAAAAACTCCTTTTATTGGTTATTTTCGTATTTTTGGTTGCAAATGTTTTATTTTAAATACAAAAGATCTTCATGACAAATTTGATTCCAAAATTGATGTTAGTATTTTCTTAGGTTATGCACCTCAAAGTAAGGCTTATAGGGTCTTCAACAAACGAACTCTCGTTGTTGAACAATCTATAAACGTTACTTTTAATGAGACTAATGTTGGTTCTTAAGTTGTTTTACCTAGGAAAGATGATAATAATGATGTTGAGGGAGGATTGGACCTTTTACAAATCAATAATACACCCTCTATAGAAGCACAAAAGGATGTGGATAGCTCAAATGCTCATGAACAAGTTGAACTTCCTAAAGCTTGGAAATTCACATCAAACCATCCAAAGGAACAAATAATTAGGAGCCCTTCAAAAGGAGTTGTTACTCTCTCAAAAGCTTTGAGTGAGTATGGTAATGTTGCTTTCTTATCTCAACTAGAGCCTAAAAAGATTAATGATGCTTTAAATGATAAATTTTAGGTTTTAGCTATGCATGAGGAACTAAACAATTTTAAAAGAAATGATGTTTGGAAACTAGTTCCTAGACCTAACAATGCTAGTGTAATTGGAACAAAATGGGTTTTTAGAAACAAACTTGATGAACATGACATTGTAACTAGAAATAAAGCTCGTTTGGTTGCCCAAGGATACAATCAAGAGGAGGGCATAGACTATGACGAAACCTTTGCACCGGTTGCAAGGTTGGAATATATTAGGATGTTTTTGGCATTGGCTAGCTTTAAAGATTTTGAATTATTTCAAATGGATGTTAAAAGTGCCTTTTTAAATGGTTTATAGATGAGGAAGTATATGTTGAGCAACCCCCCGGTTTCATAGATCATGTTTTTCCAAATCATGTTTACCGGGTTCAAAAAGCTTTATATGGGTTGAAACAAGCTCCTAGAGCTTGGTATGCTCGCCTCTCTAGTTTTCTTGTTGAAAATGGTTTTTCAAAAGGAACAATTGATAACACTCTTTTTGTGAGAAAAAGGAAAAATAATTTTATTTTAGTTCAAATATATGTTGATGATATCATTTTCGGTGCCACTAATGAATCTTTGTGCAAGGAATTTTCTAAAGTTATGCAAGATCATTTTGAGATGAGTATGACGGGAGAGCTTACATTCTTTCTCGGGCTCCAAGTCAAGCAAACTAAGGATGGGATATTCATTTCTCAAAGCAAGTATGCTAAGGAATTGGTGAAGAAATTCACTTTGGAGAATTCTAAGCATGCGCCTACTCCCATGAGTACAAGTATAAAGCTTGATGCGGATGAAAGTGGTGAGGACGTGGACCAAAAACTATACCGAGGTATGATAGGTAGTCTTCTTTATCTCACCGCTAGTAGACCCGATATCATGTTTAGTGTGTGTGCATGTGCACGTTTTCAAGATTCTCCTAAAGCATCTCATTTAATTGTATTTAAAAGGATCATTAAGTATGTTAATGGAACTTTTAATCTTGGTTTATTTTATCCAAAGAGCACCTCTTTTGATTTATATGGTTTTTGTGATGCCGACTTTGCGGGATGTAAGGTAGATCACAAGAGTACGAGTGGAACATGCCAATTCTTAGAAAATTCACTTGTTTCTTAGGCTTCCAAGAAACAAAATTGCGTTGTATTGTCCACTACGGAAGCGGAATACATTGCCGCCGGCTTATGCTGTGCTTAAGTTTTGTGGATGAAACAAAGCTTGGTTGACTATGATTTGAATTTTCAAAATATAAAAATCTTTTGTGATAATACTAGTGCTATAAATATTTCCAAAAATTCGGTTTTGTATTCTAGAACCAAGCATATTGATGTGCGCCATTATTTCTTACGCGATCATGTAGAAAGACATAATGTATCCCTAGTGTTTGTTGACACAAAATCTCAATTAGCGGATATATTTACTAAGCCTCTTGGTGAGGATGATTTTTATCGCATAAGAAATGGTTTGGGCTTATGCAATATATGAAAGTTCTATTTGCTTGCTTGTTTAGTTGCATTGCTGCATGCATTTCTCTTTCCCCATTTTTGATGGTGACAAAGGGGGAGAGAAATCTCCTCATTTGTTGCACTTACTTAGGGGGAGATCATAGATAGGGGGAGCACCTATCTATAAGCTATATTCATTTTTGCACTTATATAATGGTTGATTGTCATCATCAAAAAGGAGGAGATTGTCAGCCCTTATGTTTTGATGATGTTTTACAATCACCATTATTGGTACTGATGGCTTATTGAGTGCAAATGTAGTGAATTCATATATCAAGCTTGTTAGTATCACAAATGGAGGATTGGATGGAATATGTGCTACAACGATGATATCCAAAGGAGGAGGAGGCATAGTGGTGAAGCAACGTTATTTCAAGAACACCAAATTCAATTAGAAGCTTCATCCAAACTCAAGCTATATCAAGACTCAAGAATTGTATTCTCGTGAGCATATTAGCTAGGTTTTATTTTCTCTCTAGTGCTAGAATGTAGGAAAATAGTTTAGATTTCATCTGAAGCTATTGGGATATCAACACACACGTTTTCATACTTATAGTTTTGAGCGTATTTCACAAAATAATATTTTTCATAAGTATAAGGACCTATCTGCAAAATTCCTTTTCCAAACAATTTGTTTTTGGTATTAAAAACAGTTTACAAAGTTTTACAATATTCAGAGGTCAAATGAATATTTTATAAATATTTTAAGTTAGTCAAAAATTAGTTTTTTGGAGTGTATCAGATTGTGGTCGACCGCTCACCTGAGCTCACTCGTCAGTGGGCAGCAGAAACATTCACGATCGACCGTCGCGGTCGACCGTGAGCAAAAAAATTTCCTCGGTCGACCGACATGGTCGACCGCAAAACTCTCTGGATTTTTGTTAAGTTTCTGACCTAGCTCGCGGTCGACCGCAAAAAAGTCCGGTCGACCGCCGTATATTTCAAGATTTCACACGATCTGGTGCTGTTCTGTTTCCAGATTTTGAGGGATTGGTTATGGGTTTTAAATAGCTGTGATTTTCTATAAAAACCCATCCTCTTCTTCTTCCTCAGTGCCCCAGCTCTTTCAGATATTTTCAGAGAACGTTTTTACAGAGCAAAATTTTGAAACCTATTTTCATCCGAGTTTTTTGTTTGTGTCTCACATCCCAGCTTCAGTGTTATCTTCTCTTTTCCATAGGGACATTGTAAAGAGAGGGTTCTTACACCATTTCTACTATTTTGAGAGCTTGATCTTGTGTAGATCAATTGTGTGGGAGTGTGATCTGTTGAGATCAATTGTGTAGTGTGAGATCGTGAGGGGATCGCTGTGTAGACGAAGTTCCGGCTTCCAAACCGGGTTGTGTAGTGGATTTCTCCTCGAGAGTGGGGAGCGGGGACGTAGGTCAGCAGACCGAACCTCGTTAACATATCGCGCGTCACAGGATAACGATTCCTAACCCTATCTCCTCTATTTTGATTGCATTTGCATATTGTGTTTCGGTTATCTTATTTTTATTGCATAATTATAGCCTCGTGACCCTAATCATCCCCCCTCTAGGGTCCAACACAAATGCCGTGTCTGGAAGCTTGAACGCAGCGTCTAGAAGCTCGGACAGAGCGTCTAGAAGCTCGGACGCAGCGTCTGGAAGCTTATTTGCAGCAATTGGAAGCTACGTTTGCAGCAATTTGGGAGCTGCGTTGGCAGCTTATTAGAAGCTGCGTTGGCAGGATTTAAGAGTTACGTTTAGCAGCGGATAGAAGCTGTGTTAGCAGCTTTGGAGGCTGCGTTTATGGCCGAACATGAGCTACATTGGCAGCTGGGTCTGAGCTGCATTTGGAGCTGAATGTGAGCTACGTTTGCACTGCGTCAGTAGCTGTGAACGCGGTGCCTCTTGATGCTGGTACGCAGGGAGGACTTCCGCATCTTGATTTGAAGAGACCCTCGATTTGTAGTCTCTTTCTATCAAAGCGTTGCAAAGATCGTCATTTTGTATTCTTTGTTTTAGCTCTTTGATATGTGAGAGTTATCAGATTGTAACTCCCAATGTTGATTGTGAAGGCTGTTGATTGGAGCTTTCATCAGTTATTATAAAGATCGTCATATTATAACCTTCATTGATCTATGTGAAAGTCTTCAAATTGTAGTCTTCTGGAAGCCGTCGAATTGTAACTTCCATCATCGGTGTTTTATAGAGATCAACTCTTTGCAGTAATTTTTAGACAGTCTGCAGCACTCGATTGACATGGACTCCTTATGTAGAAGTAAAGAGTCTATCTCTCTTGATCAAAGTGATTAAGATGAAGAGGAGAGGGTGGATTACGAGGTTGAGACTGATGCCTATTTTACCATGCCTAATGACACTGGTTTCGAGGGCGATATAGTTGGTTTCTCATATATGCCAGAAATGATTTTCCCTAAACAATGTTGCACAATTTTTTTGTTATGATAACTAACGCTTTGTCTATCTATTTGGCAGATGATGAACCTATATTAGAGCCGGGAGCAAAGCAACTCCCATAGCCATTATTGTTGTTAATGAGTTTGCACTGATGGTTGATTTGACTGTTCTTTTGGTACTGAGCTTGAGCTAACTACCAAATGTAGTGGCAAGTCCTGCACATGCGCCTGTTTTCATAGAGTAGCAATGCAGGTTGATTAATCATGAGTCATCTAAAGAAGATGATGATGTACTAGCTTCTTCGATTCAAGAAGGAGTTGGGAAGATAATTCTATCAAGTTTTGAGCCTCAGCTTGAAGATGATCCTGCCAAAATAGCAGATGAGTTATTCCAGCCAGAGGTTGCAACTTCTAATATTGAAGTTGCACTGATGGACGTACTGATGATGATAGTGTTAGTTGTAAGATCTGCTACCCCATTAGTAGAGGTGATGTTTGTGACTTCTACTAGAGTGGATGTTTTTAGTGTGTTAGCTTCACTCGTACTGTATCTCCTATTAGGTGACGATCAAGTGCAAATCCTACAAACCACTTCTTCAGAATCAACGAATGCATTGGTGGCCTTAGCTAGAGCGGGTCCTTCAACTCTTGCAAAAATTCCACAATCTTCTGACTTAGAGATTTGATTGGGTTAGAGATTCAAATTCTAATTAAGAGAATGATGAAGCTATTCAACTAAAGTGTTAAATATACTTTGGCTACCTGAAAAGGCTTATCTACTCACAGTGTCCAATCTTCTTTGGCTACCTAGAAAGTCTTATCTGCTCGTACTCTTGCTTTGTTGGGGAATCAACTTGGCCTTTTAATGTAGATTGTAGGAACCAAACATACTATGCCATTCAAGATGATGATTTGGTGAGGTTGAGCTACAATTTTAAGAGTTGTAACGGCTTCATGTAGCCAATGTTGATAGCATTGCTAGACATGAATTTTGTCATCTTTCAGTGAAGTGTCATGAAGTTAAATAATCCACTTGCAAGGAGATGAAGCAGATCAATAAGAGGCTCCAAGAACTGACTGCTAACCTTGCGCTTGTTGATGGTATCAAGCTGAGCTTAATAATGCCATTCTTGAACAAGAAGTCGCTGACAATGAGGCCAAGGTGGCCATAGCAGCAGTTCAAACTATGTTGGAAATAGCTCAACAGCTAAAGAAGGAACACAAACTCAAATTATCAAAGTTGGTGAATAAGCATGATCTTACAACTTTTCAACTCAGGTTAAGATGGCTAGGATGGAGGTTGTCAAGGTTCAAGCTGCTTGAATTGTTCCTAGGATTCTGAAGAAAAGAGCTCTAAAAGTTGTTCTTCAAGGTACGGATATCAAGATGGCGGAGTGTATTGCTTGAGTTCAAGGCTTTTATCCATAATCCTTTTAAAATTCTCCATTTTGTAGTAACTTAGCCTTTTTAATAATAAAGAACTTTTGCAATTTTAATGTGTGTACGATAGAGATATAATGTTAACATACTATATTGATATCCTTATTAGGGAGAAAAATGATAGAATCAAACTGATAAAGATGTAGTGTTAACGTATCCTGTTTGATACTGTTTAGAGGTGTAATGTTAACATGTTAGTATTAGAGTACTTGACAGAGGTGTAATATTAATATGTCAAATAGAACATACAATAGAGATGTAATTTAATCGATCGGGTTCAAAGGAGTCCAAAGGACGACTACTATTTAAAAGTGTCAT
This sequence comes from Asparagus officinalis, assembly GCF_001876935.1. Classification (NCBI taxonomy): domain Eukaryota; kingdom Viridiplantae; phylum Streptophyta; class Magnoliopsida; order Asparagales; family Asparagaceae; genus Asparagus; species Asparagus officinalis. The sequence goes on along the minus strand of NC_033799.1, from coordinate 61,306,378 downwards.
ATTAACTTAACAGTAGGAAATCAATGAAAGTTTAATGTTAGTTGATCGGTTTTTGATTGCAATGGATTGACAGAGGTATAATTTTAACCAGTCAAAATCGAAGAAACTAGTCAACAACAGAGGTGTAATGTTAACCAGTTGACAATAAATTTTGACACGGGTATAATGGTAACTATTTGAATAACAAATAGGGCGAATTATTTAGAGGTGTAATGTTAAAATGACGATCGTGATATATTTTCGAGCCAAGCAAAGGTATAGTATTAACTTGATGACTCATTGGGGATTTTGATTGGATTTGGAACAAAACAATCCCTAATGTTGATTGAGAACTTATTCTTGTGGTCAAAGGTGGAAACTTAAACGTGACTAGAATCACTATAGGGAGATCAAATTAGCCAGAATCAAAGGTAATATTTTTTGAGAAACTTTCCGTTGATTAATGCCATTAGCCTATTGTCATTTGGGTCAATTAAGCAATATACTCCATTTGAGTAGATTGTCTCTACTACAAACTGATCTTCCAATTTGAGTTGGATTTTACCCTCAGCCTTGTGTGTTATGACCATGGGTCGACGAACAGCTAAGACTAGGTTGCCTACTTTGAAGGTTTGTTTTTTTTACTCTCCTATTGAAGACTCTCGAGATCCAAAACTTATGAGAACATATCTAACATCAACTTAATATCTAAATGGATAAATGAGTGGTCTATTTATTGAACGAAAAAGATAAGTGTACTATAATTTTTCTACCACTTTAGCACTACAAGAAACAAAAGAGTGGGTTCCTTCATTGAAAACTTTAAAAAAAGAAATGATGAGTCATTATCGGCTGTCTAAAAATTACAATAGATAGTTGATCCCCATCAAACACCGACAATAGAAGTTACAATCTGACGACTTCCACATTAACAATTCAACAATAAAGGTTACAATTAGAAGATTTTCATATAGATCGAGAAATGTTACAATTTGACGGCCTTCACGGTAACCAATAAAAGCTCTGATTCAATAGTTTTCCCAATCAATAATGAGAGTTACAATCTGACGACTCTCACATTTCATGGAGCTTAAGCAAAGATTATAAAATGACAATCTTTATAACACTCTGGAGATTACAAGTCAATGATCTCGTCAGTCCAAGATGCAGAGCTCATCTTTGCATCCCAGAAATGAAATGCAAGTGGCCTCATTTCAGAGTCAAAGCAACACGACCACTGCATAATCCAACCACAAACATAGCTCAAATTCAGCCACAAACACAACTCAAATCCAGTTATGTTATGCTAACACAACATTAATCTAGCTGCTATTGCAGCTTCTAAATGCTGCCAACGCAGCTTCTAACCGCTATCCATGTAGCTTCCAACCGCTACGTTCGAACGTAGAATTCATGCCAGAACGCGGATTTTGCATTTGACTCGTTCAAACACAAGCTGAACGGTTTTAAAACTATTTTCCACGATTTGAGGGGATCACTCCCCCACTTAAGAGCGATTTTAGAGGTCAGTTACACCCCTTAATCACTTATAAATAGCTGAAAAATCAGCTTAAATCGGATCTTTTGTGTGACGCCCCTGGGTTCACACAAGGCTGCAGTCCGAGGTGAAACCAAGAATGTCAAACCTGCCATGCACTACACCATGCAATAACATGTTTCACCATCATAATTTTTATCACTCTAGTGGGTCAAAAATAGGTGTAGGTACAAAAGCAAGTAAGAGATACTACAAGAGATAACTGATGAAACGATAGAGATCAAATAGTATATCATCATCCAACATACAGGAAAATAAAGTCAATGTCTGAAATGAACAAAACTGGAGTTCTTAATGCATCTCAAATACAACAAGTCCGAATAAAGGAAATAAGGCACGCGGCCTTTACAACATCTAGAATAAAGTCCTCAAATGTCTAAACCAAGTCTATGGTGGAGCTCCAAAATAAAGCATAGCTAGAATGGATAGTCGAACACTAAAGTGTGTCGCCATCAACCTGCGACTCTCCGGGCTCCTGGCTCGTGACCTGAAAGGGGGAGGGACAACGAGCGTCAAAGCGCTAGTGAGCAACATCACAACCAACCCCAAGGGAGAGGGCTCGTTGTATAAGAAAATACAGTTATCACAAAACATATATATATAAACAGTTATCCTGAAAATAACCAATGAGTTTTAGTACTTAGGAAGTTTCAACACGGGCATAGGTACGTCGAGCGAAATAATCCAAACAAGAAAACCCTCATGTATATACCTTGTATCCCAAATTGAAAATCCCTAAGTACCAAACCCGGAGTTTAATGCGTGAACAGAAATAAGTAAAAGGAAATACAACCACCTCAGAACATAAATACAGTATCATGTCCTATCCTATATAAATACCATGTCGTATTCTACATAAGTGTCATACCCAGCCTAGGTAGCAATCATGTCTCAACGGTATCAAAATGTCGTGTTCCCAACTCAAATGTATACCATGCTCAAGGTTTAGCAAAAATGTCCAACACATGGACTACAAGGGGTGCGGGTCCAACACATGGACTGAATAAAATGCATGTCCAACACATGGACAAAGATGACAAGTATCCAACACATGGATTTAATAATAATGCATGCTCACACGTGGACTATGAACGAAGAAGCATAATTATCACTAGCATATGTGGAAATACATATACATGTCCCAACTTTGCACGAGTTTCAATGTGCGGATCTAAATGTGTATCATTCAATTCCCATGTGTCGGTAAGTTACTAACATCACCAACTAGTGCGAGGCATAAGAGGTGAACTCTTAAGCACACGAAAAGAACAACAAAAGAAAAAAATCAACAGATAAAACTGCAAGGCGGTCGACCGCAGAGATCACTCCGGTCGACCGCTCGCAGAGTCGAAAGTCACTAGGCTCAAAACTGAGCGGCGGTCGACCGCAGAGATCACGCCGGTCGACCGCTGAAAGGGCAGAAACGATTCTGCTGGAAAAATTTCGCGACGGTCGACCGCTTATCCCGATGCGGTCGACCGCTGGGCGGACAGAACCCTGTTCTGGGTTCTGTCAGCTACCGAACTCATTCAAAAATTTGGGGATTTCTATACTCACTCTACTTTAACATTTAAATAGTGAACCATGGCAATAAACAACAAGTTTAAATGGTTAAAACCTCATTATCAAAAATCCCAAACCTTAGACAACATGATTTTAAAAGTTCTTAAACAGTAAAGAAAATGAGTTTAACTCTTTTAAAAGCATTTCAGTTCAAAATCTCATTTATTAAGCATTATTAGTGAACCTTTTAAAACTGAAATGTATGATTCTTGCACCTCATGCTATAAGGTCTACTTATCTACAAAAAAAATACGATTTGGGTTCAACAAAAACCGGATAAAAACTCAAATCTAAGCATAAAAACGAAAAGGGATGAAGTTGGGCGAGATGTTACTCGCCTACGACGAAAACGAAGCCCTAGATCTGGAGGAAGATGATCCCTCTCGCTGAAACCACCAAAAATCCGCTGAAAAACCCTCCAAAGCTCCTCCAAATCACCAAAGGGTGAGAAACTAGGGTTTTAGGGGAGAGAGAGGGCTAGGGTTCTGATTTCAGATCAAAAGAGTTCTCTCCCGGGTTCATTAGATTATATACTAACCCCTAGACCCGACCCGAAACCCGCTAAGACCCGAAACCCAGAAAACTCTCTGTCTGCTGGGCGGTCGACCGCCGTGCCCAGTGCGGTCGACCGCACAGCAGGAAAGAAATTTCCTGAGTGCAAGACCGATCAGCGGTCGACCGGCATGACTCCTGCGGTCGACCGCTCAGAACAAGAAATCGCCAACAGAGCGATCAGCGGTCGACCGGCATGACTCCTGCGGTCGACCGCTCAGAACAAGAAATCGCCAACAGAGACGAATATAAACCTGATGCTCACACCAATCGAAACCTCTCCCATATGCACACTAATATAGTTCTCAAAACACTGATATACACCTTCTATATATGTATGCATAAATACATATGTGATTAATATTATTTTCTCACTAGTAATTCAATATACTCATTTAAAAATTTATGGGGTTTTACATTTTGGTAGATCATCAAAGGAGCTTGAATTTTGGAGATCTAAAGGCGCTTTTGAGGAGCAGATCGACATTCATTCTTCAATAACGGAGAACATCTTCAAGTTCACCAACAAGGAGTTTTGGTACATGATTTTAAAATCAATTTTTGGTTCAAATTAACTCTTTTGCAGAGTTTTAAACTCGCTTTGAGTTATTAAACTCGTTAAGAGTTATGTTCAAACTTGCCACGTAAGTTCTCCTCAATATTAATCAAGGGAAAGGAACCGTATTCCATGATGTGAAATGTTCAGATCATCAACGGAAAGAAAACTCGACGCAATCATTCAAGGGAGGCACTCTATCGACACCAAGAAGAACCCAGCTGTAAACAAAGGAAAGTGTCTCCGTCGATCCCTTCTCTCTTTTGTAAATTAGGAAATCGATAGAGAAGATAGTAATTTCTTTTTCTAAGCTAGTTAGAGAGAGATTGCATTGAGAGAATTATAATTAATTCTTTTTCTATGTCTGTTAGAGAGAATAATATGAATTCATTTTCTCAATTTCTTATTTTAATTTTTTCCATCAAACAAAAGATGGAGACTCCACTGGGGGAAAAGCTTCACTGATGAAGAAGTGGTAGCGCTATCTGATATCAATCTCATTAGAACAGCGGTCGAGACAGTAGTTATGGAATTTGACCAAGCTAAGTATGAGGAAGTCCTCTCCTCTGGATCCCTTAGCCCTAAGGCTATGCACAAGGTCCGCACGGTCTCCAAAAGGACCAAAACTATTGTTGAATCATCAAAAGAAGCCCTCCCCTTTGTACTGCATGGCTCTTACAGCCTCTCCTCTAAAGGAGTGAGCTCGGCCTCTGCTAAACTCATCAAATGATTTGAAGATCCCACAACTGCGTCAAAGCAACGTATATCGGGTCAGAAGAGGCCCGTCGCGGCGACAAGCTCCATCAACACAAATGATATCACTGTAAAGGCCTTACGACAAGCAAAGAAGAATGCCGCTTGATGTAGGAGAAGATCCTAGTGACGAGCCTATCTCCGAGAGAGCTGATCTCTCAATCAACGTGCATTCCGTGTTTGTGAGCCTCAGCTTGAGCGTTGCATTTCTCCTTCACAATGTAAATCTCACATTAATGAGCCCAAGTATGAGTCATGCATAATTAACCTAAAACATAGCCCTTAGGGGCACATTTTTAAAGTAAAACGCAATCCTCCGAGACACGTTCCAATATCCAAACATAGTCCTCAAGGATGCATTTCAATTTCAAAATGCAACCCTCAGGAAGCGTTTCCCAAACTGAACGAAGCTCTCAGGAGCACGTTCCAGATTCTAAACGCAAGTCTCAGGGCTGTGTTGATCCATTAGAACGCAAGTCTTAGGATGGAGTCTCACCAACAAAGCACACACCTTGATCTAGTGATATTCGAATAGAACACGATCTTCACGTTTCTTCCTCAGAACGTGACGTGATCCGTCGTGTTCAAAGAGTTCAATGTGGATTCAAGATCCATGTTCAATAATAACCAGTCCCGTCCACTAAAGGACAGGGAGTTCTATCTCCAATCTCACATTCTTTGAGAGAATCTCCCTAAGTATCTAATTTAAGGGAGCTATTTTTGAGGGAAAGTTCAGTGCAACGAGCCGCTCATTCATGTCATTGTGAGCAACTTATCTCTGCAGTCCTCTCAGAGTGCGCATGCTGTAATTCTGAACCAAGGCGGTTAGTGTTTGATCGATTAAAAAACGTCACCCGACCCGCTAAGCAATGATAGCACTACATGAAGAAGGCCTTGAAGACCGAATATCCTACAATTACTATCAATGTGAATGGCAGAGAGAAAGCCATAGCTCATAGTTATGATGATTCTGAGATGAGTCGTTCGCTAACCATTAGGGAAATTTGTGATGAGTTTGAAGAAATATACTGACACACTCGGACTCAGATAAGAGCCATCCCTCCTGTTAATTATAAATGACTGGCTAGAGGAGAAACTTCTGATGATGGACACTCGGCCATCGTGGAGTCTCAGTCCTCAAGTTTTTTTTGTAGCGCATGTGAATCCTATTTACATGACAGGGAGCTTAGGATACCTAGCAAGGAGAGTTGATGAACATCATGCTATGCTCCATGCTCACCAGGAGACTCTCAATCAACTACGATATTTGATGACTCGGCTTGTCGTAGAAAAGGTCCAAAAAGCTGAATCCTCTCGAAAGACGAAACTGTCAAAAAGGAAAGATAAAGTGAATGAGAATTCATACCACAAAGCTCACAGCATAAAGTCTATCTCTAAAGAAGAGAAAGAGGGCGAGAACGAGCACAATCCTCAGTCAGCTAAGATGGAGGAATTAGAAGCGTGTCTCAACGCAATTACCAATAAGAGTGAGCTCCAAGACGATGGAGTAGTGAGGCCTTATCCCATAGAATGGGACACGGCTCCCTACCCATCGAAATTCAAAACCCCGACTCTACAAGCTTTTGATAGCACGAGTTCGCCGAATTAACACATCTATTACTTCAAGTCGCAGACTAGAGATGTGATAGAGAACATAGCCATATTGACATGTTTGTTCATCGACACCCTCAAGGGGGTTACCTTCGAATGGTTTATGAAGTTGCCTGCTGGGTCTATTCAGAAATAGGTAGATCTAGAAAGGCTTTTCTTAGCCAGGTTCTTTAAAGATAACTCAGAATTCTCTATCTTGATCCTTGTCACCACCAAGCAGAGTAAGCGATAATCCATAAAGACCTCTGTGGAGAGGTTCCGAAGTATGGCCCAACAATGTCCATCAGGTATGACACAATTTACTTTGGTGGAAACTTGCAGACCCATCTCCTGGCTCAAATGGGAGTAGCAGAATATCGCTCCTAGAAGCAATTAGTCTCACAAGGAGAGCAGGTAGAAGAGATTGTTGCCTGAGTCAGAGCTGAAGAAGCTAACAAACCGAAGTCGCAAGTGCAACGCAACTAAGGCAATGCTCATACATCCAAGGGAAAGGAGATTCTGACCGCTGATACCAGCACTCGAGCGCCACCTGTGAAGCAAGGTAAGACATCAAATCAACAGAGAGCGCCCAAACAACACTTTTTCAAAGAGGAACATGTGGACACCCTATTCCAGCTACTTCGAAAGAACAACAAGTTGAAACTCCTGAAGTGAAGAAACCCGAAGAAGCAGGAAAGGTGGATGACCCAAACTATTGCCGGTATCACAGAATGTTAGAACATCCAACAAGAAGATGCTATATCTTCAAGGATATTCTGCAACACCTGGTCGATGCTAATGTACTCAAGCTGAAGCCAGAACAGAAGACCGTATCCACCAATTTGATATTAGTCCAATTCAGAGTTTTTCCTCAAATAGCAGCCGCAGACGCTGTTATCTCTATCCCTACGGGAGAAATACACATGAAGAATGCTGACTCGCATGTTCAAAACGATAAAGGTTTGGTACCCCTTACCACTCCGAAAGGAGAGATGATGTAGGTTCATCCCGATTTAATTAAAGATCGGCAATGGACAAGTGCATCAACGAAGAAGAAGAGAGGCAAGGTGAAGTCATCTAATATGATTAGCCCCTCTATAAATGAGAATGATGATCATCTCAAACCTATCATGGACTCAGAAGAAGAGAGGATTGTCCTTGCAATAGATCAAGGAGATAACCCTAGCACCCAATCAGGGAAATTGTATTTGAAAAATTATGGGCAAAACGCTCAAGGAATAGAAGAACAACCCCAAGAGGCTAGGGGTTCTTCTCTTAAGAAGACAATCGACAAAGGGAAACAAAAAGAGCCTTGCTTTAATCAAAACCTTCTCCAACAGGAGACTGGAGGATCAAGCACTCCCTTCCGATTCAACATCATGGCGCAATTAGCTAACATCCCTGCAAGGATCATCCTGTACGAGCTCTTGCGACTATCCAAGACCACATGGAAAGCTCTAATTGAAGCTTTGACGAACACGGAGAGCTTTATTACGCAAGTTACTCCAGTCGCAGAAGCTTCTAAAGGACAATCTTTTCTACAGCGTCTACAAGCCGTAAGAAGTCTGTCAGGCATATCATTCACTCAGGAAGATATATAGATTAAACACAAGCATTATAGACCTCTATACTATACGGGGTATATCGGCTCTTCTGAGATCAGCCGTGTACAAGTTGATCCATACTCAGCACTCAGCATCATGCCATACCGGGTCATGCATGTCCTAGGGATTCCCCTGCACCGGCTGAGTTCTACTCAGACAACCATCTTCGGCTTTAACGCCAACAGCACACGACCCTTGGGTAAAATCAAACTTAGGTGTCAAATCAGAGATCTCAAGTTTGAAGTGACTTGTTACATTATAGATGCGGACACATCTTATAATTTATTGTTAGGATGACCTTAGATTCAGGTGAATCACATTATCCCATCTACTCTTTATCAGGTCATGAAATATACTGACGAGGAGGGAGAAGGGAGAATCCTGATCACCGAGAAGCAACCTTTCAGAGGGGTGGAGAACTTTCACACTGATTCGATCTTTTACTTTGATTCTCAAGAGCTAGAGCAATCAAACGAGGCCGCCAATAGTGGCAACGTGATGCGGCATAAACATGTATCAAAAATGTTACAAGTACAAAATCGTGTCAAGTTATAGTATAAAAAGTTATCGATCCGACGAGGAAGGTGTTTTGTAGGAGAAAATATAAATTGGTTCTTATGTTGTGTGTGTGACAAATAGGAGTGAAGAATAAGTATGATTGTGGAGAGATAATGAGAGTGAAAGTGATAGTGTGTAAATCAATGTGTTTAAGAGTGGATGTGAGTAAAAATAAATGTGATCAACAAGGCAAGAAAGAAGAATGAATAAAATCGAGAAACAAATAAAAATCAAGAATGAAAATAAAATTCAAAAAAGTAAAGATGGCAGATTTAATTAAAGATATGGGTAATCTAGAATTGAATCCACTTCTTAAAAAAGGGTAATTCCCTAGAGGGTTCTAGCCTAAAGGCGAATCAAAAAAATAAAAATGAATAAAAAGAAAAACTAAACCCAAGAGGGTTCTAGCCTCAAGGTGAATAGTATAAGAAATTAAAATCTAACTACAAAATAAATTACAAAATCTAAACTATAAAATAAACTATAAGAATTAAAGATAAAAAAAAATAAATCTACTCTTTAAGCATGAAATAAATCTAATCTATAAGCATGAAATAAATCTAAGACAAGAGGGTTCTAGCCTCTTGGCTATTTAAACAAAAAAAATAAAATCTAACTACAAGCATGTAAATAAATCTAAACTAATAAGCAATAAAAGAGAAATAAAAGAGAAAACAAACCTCCAAATTAATCTTCATCTCCATCTTCATCATCCAACAAAGAGAAGAAAAATTTAAAGTGGTGAAAAAATTATTTTATTAATTGTAACAAAAGTTATAAATTTGAAAGACCTTCTTAATTAAGAGTAACCCTCCTCTCCAAATAGAGTTATAAAAATTTTCACACCCCTAACCCCTCACTCTATCCCTATTTATAGTAAACATCAGTGAATGAGAGCCATTGGATTGAAATCTTATCCAAAATAAGTAAATTTCAGCCATTGATCTGTAACAGAACGACGTAGGTATCGACACCAGCATTGATGCTGGTATCGATACGGGTATCGATACTGGCATCGATGCTGGCATCAATACCCATATGCCTCTTTTTGCAATCCGCTAATTTCCTCTTTCATTTGGTTTTGGCTTTGGGCTTTTGGACTTGGGCTTGGGCTCTTTCATGTATTTGCATATATTCTTCATTAATTCGTGAGCTTTGTTGAGAGAAGAGATATTGGGCTTTTTATTTTTGATTAACCTGCAATTAAAGATAAAAACAATTATTAGTAGCATATTTATTCATATAAAATAGATAATAAGGGTATAAAATTGTAATAAAATGTGATTATCAAATACCCCCACACCTAATTTTTTGCTAGTCCTCGCAAAGAAAGAAAAATGAAAGAAAACTTAACTCACTTTCGTAGTAATCGCGGTTGTATTTAGCGCATATAATAAGCCTTTAAACCCCTAGGTTACCCTAGTGGATGAGTTGTAGTCTCGTGAGGGTTTGCAGTGAATATACCCATAAAATTCGGTCATCTTGCCAATTTAAAGAAGTTAGTAAATAACTAAATTTACTTGATAATTGAAGCTAGTTATTACTCAAGAAAATATTTTTATATATAACTCTAAGGTAAATATCCTAGAAAATCTTCTCATTATAGCAATATAAAACCAAGCTAAACTTAGAAATTTAATTTAAAAGTTTTGAAAAGAACATGCTAACTCTTTGTTTAAAATAATATTCAAGTTGCTTGATCTAAAATATTTTCCAAGACCATATATACAAATATAACTATATAAAACATTTATTAGTATTTTTTTATATTATATATTTTTTTGACTCTTTCTTCCTTGGTGATTTTTTCTACTTTAACGGGCTTTCTATGCAACCATTTAACGAGTTTTGGGCCAATGGATCCCAACCCAATTGGGCTTAGGTCATTAAGTATGGAAATCATTTAACGAGTTTTGGGCCAATGGATCCCAACCCAATTGGGCTTAGGTCATTAAGTATGGAAATACTTCTTGGGCTTAATTACTCGGTCAACTTAGGCTTTATAAGATAGAATCACCTTGAAATTAAGAGTATTTTTTTCTCTTTTGGTGCCCATTTTTCACACTCTTCTTTTGTAAATTTTTTTTATATGTATACGTATATATATTCTGAAAAATATGTAAGTCAAGACACTTTGAAAAATTATTTTTAACTCTAAGCTAAGCATGCATAAATTCCATTATTTTAAATAAAAATCTAAGTTAAGGTTTAAGTGTATACTACTTTGAAAATTATTTCTTAAGAAATTTATTTAGAGTTATCATAAAAGGTAAACTTGAGTAAATAACAAACAAGAGATTAGAAAATTTAAAATTTATCAAATAAATCAATTATTACATAACTCTATCAATTTGGCAAGTGACGATATTTTTATAATTTTTTTTAGGAAAAGGGAAAAATAACAAAAATGCAACTAAAAATGTAAAATAAAGAGAAAAAATAACTAATTCCCACCCCCACACCAAAATTTTGTATTATCCTTAATGCAAACTCTATGATGAACAAAGTAAAGCAGATAAGAAGTAAAGTACTTACATTTGATCAGTTGATAAAAATCTGCAATTATATTTGTTCTGAGGAAGATAGAATCAAAAATTTATTCTTCTTTTTTTCTTTTTTTATCTTTTTTTTACAACTGAACAAGAAACTCTAAAATAAGAGAAGATTTTATTATGCTGAAATAAACAAAATAAATAAGGTAGAATAAAATATTCAACATGAAGAGCTCATGTTCTACATTAAATCCTACCTTATTACTGAAAATTCTTCCCCGGGTTTTAAACAAATTCAAAATGATATAATCAATACTGTGCTGAAACTCCAAGCATATCAGGATGTTCAATAATTCTTGTGGCAATGGAAGGTAGGTATTATTGGTGTCATGCATTTCAAAATGATATAATCAATATTGTGCTGAAACTCCAAGCATATCAGGGTGTTCAATAATTCTTGTGGTAATGGAAGGTAGGTATTATTGGTGTCATGCATTTTAAACTTAAATTCTTGATTTATGAATGTTTGTTTTCTAACAACCAAATTTTCTTTAACAATTTCCTCAACCCCATGATTCATGGCTGATGTGTAAAAATTTGGTTATTGTTTATTTTCCAAAAATCTTAGTTCATCAAGAAAGAGTTCTTCAAAGTTTAGTTCAAAGCAGCAATTGTTTAACACAGTTTCCTTATTTTGATAAACCTGATCTGCTTCTCCTAATATTTTCAGCTCCTCATCAAAAATTTCCTTAAAACTTGGATCTGACTCTTCTTCTTCTTCCTTTGGTCTTTCCTGAATTGTGTTATCAGAAGGAGAATGAATTGGAACAAGAATTTGGCTTAAAGGTGTCATTTCCTGATTATCAACCTGTTTTCCTGACTATAGTGCGTTCATTTGAGTGTCCTTAGGATTGACCACGGGTTGACTTAGAATTTCTCCTTCCTCTTCTTCACTTATGGCACTAGCTAGTTGATCAATATAGGTTTCTAATCTAGATATGGCTTGAGTGTTAGAGTTAAGTATGAGTTCGGTTGATTTCATAAAGGAGTTCATCGTGTAGGATATTTGAGTTAACATATCTGTGGCTAGTGTGGAGGCTTTAATTATGATTTCAAAACCTTTTTCCAAAATATTGAGACGTTCATCATGATCTGTATCAAGAGGAGTGTGAGTTATAACTTGATGATAAGAAGACTGATTTTGATATGACAGACTGGGTTGTTGAAATTATGGATGAGAATTGAAAGGAACTATATTTCCCCTAGGAAAATGTTGGGTCGAAGAGAGAGTGAAGTTTTGAGTTCCGGAGTGGTTTTCCTGATTCCATGTAATGTTTTAGTAACTTGTCCAACCTGGGTTGTAGGTTGGAAAAAATAGATCATTCACCGAATACTGAGATGAGCTCTCTACAAACTCCGAGCTTCATTAGGGATTTCAATCCTATTGGGATAACATACATTTTGAAAAACATGTGGATTAGCCATTTGTTCAAAACGAATTTGTCGATGTGTATTGTCCCTAATCCACGATTTGCATGCAACAAAAACAATTTATTTTTATACTTTTTTTAAAGAAAAAATAAAATTTAGTTTTTTTGAAGAAAAAGGAAAAACAAATAAAAAACAATCACTTTTCAATTATATTAACTCTAGGGTTAAGCCTAACTCAGCTAGACCAGCTCCTTACCAAAAATTCCTTAAGTGAAAAGATAAAAGTTTTACTCGGTTAGTTAGCCAGGTAAGCATAGGAACAAAGGTTGATCAGAGATCGATTAAGTACCTCGTTCCTTACAGAGCGTTTTACGCAACCCTTAAACCTTGCCTTAGACACCAACTAATCCAAGATAACTTAAACCGGTTCACCTAAAGATTCTTTGTTCCTTATTGAGCTTGATTCCTTATGGCCAATGTCTAATGAGTTTTATTAGGCTTGGTTTGTGTAGTGATAAATTTGTGATTTTTGGGTTAAGGAAAGGGTGATGAAATCCCTCACCTTATCTTGACTATGGGGTTTTGCCCTTAAAAATATTTTCAAGTGTGTGCCAAACCAAGATGCTCAAATCACTTTGGTTAATTCCTACTAACTATCTGAAATGCAACCCTAAGAATTAAAAGCGACTAAAAATGATGGTAAAAAGAAAATCTTTTTTTTAGGGTTAACAATCAGACAATGAGAAGGGAGAAAATTGTTTGGATTTATTATCTTGTTAGTCAATGTCAAAGTGGAGGGTGAATTTTATTATGGTCAACAAAAATAAAATCTTTTTTTTAGATCCTAATTGTCACTAATTGTGAGAAACTAGCTAAAGATGTGGAATTGAAAATATTAGGAAGAAGACTTACCACAAGCGAATCTCCAAATCCTTAATCTCCAATCCTTGACCTTTAATCTCCAAGTAGTTCTTTCATAAGAAACACACAAGTTAAAGAACCAAAATAATAAAAACCAACTTAAGCATCCTCCCCGGCAACGACACCAAAAGCTTGATGCGGCATAAACATGTACCCAAAATGTTGCAAATGCAAAACCGTGTCAAGTTATAGTATAAAAAGTTATCGATCCCACGAGGAAGGTGTTTTGTAGGAGAAAATATAAATTGGTTCTTATGTTGTGTGCGTGACAAATAGGAGTGAAAAATAAGTGTGATTGTGGAGAGATAATGAGAGTGAAAGTGATAGTGTGTAAATCAATGTGTTTGAGAGTGGATGTGAGTAAAATTAAATGTGATCAACAAGGCAAGAAAGAAGAATGAATAAAATTGAGAAACAAATAAAAATCAAGAATGAAAGTAAAATTCAAGAAAGTAAAGATGGCTGATTCAATTAAAGATATGGGTAATCTAGAATTGAATCAACTTCTTAGAAAATGATGATTCCCTAGAGGGTTCTAGCCTAATGGCGAATTAAAGAAAATGAAAATGAATAAAAAGGAAAACTAAACCCAAGAGGGTTCTAGCCTCAAGGTGAATAGTATAAAAAATTAAAATCTAACTACAAAATCTAAACTATAAAATAAATTGTAAGAATTAAAGATAAGAAAATAAATCTACACTATAAGCATGAAATAAATCAAATCTATAAGCATGAAATAAATCTAAGGTAAGAGGGTTCTAGCCTCTTGGCTATTTAAACAAAAAAATAAAATCTAACTACAAGCATGTAAATATATCTAAACTAATAACCAATAAAAGAGAAATAAAAGAGAAAACAAACCTCCAAATTAATCTTCATCTCCATCTTCATCATCCAACAAAGAGAAAAAAAAATTAAAGTGGTGAAAAAATTATTTTATTAATTGTAACAAAAGTTACGAATTTAATAGGCCTTCTCAATTAAGAGTAGCCCTTCTCTCCAAATGGAGTTACAAAAATTTTCACACCCCTAACCCCTTACTCTCTACCCATATTTATAGTAAACATCAGTGAATGAGAGTTATTGATTGAAATCTTATCCAAAATAAGTAAATTTTAGTCATTGATCTGTAACAGAACGACGTAGGTATCGATACCAGCATCGATTCTGGTATCGATACGGGTATCGATGCTGGCATCGATGCTGGCATCGATACCCATATGCCTCCTTTTGCAATTCGCTAATTTCCTCTTTCATTTGGCTTTGGCTTTGGGCTTTTGGACTTGGGCTTGGGCTCTTTCATGTATTTGCATATATTCTTCATTAATTCATGAGCTTTATTGAGAGAAGAGATATTGGGCTTTTTATTTTTTAATTAACCTGCAATTAAAGATAAAAATAATTATTAGTGGCATATTTATTCATATAAAATAGATAATGAGGGTATAAAATTATAATAAAATATGATTATCACAACGAAACTAACATCGAGCCCGATCCTGAGGATGATTGTCCTTGGGAGTTTAATTTTAATGTAATGGGTCAAAATGAGAACAATAACAATGTACCGAGAGAGGGCGAGTGGTACATTAATGAAGATTTTAATTTGGCGTACTTGTGTGATGTTTCCTCTGAATATGAGCAAATAGAGACTGATACAAATGGAGATACTGATTCATGGCGCCCATTGTACACCGAGAAATTACCCACTTTGCCTCTAAAATCATCCTTCGCCACATTCAAAGAGATGAAGGATGTGTAGAAGGCTTTCTTCATGGTCCCGTCTAAAAATAAAGTGCAAAAGCCAATCTACTTTGGTAAAATCAATTTCGAATTACCCGGTCCCGAAAGTTTAGAAGATGATCTTGGAACTCCACAATTCTATTATTATGAACCCAATTCCATCCATATGATGAGAAGAATGGGTTATAACTTTGGTAAATAGGAAGGTTTAAACTTCGAGAAAAGAAGGCGAACACCAATTCGATCTTTCGCTCCAAAAGGAAAACCTCCTAATTATTACCATAAAACTAGAAGAGAGTTAGGTTATGTCTTAACTTCTCCCCTTTCAAAAGACAAGATCGGCAACTATATGTGTCAAGATCATTCATCCGGAACATCCTCATGGGAATCTGATGTAAGTGTCAGAGCAATATTTAAAAGCATGTCCGTGAACATGGGTTCTGTTAGTCATCCGATTGAAGATGTAGAGGATGACCAAGAATTGATTGAATCAACCAACGATTCTTGGATCAAACGCATTAACATCTTGTGGGATATGTGCTTCGAACAGCGTGCGCCACCCACCAAAGATAAGGTGATCCATGTAAACATGGGGGATGAATCTAATCCTAAGTCAATCTTCATAAGCCAGAGCTTATCACCACCTCAGAAAGAAGACCTCATATCTCTCATCTGAGAATATATAGATATCTTCGCTTGGAATTATGAAGACATTGTAGAACCCCGTATTTTGTTAGAAGTATATGTGAATTATTAATGTATAAATAATGTTATTTCTGATAAATGACTTAAGGTCATAGAGATACTTGGTAATAAGTTGTTAGTCATGTATGAGTGTGGTTTCATAGAGTTTCGTACATTGGTTTTGGCTGTACATCAAAACATGCACGAAATCTGGATTTAGTGTCTGCTCAGTCGACTGATGAGTCGACTCATGAGTTGACTAATGAGTCGACTGATGAGTCGACCTATGAGTCGACTGACGGGCTGATTTAGGGTTTTTTTTAGTTGCGGGTTTGGTTGGATTTTGTTCCGGTTTTAACCGTAATATATATATACTATTTTACCTGAAACCAACCCAAAAACCCATCAGAATCCCAGAGAAACCCTAGCCCCTCTCTCCCCTCAAACCCTAGTTCGTTTTGATGATTTTGGAGGAGTTTCGGAGGAGTTTTCAGTGGGATCTTTGTGGTGCTGTCGAAGGGGATCGTCCTCTCATCGGATTCAGGAGTTTACAACACTTCAGAGTCGAGTAACATCTCGTCCAATCCTACACCCACTGTTTGTATGCTTTTATTTGGTTTTATTTCGGTTTTATTGAGCCTAAATCACTATTTGTGTATAAAAAATAGATCTTTATAGCATATGATGCGAAAATAGAATGTTTTCAGTTTATAAAAGCTCACAAATGAATTTGTAAAAGTAGATCCAGATCTGGAATTTGTTTAAACATGGGTTTTATTGTAATTTAATGGTTTCAATACGCTTTTAAACATGAATAAATATGTTTAGGGTTTTAATATAAAATATTGCATGTAAATCTTTTCGTTTCTGTTGATATACATGTGTTAGAATTGGATATTTATTGCTGGACATGAACAAGAGAACCTTAGTTTATCAATGTTTGCACAAAACTGGGGATTCTCTGCTCAGTTGACCAATGAGTCGACTCATGAGTCGACTTATGAGTCGACTGATGAGTCGACCAATGAGCCGACTGATGGAGAAATCTTCAGTTTTGTGTTTTGTCTGGTCGACTTATAAGTCGACTGATGAGGAGTTTCCTTCTTTTGTACTTCTTCAGTTTGGATCTGTTTGAGTTGCTTTTTGGGGTCGCCTCGATTACCTGACACTAGTTTACAATGTTAGTGATTTATTAGTACATGTGAGATGACTTTTGACACAAGTACTGATACGCACACCGAGGCACGTGTGACATGAGTCTAGGTGTATCATTTGAATATATATATATCGACACATACACTTCGCATAACTTATATTTAGTCCTCGTGTTGGACACTCATTCCTTTTAGTCCTCGTGTTGGACATTCATTTTATTCAGTCCATGCGTTGGACATTGGTTATATTTAGTCCATGCGTTGGACATTTGGTTATATTCAGTCCATGCGTTGGACATTGGTTATATTCAGTCCATGCGTTGAACATTCATTACTTTCAGTCCATGTGTTGGACGTTTACTTCATGCAGTCCATGTGTTGGACATTTAATCTATATAGTCTATGTATTTGGACACTTAATCATTTTCGGACTGGAAGTAGAGATGGGTTTTGTATTCTTTTAATTTATTTGTTCCTATATTAGATTTCGGGTTTTGGTATTTAGGGATTTACAATTTGAGATACAAGGTATATACATGAGGGTTTCCTTGTTTAGATTATTTCGCTCGACGTACCTATGCTCGTGTTGTAATTTACTAACTACTAAAATCCTCTTATACATAGGTATTTAAAATTTTGAGCTACATGGTTTATACATGAGGGTTTCCTTTTTTGGATTATTTCACTCAACATACTTATGCTCGTGTTGTAATGACCTATATAGGATCAGTGATTTCATATATATATGTATTAACTGTATTTTCTGTATACAACGAGCCCTTTCCCTTAGGGTTGGTTGTGATGTTGCTCGCTAGCGCTTTGACGCTCGTTGTCCCTCCCCCTTTCCGGTAACGAGCCAGGAGCCCGGAGAGTCGCAGGTTGATGGCGTTGCACTTTAGCTACAGCCGTTTATTATAGTTCTATTTTTTTTCTTTTGAACTCCACTATAGAACTTTGTTAGACATTTGAGAGTTTATCCTAGAAGTTGCAAAGGCTGTGTGCCTTGTTCCCTTTTATTCAGACAATTGTATTTGAGATTTGTTAAGAAGTTCCCGTTTATTCATTTCAGACATTGACTTGTACTTCAGTATGTTGGATGATGAAGTATTTATTTGATTCTCTATGATTTCATCAGTTGACTCTTGTATTATCTTTTACTTGCTTTTGTACCTACACCTGTTATTAACTCTACTAGAGAGATAGTAATTGTGATGGTGAAACATGTTATTGCACGTTGTAGTGCATGGCAGGATTGACATTCTTGGTTTCACCTTGGACTGCAGCCTTGTGTGAACCCATAGGCGTCTTAGTTGGTATCAGAGCTCTGGTTCCAGTATCCTTAGGGTCATCCAGTGTCGAGTCGTGGAGCTAGGATAGAGTTTCTTAGGATTCATGTATAGAATCCGATAAGAATTTTCTAGTATGAGTGAGGACGATATATGCGTATATCTCAAAAATTTGAGAATTTTTTTATAACTATTTTTGTTTAAAAGTATTTGTGTGAATACTGTGTGTTGTGAAAATCGTATGGTGATTCGTTATGTATGTATATGTATCTATTTTGACTCATGAACTCTTCTTGTTATATGCTCAGATGTCAGAGTATCGTATGCCAAATAATCAGAGATCTGGTCAGGCTGATCCACACTAAACTCTACCCGATCCACATCAGGCACAACCGAAGCCGCAGCAGGCTCCCCAGTACCTGATAGATCGTATGGCTCCCCTAGTCGCTAGGATAGCAGCAATCGAGGAGCTTGTGGCAAATCATATTGCACCACCACCACCACCACCAGTAGCTGAAACCATCATTTCTCGGGAAAATGGGACGGGTAAGTTTCAGATGGAAAAGGAAGGGAGTGCTAAGAGAGGGCACACCGGAGACAAGGGTAAGAACAAGAGACCCTTGCCTGGACCTCAACAACATCAGCATGGCCCTCATAAGAAGGGACCCCAGCATGATCAGAGAGCGCGTCAACAGCGCAAGTTCCGAGGAACTTGTTTTAACTATCGCAAGGTCAGACACAAGGCATTAGAGTGCCGCAGTGCACCAACAAGAGCTCAGAAGGGAAATGGTCTGAATCAGCAGCAGCAGAAGACTGAGGAGAAGGTTCTAGCAGTTCAGGAGGTTCCCAAGGGGCAGATTGTCCCATATTCTCCAGCACCAGCGGCAGAATAGTTTTCAGCCTCCGGCAGAGTCTATGTAGTGGTTCCGCATGATCATGGAGCTAGCAGAGCAGTTGTGGAGGGTACGTTCCTCATAAATCCTTTTCCCGCCTGTATTCTTTTCGATTCGGGAGCTTCGTATTCTTTCATTTTGTATGCTTTTATGACTAGACTCCAAATCGTAGCTCAGCCCCGAGACATTTCATTATCAGTTTTTCATCTCTTTAGAGGTTTCGCTTCTGGAGAGTGTTTGTCGGAGGTGTATTATTAGTCTAGATGAGTCGGAGTTTGTCATAGATTCGATAGTGTTGCATGTGTCCGAGTTCGATGTCATCCTTGGTATGGATTGGTTGGCTTCCTACCATGTTAGTATTGGCTGCTTTGCGAAGAAAGTCAACTTGTGAGCGTCCGATGGGTCCGAGTTGATTGTAGCAACCTCTCAGGACAACCGTTTTGCGGAGTCATTTCTAGCATACATCGAGAAGGTGATGCGACGGGATCAGAGTAATGATTTATTAGAGACTGGAGTTGTCTCAGGGTATCAGGATGTCTTTCAGAACATACCTGGGTTACCTCCTGTGTGAGAGGTTGAGATTTACATTGAGTTGCAGCCGGGCACAGCCCCGATATCCCGCGCACCCTATCGCATGGTACCAGCTGAGATGAGAGAGCTTCTGACCCAGTTGGACGAGTTGTTAGCTCAGGGTTTTATTCGTCAGAGTCTTTCTCTGTGGAGAGCGCCGGTCCTCTTCGTGAAGAAGAAGGACGGCAGTATGAGAATGTGTGTTGATTATAGATAGTTGAATAAGGTCACTATCCAGATTTGATAGGATTTATGACTTGTTCGATCAGCTGTGCGAAGCGCAACATTTCTCGAAGATTTATCTTTGTTTTAGGTTATTGTAGCTGCGAGTTCGGGAGATGGATTTATTTTCCCAAAGCTGTTTTTCCTAATTCGATATGAATCTTCCGAGTTTCTGGTTATGCCGTTTGGATTGGCTCATATACCCGTGGTATTCATAGATTTGATGAATTGGGTTTTTTGTCCCTTCTTGGACTAGTTTGTAATCGTCTTTATCATATGTTCGAGATCGGAGGCAGAACGCGAACAACATTTTCGGATTGCTTTGCAGACTCTACAGGAGCATCATTTATATACCAAGTTCATCAAATGCGAGTTTTGGCTTTCAGAAAATCAGATTTCTCAGCCACGTCATCAGCAGAGAGGGCATAGCAGTGGATCCGGCTAAAGTTATAGTAGTTCTTGATTGGGAACCGCTGAAGATGGTGACAGAGATTCGAAGCTTTTGGGTTTAGCCGGATATTACAGGAAGATAATGCAGGACAATTATGGTCTATGCAGATGCATCATTGGTAGATTTAGGAAGCGTCTTGATGCAGAATCAGAGGGGAGTAGTGTGTATCTCGCGGCAATTGAGAGTACATGAGCAGAACTACCCTACTCACGATTTGCAGTTAGCAGCAGTAGTATTCGCGCTGAAGGCGTGGAGACACTACTTGAATAGAGTGCAGTTTGAATTGTTCACAGACCATCAGAGTCTGAAGTATGTTTTCTCTCAGAAGGAACTCAACCAGAGACAGAGAAGGTGGATCGAGTTTATCAAGGATTATAGGTTTGCGATTCAGTATCATCCGGGGAAGGCGAACGTCGTAGCAGATGTTTTAATCAGGAAGCGTCGACATCGGGTTTCAGCTTCGAGATGCTCATTGCATAGAGATCTTCTCGTTCTTAGCCAGTTTGATTTTTAGAACAGAGATTTATGGAACCAGTGCATTGTTGGGAGCTTTGTCAGTGCAGCCATCTTGGAGTTATGGAGTTGTCATAGCTCAGTTGGAGGACTCTTGGATTCAAATCTGAAAGAAGGAGATTACCAAATAGGCTAAGACTAATTAGGCCATTGGGACAGATAGAAATCTACGGAAGAAGGATAGACCATTTATGATAGCTAGTGCAGAGCTTAAGAGGGAGTTATTAGATGAAGCACATCGTACTTGGTACATGGTACATTCAAGGACTACTAAGATGTACAAGGACCTAAAGAGACACTTTTGGTGGAGTGATATGCGTAGAAAGGACTACTAAGATGTACAAGGACCTAAAGAGACACTTTTGGTGGAGTGATATGCGTAGAAAGATTTTAAGAGTATGTAGCTAAGTGTCTTACCTGCCAGCAAGTGAAGGCGGAACATCAGAGAACGGCAAGAACACTTCAGCCATTACCCATTTCGAAGTAGAAGTGGGCGGTTATTACTATGGACTTTATCGTGGGGTTGTCGAAGTCAAAGGAAGAGAATGATTCTGTTTGGGTGATAGTGGATAGACTAGTGAAGTCAGCACATTTTATTTCCAGTGAGGACTAACTATACAGTTGAGACATATGCGAGGATATTTATTCAGGAAATTATTCGACTATATGGAATTCCAGATACGATAGTATCAGATCGAGGTTCAGTGTTCATTCCATATTTTTGGAAGAGTTTTCAGGATTAGTTGGCAACAGATTTATCTTACAGTAGTGCATTTCCACCCGCAGACAAATGGTCAGACGGAGAGAGTAAATCAGATGTTGGAAGACATATTGTGGGCTTGTGTCATTGACTTTCAAGGTAGTTGGGAGGATCATTTTCCGCTAATAGAGTTCGCTTGTATTGACTTTCAAGGTAGTTGGGAGGATCATTTTCCGCTAATAGAGTTCGCTTGTAACAACAGTTATCAAGCGACAATTGGTATGGCTCCGTATGAAGCATCTTCCGCTAATAGAGTTCGCTTGTAACAACAGTTATCAAGCGACAATTGGTATGGCTCCGTATGAAGCATCGTATGGGAGGCCTTGCAAACCGCCTATATATTGGGTAGAGCCAGAGGATAGTTTAATGCTTGGGCCAGAGCTTATGAGACAGACTACTGAGAAAGTAACATTGATCAAAGAGAGGATTCTAGCCACCCAGAGTTGGCAGAAGAGCTATGCAGATAAGAGACGAAGACCCTTAGAGTTTTAGGTTTGAGATGCGGTTATGCTGAAGGTATCGCCTATGAAAGGCGTTCAGCGATTCGGAAGATGGGGAAGCTTGCACCGAGATATATTGGACCCTTCCGGATTTTGGAGCGCATTAGAGTTGTGTCATACAGACTAGATCTTCTAGGATCGATGTCTACTATACACAATATATTTCATGTTTCTATGCTCAAAAAACACTTGCATGATGAGGAGCAGCGGTGAGTATTGGATGCACCAGAGATTGAGCTTTAGGAGGATTTGACTACTATTAAGATTCCAGTTGGTATTCTTGCCAGGGAGGACAAGAGGCTTAGAAACAAAGTGATTCCTTTAGTGAAAGTTCGGTGGAACCGAAGAGGCATTGAGGAGATTTCGTGGGAGCGCGAAGAGGACATGCGTCGCGACTATCCACACATGTTTGAGCAGGTAAATTAAAGCTTTTTGTATGATTTATATATGGCTTATAGATTCAATTGTGGCGAAGTTTATACTTAACACTAAAATGAGGGTATTACCACTTATCTCCTAAGTACTTAGAACATATGGTATATATATGAGGGGTTTCTTGGTTGGATTTTTCGCTCGATGTACTTGTTCCATTTAGTTAGAGGCTAAGTGAGGGTATTTACATTTTAGAAAGTTAATTGTTGGCATCTAAGATGATTTTTCTGAGAGCGCGAAGATAATATGTAGCGCTACTTCCTGCATTTATTGAGGAAGTGAATTAATTTATGTGCATGAGTATCTGTGTGATTATATTTAGATTTAACGCTAGGATGAGGATAATTCCGCTCAATTTTTAACCTTTTGGAACACATTGTATATATATGGGGGGTTCCTTGTTTGGATTTTTCGCCTGACGTACTAGTTCCATTTGATTAAGGGTTGAGTGGGCATATAGTCATCCTGGATTGTTAAATATAAATATCATTTTATGCTCGTCTAGAGTGATACTATTCGTTTGAATATGCCTTCTGAATTTCGAGGACGAAATTCTTTTAAGGGGGGAAGAATGTAGAACCCCGTATTTTTTTAGAAGTATATGTGAATTATTAGTGTATAAATAATTTTATTTGTGATAAATGACTTAAGGTCATAGAGATACTTGGTAACAAGTTGTTAGTCATGTATGAGTATGGTTTCATAGAGTTTCGTGCATTGGTTTTGGCTATAAATCAAAACATGCACGAAATCTGGATTTAGTGTCTGCTCAGTCGACTCATGAGTCGACTAATGAGTCGACTGATGAGTCAACCTATGAGTCGACTGACGGGCTGATTTCGGGTTTTCTTTTAGTTGCGGGTTTGGTTGGGTTTTGTTCGGTTTTTAACCGTAATATATATATACTATTTTACCCGAAACCAACCCAAAAACCTATCGTTATCCCAGAGAAACCCTAGCCCCTCTCTCCCCTCAAACCCTAGTTCGTTTTGGTGATTTTGGAGGAGTTTCGGAGGAGTTTTCAGCGAGATCTCTGTGGTGCTGTCGAAGGGGATCGTCCTCTCATCGGATTCAGGAGTTTACAACACTTCAGAGGCGAGTAACATCTCGTCCAATCCTACACCCACTGTTTGTATGCTTTTATTTGGTTTTATTTCGGTTTTATTGAGCCTAAATCACTATTTGTGTATAAAAATAGATCTTTATAGCATATGATGCGAAAATAGAATGTTTTCAGTTTATAAAAGCTTACAAATGAATTTGTAAAAGTAGATCCAGATCTGGAATTTGTTTAAACATGGGTTTTATTATGATTTAATGGTTTCAATACGCTTTTAAACATGAATAAATATGTTTAGGGTTTTAATATAAAATATTACATGTAAATCTTTCGTTTTTGTTGATATACATGTGTTAGAATTGGATATTTATTACTGGACATGAACAAGAGAACCTTAGTTTATCAATGTTTGTAGAAAATCATCGAAAGTAGTAAAACTGGGGATTCTCTGCTTAGTCGACCAATGAGTCGACTCATGAGTTGACTTATGAGTCGACTGATGAGTCGACCAATGAGTCGACTGATAGAGAAATCTTTAGTTTTGTGTTTTGTCTGGTCGACTTATAAGTCGACTGATGGGTCGACTTATTAGTCGACTGATGAGTCGACCAATGAGTCGACTGATGAGGAGTTTTCTTCTTTTGTACTTCTTCAGTTTGGATCTGTTTGAGTTGCTTTTCGAGGTCGCCTCGATTACCAGACACTAGTTTACAATGTTAGTGATTTATCTGTACATGTGAGATGACTTTTTACACAAGTACCGATACGCACACCGAGGCACGTGTGACATGAGTCTAGGTGTATCATTTGAATATATATATATATATATAGATTACCAGACACTAGTTTACAATGTTAGTGATTTATCTGTACATGTGAGATGACTTTTTACACAAGTACCGATACGCACACCGAGGCACGTGTGACATGAGTCTAGGTGTATCATTTGAATATATATATATATATATAATATGTAGTCCATGTGTTGGACACCCACTACATCAGTTTAGACCTTAAGAGTCAACACCTATACTTGCATAGGCTGGACACGACATTTATACGAGTTGTGACACGACACCGTAATTAAGTCTGAGATGAGTTTGCCTTCTTTTATTAATGTTTCTTGTATTAGATTTTGGGTTTGGTATTTAGGGATATACAATTTGAGATACAAGGTATATACATGAGGGTTTCCTTGTTTGGATTATTTCGCTCGACGTACCTATGCTCGTGTTGTAACTTCCTAAATACTAAAATCCTCTTATACATAGGTATTTACAATCTGAGCTACATGGTATATACATGAGGGTTTCCTTGTTTGGATTATTTCGCTCGACGTACTTATGCTCACGTTGCAAATACCTAAATAGGATTTGTGATTTTATATATATGTTATAACTGTATTTTATGTATACAACGAGCCATTTTCCCTTGGGGTTGGTCGTGATGTTGCTCGCTAGCGCTTTGACGCTCGTTGTCCCTCCCCCTTTCAGGTAACGAGCCAGGAGCCCGGAGAGTCGCAGGTTGATGGCGAGGCACTCTAGCTTTAGTCATTCTATTATAGTTGTATTTTATTTTTGAGCTACACTGTAGGCTTTTGTTTAGAAATTTTGAGAGTTTATTCAAGAAGTTGTAAAGGCTATGTGCCTTATTTCCTTTTATTCAGACATTTGTATTTGAGACTTATTGAGAAGTTCAAGTTATTCATTTCAGACATTGACTTATACTTCGGTATGTTAGATGATGAAATATTAATTTGATCTCAATTATTTTATCAGTTGACTCTTGTATTATCTTTTACTTGCTTTTGTACATACACCTGTTATTTGACTCTACTAGAGAGATAGTAATTGTGATGGTAAAACATGTTATTGCACGGTGTGGTGCATGGCAGGTTTGACATTCTTGGTTTCACCTTGGACTGCAGCCTTGTGTGAACCCAGGAGCGTCACAATAACTCCACTACACGTATTTGTTTATCCGCACAAGGGTGCGAAGAGGTTGATGCACCTATGTTAGTTGTTTATCCGCACGAACGTGCGAAGAGGTTGATGTACCTGTGATAGTTGTCGATCCGCACGATGTTGCGATGATATCTACTTGTCGATGAGCACCGCCCAATACCACTTGGGATAGGGCATCGATATACCCTTCATACAGGCCATTTAGTCGGGTCTTAGGGTGCTTAATCTAGCAGTCCGTTCCGCACTAGAGTGCGATGAGGCTTGTGAGTTATATTTCTCGGATGCCTATTTTGTAGTCCATTCCGCACTTAGGTTACGCACTGTGATGCAATGAGACTAATGAGTCGTGTACATTGTTTAGGATACCGACATGGTAGTCGTTCCATGGGCGAGGCTTAGGTTATGTTTCATCAGATGACGAATGTGGTTGGCAAATTATCGATCAAATTGCTAACAAAGCCAAGAAGGGATACTCTCCCGATGCTTCAGAGTGGGACTCCGATACAAGTCTGGGAGAAGTTTTCAAAACCCTAATGGCGAACATGACTACAGCTGATCCATCCACCATGGAAGACGACGATCAAATGCCAACATGGGAAGACCCGTGGGTTCACCATCTGAATATGCAGTATGGCGATAGGTTCGAGCAAAGAGAACCACCCACTGAAGATAAAATAGTCCAGATTAACATGGGTGATGAAGCTAACCCAAAGCCTATATTCATCAGCGACAGTCTTCCCCCAGATGAGAAGGAGGAATTGATTGCTCTCATCAGGGAATATATCGACGTCTTCGCATGGAATTATGAAGACATGCCAGGGCTCGACCCCAATGTCGCAATGCACCGCCTCGATATCAAGCCGGATGCCAAACCTGTCAAGCAACAGCAAAGACGGTTTCGTCCGCAGATTATGGAAGCCATTGAGGCAGAGGTTAAGAAGTTGATCGAATCAGGATTTATCCGAGAGGAACAACATCCAGACTGGTTAGCCAACATCGTTCCCGTCATGAAGAAGAATGGCAAAATCAGGATTTGCATCGACTTCAGGAACCTGAATGAAGCATGTCCGAAAGACGATTTCCCTCTCCCGATCACGGATGTCATTATCGACAATACATGTGGATTTGAGAGGATGTCCTTCATGGATGGATTTTCGGGATATAACCAGATCAAGATGCATCCAGAGGATGAGAAGCATACGGCGTTTAGAACACCCCTCGGCGTTTTCTGCTATACGGTGATGCCTTTCGGCCTGAAGAATGCCGGTGCCACATACCAGCGAGCGATGACTAAGATTTTCCAAGAACATCTCAGGAAAACAGTCGAATGTTACGTTGATGATTTGGTTGTGAAAAGCCGCAACAAGGAAGATCACATCAAGGATTTGAAGACAATGTTCGATCTCATGAGGAGTCATCAGTTGAAGATGAACCCCACTAAATCATTTCTTGGAATGTCCAGCGGAAAATTTCTTGGGTTCGTCGTCACCACTAAGGGTATACATATCGATCCTGATAAGGTGAAGGCGATACATGAATTGCAGCCCCCGAGGAATCTGAGAGAACTCAGAGGATTGCAAGGGCGTTTAGCTTATATCCGGCGTTTCATCTCAAATCTTTCTGGGAAGTGCCAACCGTTCTCTAAGCTGAACAAGAAAGGAGTATCATTCATCTGGGATGATGCCTGCCAAAAAGCGTTCGAAGATATCAAAACATATCTGGCGAACCCTCCTGTTCTCGTTGCACCGAAATCTGGTAAACCGTTCTTGATTTATCTCAAGGCGATGAACCACTCGATAAGTGCCTTACTAGCGCAAGACGATGATAACGGTCACGAACAGGCAGTTTATTACCTCAGTCGGACCTTGGTAGGCGCTGAGTCTCGATATCCGATGATTGAGAAAGAATGCCTTGCATTGGTATTTGCGATGCAAAAGATGCGGCATTACCTAGTGGGACAGACGATCTACGTTATCTCCAACGTTAATCCAGTACGGGTGTTTATGACGCAACCGGCCTCTATGAATTGGCGACTAGCGAAGTGGGCCCTTCTCTTGTCCCAATACGATTTGCACTTCAAGCAGCAGAAGTCGATAAAAGGACAGGCGATTTGTGACCTTTTGGCGGCAAACCCGACCACAGATACGGCAGAAGTATATGATGACTTGCCGGATGAAACCCACGAGGTTAACACCACATCACACCAACAAGTATGGCAATTATACTTCGATGGTGCCTCAAGGGCAGTTAATAGAGTAATAACCCCGGGATGTCCTACAGTTTCCTCTGGAGTTGGAGTCGTCTTAATCTCCCCTGGAAAGCACGTGATGCCTCGGGCTTATTCGTTGACTAGTCCGTGCTCCAATAATGTTGCCGAATACAACGCGCTTCTCATTGGACTCAGTTTCGCCAAAGAGCTGGGGGTCGAATATCTCGAAGCTTTTGGAGATTCGCAATTGATAGTCAACCAAGTTCGCGGTGAGTATGAAGTCAGGAATCAAGACCTGATCCCGTACCACCAGGAAGCCATCAAAATGGCGGAATCTTTCGAAGAATTCTTTATTGAATACATCCCTCGTCTCCAGAACGCTTATGCAGACGCACTGGCGGCACTAGCAGTATCACTGGCACAGCCTCCCGAAGCTGAGCTGTTAGTCACAGTACGGACGCATCAACTCTGCGTACCCATATACAGTACGGAGATTGAAGAAGAAGAGGATAGAAACGTGAACGCCAAAGAGGTGAATTCAACTCAAATTGGGTCTGAGTCCCGAGATTGGCGTTTTCCTATCATCGACTACGTCCAATATGGTATCTTGCCAGAGGATGTAAAAGAAAAGGAATCAATCCGCCGAAGAGCTCCAAGATTCTTCTATAATACTGAAACCCATACATTATACCGTAGAGGGTACGACGGTCTTTTACTCCGATGCCTTTCGAACAGAGAAGCAAAGGAAGTTCTTAAGGAAGCACACGAAGGAGAATGTGGTGCGCATCAGCCCGGTCCTAAACTGTATGATCGCATCAGGAGGATGGGATATTTCTGGCCAACGATGGTTCGTGACGCAATCGAATACGCACGAGAATGCCACGCTTGCCAGATACATGCGAATTATATGCATCAACCGCCAGAGCAGTTGCACACGTCAACCACGTCTTGGCCGTTCGAGACTTGGGGCATGGACATAGTCGGTCCTATTTTTCCCCCTTCAGTCAAAGGTGATCGGTTCATCCTCGCGATCACAGATTATTTCTCAAAGTGGGCTGAAGCGATTCCGCTTAGAGAAGTGAAGACGAACAACGTCATCAATTTCATCAAGCATCATGTCATTTACCGACACGGCGTGCCAAGAAGGATCATTCATGACAACGGTCCACAGTTCATAAGCAATGCCTTCGTCAGATTCTGCGACAAGTTCAAAATTGAAGATGTTTCATCAACACCTTATTATCCCGCCGCGAATGGATTAGCGGAGGCGTTTAACAAGACGATCATCAAGATCTTGTCAAAGCTCGTGAAGACCAATAAACGAGACTGGGACGATAAACTCGGTGAAGCACTCTGGGCTTATCGCACCACCATACGCACTCCTACGGGAGCTACTCCGTACTCGTTAGTATATGGATGCGAAGCGGTGCTACCTTTGGAAATTCAAATTCCCTCCCTTCGGATCGCTCTCGCAACGGAGATGACGACCGAAGAACAACATCAGAAGCGTCTCGAAGAGCTCGAGAGGCTGGATGAAAAGCGTTTGGAGGCTCAACAACACATCGAGTTTTACCAAGCCAGGATGTCAAGGGCTTTTAACAAAAGAGTCCGACAGAGAAGCTTCAAGGAAGGAGATCTGGTCCTCGCTGCTCGCCGACCAATAATTCTCACCTCCAAGAAGAAAGGTAAATTCGAACCCAAATGGGAAGGACCGTTTGTAATAGACACAGTCTATTCAAACGGCGCATATCGCCTGATTACTCAAGAGGGCGCCAGGCAATTAATGCCAATAAATGGGAAGTTCCTGAAAAAGTACTATCCCTAGTACATTCAGGATAACTCGTTTACCGGGAAGTTCCTTGAAGAATATTACACTTAATATTCTAGAGGATAACCCAAAATCATTGTCACCACCAAAATCCCTCACTGATCAATTTCAATTGACAGTGAGTCCACCAAAAATGTTTTTCTGGCCCTCTTGATTCTCTCCATGAGCAAGAGGTCCACTTTCAGTTCGGAGTCCCTTTTCGATAAACGAAAGAACTCCTTCCCTTTTTCTCTTTGGTTAAACCTTGTTCATGGTTATAACCGGAGTTGAAAATTCCACTTCGATAAACGAAGAACCCATTTTCAGTTTAGATAACTCATCCTATAAAAGGCAAGTTTATCTAAATTTTCCAGATTCTCGGAGTGGACACCCCACTTCTAGTTTCTTCCTCGCTGGAAATAGAATATAAAATTCTTCCTTTCCAGGATCAGGGAATAGAATATAAAATTCTTCCTTCCTTGTTTTCGGGTTCGCCTTCACCCTAAAAGAAGACCGGGAAATAGAATATAAAATTCTGCCTTTCCCGCATCGATCTTTTCCGAAATTTATCAATTTAGGATTCATCCTAGGAAGTTTATCCCGAATCCTAAGCAGGGATAAGTCTGCGCCTAACACGCGCTGCCGGTTTAGTCTTTTTCCGCACAAAAAGACACCAGAGTTCGATTCTGGGGTATTCTATCCTGAAACCTAAGCAAGGATAAGTCTGCGCTTAACCTGCGCTGCCGGTTAGTTCTTAACCGTTAAAAAGAACACTCGTCCGCATATTCAACATTGCGGCAGGTTGTTATTAATAACACCAAAATCCATGCCTTACACGCATGGGGAATTTCATCCTGAATCCTAAGAAAGGATATGCCGACGCCTAACACGCGTCGCCGGTTTAGTCTTTTTCCGAACAAAAAGACACCAGAGTCCGATTCTGGGGTATTTTATCCCGAAGCCTAAGTAGGGATAAAGTCAACACCTAACACGTGTTGCCGGGTAGCCTATTCCCGTAACAATGGCGAAGTCTATGTATTCGACATCATAGCACGAAGTCTAAGGGAGTTCATTCCCTTAGCACAACGTTACATGCGGAACGGATTCCGATAATCCGCATGCTAGCCCGACTCAAACGGTAGTCGGTAAAGGCTAATCAAACCCGTTGAAGGCTGGGGGTTAGCCAAAAATCCTAAAGTCAACACCTAACACGTGTCGCCGGGTAGCCTATTCCCGTAACAATGGCGAAGTCTATGTATTCGACATCATAGCACGAAGTCTAAGGGAGTTCATTCCCTTAGCACAACGTTACATGCGGAACGGATTCCGATAATCCGCATGCTAGCCCGACTCAAACGGTAGTCGGTAAAGGCTAATCAAACCCGTTGAAGGCTGGGGGTTAGCCAAAAATCCTAAAGTCAACACCTAACACGTGTCGCCGGGTAGCCTATTCCCGTAACAATGGCGAAGTCTATGTATTCGACATCATAGCACGAAGTCTAAGGGAGTTCATTCCCTTAGCACAACGTTACATGCGGAACGGATTCCGATAATCCGCATGCTAGCCCGACTCAAACGGTAGTCGGTAAAGGCTAATCAAACCCGTTGAAGGCTGGGGGTTTGCCAAAAATCCTATGAGTATTATGGTCAATCATTTCAAACGTGATGAGGAATCATAATAAAGATAAAGATAAAAACCAATTCCACTAAAGAGAATCAAATGTCAAGGTTTTCAGCAAATAAAATCATACATCAAGCCCATGGCTAAGAATCTGCTGACTGAATTCAGATAACTTCTCGTCATAAGAGCGTCTAAGCTCCTCCTGCAACTCAGCTCTAACAGACTCTTCGTTCGCAGCTAAAGTCCTCACAGCATCCTCCTCTGTCTCAGCCAGTCTCTGCTTCAAGGACTTCAGCTCATCAGATAAAGCAGCATTTGCTTGCTGATTCTGCATCTTTGTGTCTTCCTTCTCACGGAGTTCTCGTCGGAGCTGATCTATCTGAGAATCAAGCTCCTCGAGGAAAGAAGATCTAGTGGCGAAATCAGCCTCAACTCGATCTATGCGGTCCCGCTGCACCTGAATCTCGAGCTCAGCAACCATCCGAGTACTGCGCCATGTCTGTAAGCGAGCATCCAACTCGGCAGCAACGAATGAAGAGGCACCTGTATCCCGGAGCTCATGAAACATCTGAAGCTCACGCTCTAAGCGATCAAGGTCATCAACCATAGCCGTCGCTAGATCCGGACATCCTATGTCCCTAATCAAGTTTATCTTGGAATCGAGGTAGGGCTTAAATTGGCGAAGAGAAAGTCCGTCGTGGAGGAGTTTGCCAATTATAACAGTCAGGGAGGAGAAATAAGAGCGGACTTCTACGCTGATGATGATCTTCTCAGGGTCATCCCCTGATAACAACTCCTTAACGAGGATATGAAGCTGAGAAGGAAGCCCTACACAAAGAAGAGAAGTTCGTCAAAAGCCTCAATGAGGAAATGAACGGCATCGCTCAGCTAATTAAATTATACCTCCTTCCCCTCGAGTCACTGGGGGTGATGGAGATGTAACAACTGTAGCTGCATCGACTGGTGGAGTTGGTCGCACAGCCGGCTCAACATGGTCTTTCTCAACAAAAGCTCCTGTCAAATTCAAAACAGAATTCGCAGAGGCGTTACATTATAGCTGCATTAGTCAAGGTCGACTAGTCCTATAATCAACTCAGCAGGAGGCACATACCTTCAAAGGAACCATCCTCAGGATTGTTAGCAAATGCGGACTCAGGAAACATGTCTCCAGGTAGCTGGTCATTAATCTGAGGTGAGCTATATATGTAGTGCATCATAGGAGTGTCCGCAAACAGGCTTCCCTCGTCAAAATCGTCGATGGAGAAATCTGACATAAAAGAATATAAGTGCCAAAGAATAATGAAGAGACTACAACTAATGGAAATGAGTTACCTCTCACGGGTGCATCAGCCTCTTCGTTTCCAAGGTTCGCCTCCTGCAAATTATCTGAAGGAGCAAGGAGTAGAGGACAGTTAGAGGATACACAAATTCATTAATGTATTATCTAAAGAAATACGCTGTCAGTGATAGATGTACCTTGACTCACAGAATCTGGTCCTACACTGATCTCCTCCCTAATGTCAGCAACCCCTGTAGACTTCTCTACAGGGGGTAGTGGGTCAGACTCATCGGGAGATAAGGGAACAGGATCGGGACTCATCTCATCCTCCCCACGCACTCCTATATAGAAATGGAAAAGCATGAGTCAATGTTCAGAATAACCAAGAAAATGGTTCAAAGAGTAGACGTTACCTCTGTCACTAATAGGGTCATCTCCAGCCAGATCCATGTCAGATGCTCGTGAAGCTACACGAGGTTTGCGGGCCAATCTCTTCCGCCTAGCAATAGGGATCGAAGGTCTCGCCTGGGGAGGAGAACGGAAATCTTCATCCTGAGCAACTGTGGTCTCTGGAACATCAAACCATAGTCAGTTTCAACACTTCTGGAAGATAGAAGAAAAAGATGAAGTGCAAACCTCGCTCGGAAAAGTCATCGTAATCTTCGGGATCCCCGCCTGAAGCCTCGTCTGTGGAATGGAATGTCCTCTGTCCCTCTTCGTCAATCCGACGAGTCTTGTTCCGTATCCTCTGTGCCCGGGCGTTTTCCCGAATCCTGCGGGAATCAACCTGGGAAGCTGCCTCAGCCTCTAACTCTGCGATTGGCTTCACAGGGATAGTCTTGTTGGCTGCTAACAACCATTTGCAGCTCAAGAAAGTAAGGTTCAACTGCCGGTCAGCACTCGGGAGACTAAATCTAACACCAGTACAGCCAGTCACGGTCCACAACCAAGCGCGGAGACCGTCTATCAAACCACTATGAGTACGAAGCTGCTGACGAGGATTCCCAATGTAAAGCTGGTCATAGCCAAACTGGCGAGCGAATCGGCACGGTAGATATGGTTCGATGAAGCACTGATCCCTCACCCGGAAAGTCAGATAGCCGGGCCTAATATTCACTAGCCAGTTGAAGCAGCCGATGTCTAAATAAGTCCGGTACTCTCTAGGCCTCTCATCATCTATCAAGCATTCACCATATCGACCGGAGAACTGCGGAAAACAAGTAGAGAATGCCCAACACTTATGGACCTGCAACTGCTGTCTGACATCAGAAAATCCGCGGCCCTCCCACCTGCCATTCTCAAGCAACTGTAGCAGGGGAACAGAATGGTCTGTGGCGTTCGGCACCGACATCATATCCGAGCGATGAAGGACAAACCAGGCCATCAGATAAGCGTACGGGAGCTCCACCTTAAGCGTGGGAATCTGACCTGGTAAATCGGTCTCCTTCCGTGTGAACGCACTGGAAAGCTGTCGAAGTCCTCGGTGAATATTAGCCACCATCACCGGAAGAAGTGAGAGTTCCTTCTTATAGGCGAGCTGAACTGCTGGGTAAAGTACCTCCAAGGGCAAGGCGTCGCCAGACTGATATGGAACCACGCACTTTTTCAACCAGATAGCAAGAAAGCCAGCAAGAAGTGTCATTGGTCGAATTGGTGCGGTAGCGTGCCACAAGAATGACTTGAACTTGGTCTTCGCAGGAAAGCCACCCTCAGGACCGCCGGTGGTGTAAGATTGAGCGCCGATCTTCTTCAGTAGACTGTTCACCTCTGAAGGAGTGAATGGGGCCAGCTCACAAATATCCTCGCCATGAGTGCTCTCCAGATTCTTGAACAAGTAGTTCGCAAATTGTTTCAGACTCACACATACCTTGGTCCTCTTTGCTAAGGGCTCCGACTGTGCCAAAGCAATATGGTAATGACAAGTGAGGTCCCATAGAGTCTCATAACGGTCAGGCATGCGATCTTTTAATTGGCTCAACTCATGACTGGAAGGAAAGTACTCCTGGTATAGCATCTGTCCCATGGACAAGCCAGAAATCCTGTGCATCTCGTGAAGAGCCAAGCCTAACTCCCCCTGCCGGGTCAGAAAAGTGTTCGAGTCTGGATTATATAGCTCGAACAAAGCACAGAAATGTCTCAAACTGACAGGCAAGCCATACACGGTGGCACGAACGGCTGCATACAAACTGCAAGCATGCAACTCCTCGCCCCATCGGCTCAAGACGTATGTCGTCATGCGGCTCCACCAAGACTTGTCCGAAGAGTGGACCCAACCGTAAAACCTGTGACGTGTCGCTGGCATCTCCCGTCCCAGAACAGCGAGACGATTCCTCAAGGTGGAAGCGGTAGCAAGGAACTCGTTACGTGGTGGTTCGTCCAGCCCCAATACACCAGGACGCAATCCGGTAACACGACTTCTGCACGAACCAGGAACCGCCGAATGAGTGATATAGCCGCAATGGACACTCATATGATCCTCTGTCAAGCGCCACGACATCTCCCGTGTCACAGCCTGACATCTGAGCTCAGTCAATGAACGATGCCGAGGAATCTCCGGCAAGTATATGAAGCCATTGCCGGTCTTGTGAAGCCAATGCTCAGCACCAATGAATACGGCTTCTGGGTCATCGACAGAATCACCAAATAGGAAATCGCTCTTTCGAAGAGGCTGAGTAGAGCTGGCGTCCTTCACAAAAGGCGCATCTGTGATTAGCTGGCGAATAGCTCGATGACCACCTTCCCTCACCACTTGGGCAACCTCAGTCGACGTGTCCGAAGCAAACTGAGGGGTAGCTGGAATAGGGGAAGGATCGTTGGAGTTCGAATAATGCTCGCCACGCCGTCCATATATTGCGTGGGACGGGAATGATCCAGAAGGGTACCCCACTGCAAAATAGACAGTTAAACACTGGTTAGTCTCGATTATAAAAGGAAATTGAACTCATCTTACAAATAGCTAAGATAGAGTCATTGCCTTATAAAGGGTGAGACGATTTGGCCACATTGTGCAATCACAAAACAGGGTATGTCGACAACATATCCCTGCCTTATAAAACGCAATGTAGTGTCAAATCGCCCCCTTTAATTTTGAGATATGGTTTTGACCAAGCAAAACATAT
Source organism: Asparagus officinalis (assembly GCF_001876935.1). Lineage (NCBI taxonomy): Eukaryota > Viridiplantae > Streptophyta > Magnoliopsida > Asparagales > Asparagaceae > Asparagus > Asparagus officinalis. Next base: position 61,270,554 of record NC_033799.1, on the reverse strand, counting down.
CTTTGAAGCGTCGATCCTCACCAAGGAGAATCAAGGCTCTTCCCGATTGCCTCGCCAAGGAGAACAACGTGGGGTTTAAAAAAGGGTCAATTTACAAATTTATAAGAAAAAAGGGTTTATTTGCAAAAAGTAGCTCACCAGCATAAGAGGGAGGCGCGCCATCAACCGACATGGCAGGGGAACGACCTCTCGAGGCGCGAGACATGACGGCCTGCAAAATAACTCAAAGGGTTAGATTCAAAAAATAATTTCAGCCCTAATTTTTTGCATAAAAACCCCTCAAAATTGCATTTTTACCCCCCTGAAAGATTAGCTCGAGGCATCAAATCACACCCTCAACCCTCACATATAACCCCACAAATGCATGAATTAAATTGAGCATGAAAAAGATCCAAATTGTGGAAGATTTACCTGAAGAAAGGCTCGAGATCCAACGAAGATGAGACCTTTTAGGAAACTTTCACCACGTGCTCGAGGGGTCTGAGAGGAATTCTAAAAAATGATTTTTTGAAGGATTTCTCAGTCAAGGATCCAAAGGAAGACCAGGTCTAAGACCACTACGATGTTTGGATGGCGAAAGGACGCTCGAGGGAAAAGAAAAATCAAAAATAGGGATGAGGGGGGGCCGGCCCTAGAGAGGAGAAGAAAAAGAGAGAAAAAGAGGAAAAGAGACCCCCTTTTATAATGTGGACCAAGGTGAACCGGACCGGGCCAAGTTGAACCGAACCGGACCAATCCAAATCAGTTCAAAAGAGACTGAATTAAGCGTCGAGACGACTTCAAATCAACTAAGGGTCCCATCCTTGGTTTATTCCTGTCTCTCCCACACATTCGGAAGGAACGGAAGAAATTTTTTGAGCCAAATTACTGCCTTTTTTGGCTCATTTTCAAGCCGGTTCAGCTTATTTTGAGCACGGAAATACTCCAATAAGGTATACGAGTATAAACTATTTCCTATTGTTGTTGAGAAGTTCCTGGAGAATATTTTTCTAAAAATATTCTTAAGGATAACTCAATAACACGACGTCGGACAACGTGTCACAAGTGAGGATTCAACACCGACAATCGAGCGTTAGTTGCACGTCGAACCAACCAACACGAGTTAAAGATTGGAAAATCAGGAATCGACTTCAAGTTCAAATTCCAACAACGGTCAGACAATAAATGCAGCACCGGAACCCATACAGGCATTCTACGAAGCACTGAATGACCTGAGGGATTGAAGGAATACAGAACGAAGGTCATTCCAGGTCCCGTTACACTGACAAAGGGTAGGGGCAATCATATCCAAAGCATTCCAGACTCTTCTATAAAAGAATGAGGCTGAAACACTTTGGAGGGGGTATCTGTAGGCGTATAAAATTACCTATAGGTCCCTTAGCATGGTTCAGCATGATGGTTCGACAAATCAACGGATGTTCGAGCGACGAGGCGATAAAGCACACAAACAACGGCATATGTTCGCCTGTGGAACCAATCCAACAGTTCGGAAAGTCAACGAGTCGTCCAACGACAAAATAGATTTGTACTCAAACACCGAGGCGGAAATACTGCCAAATAAAGACCCGGACTATCAAATCAAAGTCCGGACGAATCAAACGAAGAACTGAAAGACGGAAAACACCGGAAAACGGCGAAACGGAACACACCCGGGGACTCGGCCTAAACCGAGCCAACCCGGGGTGGCTCGGCCCAAGCCGAGCCACCCCAGGGTGGCTCGGTGGCCGAGCCACCCCAGGGTGGCTCGGCTAAGGCCGAGCCACCCTAGGGTGGCTCGGCCAAGGCCGAGCCACCTCAGGGTGGCTCGGCATGAGCCGAGCCACCCTCAGGTGGCCCGACTCCCCCCCCTCTCTCTCTTGTGCACAAAGGCACAGTTCAGAGAGGCTATAAATAGGGGGGGTGGTTGTTCATTTGAGGGACTTCTTCTGAAACTTTTGAGAGAGCCGAAACTCTGCCGGATTGTCACCTCAACTCGGAGATCTGAAGGCTTGAAGACTTGGAGACCCGGATTTGATTCTTAGCGAGCACCCGCACCGAAAAAGGCAGGAGTTCGAGAGAGTCTAATCCTCAGATCTACGTCGTTACACTCCGGATCTAAGCTTGGTTCTTAGATCCCGAGATTCGAGCGGTCGTTTCCTTGGTGAAACGATCCCTCCCGGCTATTATCTCCTTGGTGGGATAATACCCGTAATACGTCGTAGATCTGCTTGGATCCAGATCACGCGGTGGTCCACGGTAAGCAACCCCGGCGCAGGCAAACAACCCACAGAAGCAAGAGACCGGATAACAGGATCTTGTGATTTGTTCGGTAAAAGAGAAAAGTTGTAATTTTGATTTCTTTGTTTTATTTTGATTTTCATTGTAAGCCGGATCTTATAAAAAGACCGGATCTCTTTGTAACGCATAAAGTTGTTAACTGAGTGCAATGGAATCGATAATGAAGAAAACACCAACTTTCCCCGCGAACAATGAGGAGATTTCTCTCCCCCTTTGTCACCATCAAAAAGTGGGGAAATGAAAAGAGAAATATACTTAAATACATAAAATATACCTCAAGTGTTGGTCCTCACGTATCACCTCCCTCAAGTGCTCGGAATTACCACCTCTCACTAGGCCACCGACGCCACTTCTCTCGGTATCGAATACGTCCTCACCACACACTCCTCTTGGCAATTTGTATGTGCTTAAGCATGTTATGAAAATGAGGCATTATAGTATGTGACCAAGCAAACAAGCAAGCAAAAATATTTTTAAATAATGCATAGGCCCAAACCATTTCTTATGCGACAAAAATCTTCTTCACTAAGAGGCTTGGTAAAGATGTTCGCTAATTGAGATTTAGTATCAATATGAATAAGGGATACATCTTTTCGCTCTATATGATCACGTAAGAAATGGTGGCGTAGATCAATATGCTTGGTTCTAGAGTGCAAAACGGAATTTTTGGAAATGTTTATAGCACTAGTGTTATCACAAAAAAATTTTGTATTTTGAAAATGCAAGTCATAATCAACCAAACTTTGTTTCATCCATAAAAGTTGGGCACAACATAAGCCAGCGGTAATGTATTCTACTTCCGTAGTGGACAAGGCAACACAATTTTGTTTCTTGGAAGCCCAAGAGACTCAGAGTTACCCAAAAATTGACATGTATCACTCGTACTCTTGCGATCTACCTTACATCCGGCAAAGTCGGCATCACAAAAACCATAAAGATCAAAACAAGTGTTTTTAGGATAAAATAAACCAAGATTAATAGTACCATTTACATATTTAATAATTCTTTTAACTACAAGCAAATGAGATGTTTTAGGAGAAGCTTGAAAACGTGCACATGCACACACACTAAACATGATATCGGATCTACTAGCGGTAAGGTAAAGAAGACTACCTATTTTTGGTTTACATCCTCACCACTATCATCCGCATCAAGCTTGATACTTGTACTCATGGGAGTTTGTGCATGCTTAGAGTTCTCCAATCCAAACTTCTTCACCAATTCTCAAGCATATTTGCTTTGAGAAACGAAAATCACATCCTTAGTTTACTTGACTTGGAGCACGAGAAAGAATGTGAGCTCTCCCATCATACTCATCTCAAATTGATCTTGCATAACTTTAGAAAATTATTTGCATAAAGTTTTATTAGTAGCACCAAAAATGATATCATCAACATATATTTAAACCAAAATGAAATCATTTTTCCTTTTTCTTATAAAAAGTGTATTATCAATCTTCCCTTTAGAAAAATTATTTTCAATAAGAAAACTAGAGAGGCGAGCATACCAAGCTCTAGGAGCTTGTTTTTAACCCTTTTGAACCCGGTAAACATGATTATGAAATGAATGATCCACAAAACCGGGGGGTTGCTCAACATATACTTCCTCTTCTATAAAACCATTTAAAATGTACTTTTAACATTCATTTGAAATAATTTGAAATTCTTAAAACTTGCAAAAGCTAAAAACATTCTAATAGATTCTAACCTTGCAACCGGTACAAAGGTTTCATCATAGTCTATACCCTCTTCTTGATTGTATCCTTGGACAACTAAACGAGCTTTATTTCTTGTTACTAAAAACCTATTTTGTTCCAATCACACTCACATTGTTAGGTCTAGGAACTAGTTTTTAAACATTATTTCTTTGAAAATTGTTTAGTTCATCATGCATAGCTAAAATCCAAAACTCATCTTTTAAAGCATCATTAGTCTTTTTAGGTTCTATTTGAGATAAGAAAGCAATGTTACCACATTCACTCAAGGCCTTTGAGCGGGTTAGAACTCCTTGTGAAGGACTCCCTATAATTTGCTCCTTTGGATGATTTGATGCGAATTTCCATGCTTTGGGAAGTTCTTCTTGTTCATGAGTGTTGACGCTTTCCACATCCTTTTGTGCGTGTATTGACGATGTTTCATTTAGTAGCAAGCCTTCCAATCCTCCCTCAATATCATCATCATCATTATTCCTAGGCAAACCATATTGTAAACCAATATTAGTCTCATCAAAAGTAACGTTTATAGATTCTTCAACAACAAGTGTTCTTTTGTTGAAGACCCTATAAGCCTTACTTCTAGGTGCATATCCTAAGAAAATGCCAACATTAATTTTTGAATCAAATTTATCATGGTGATCTTTTGTATTTAAAATGAAACATTTACAATCAAAGATACAAAAATACCCAATAAATAGAGTTTTGTTATAAAAGAGTTCATAAGGAGTTTTCTTGAGCTTGGCTCTAATCAAGACACGATTTAAAACATGGCAATCCGAATTAACGGCTTTTGGCCAAAAATATTTAGGTAAATCAAAAACATTTAACATAGTACGTACTATCTCTTGTACGGTGCGATTTTTTCGTTCAACAACACCATTTTGTTGTGGTGTTCTTGGAGCAAAAAATACATGAGTTATACCATGATGTGCACAAAAATCATTAAAAAAAACTGTTTTGAAATTCACTATCATGATCACTTCTAATTTTAACAACTTTTAAATCTTTTTCAGTTTCTATTCTTTTTACTAAAAAGGAAAATTTCTCAAAACATTCATCTTTATTTTTAAGAAAGACTGTCCATGTAAAATGAGAAAAATCATCAACAACAACAAACACATAGTGTTTTCCTCCTAGAGAGGTAACACGCATAGGACCAAATAGATCAAGATGTAATAATTACAAAAGTTTAGAAGTTGATACCTCATTGATGGATTTGAAGATAGATTTGGTTTGTTTACCTTTAGCACAATCTTCGCAAACGGTATCCTTGATGAAATGTAAGTTTGGTAACCCCTTTACAAAGATTTCTTTTGGATAGCTTGGATATCAATTCCATGTTGGCATGACCAAGTCTTTTATGCCAAATCCAAGGATTCTCATCAATTTCCGCAAGGCACTTCATATCTTGATAAACTAATTCATTCATCTCAAAAATATATATAGTAGATTTTCTATTAGCAACAAAAACAATTTTTCCATTCATGCTAATAATGCACTTATCTGGTTTAAAAGAGATATCAAAACATTTATCACTTAATTGATTCAAGCCTCTAAGCAAATAAACATCTTCTATAACGGGAGAAGGAATCTTACCAATACTACCAATACCAATGATTTTACTTTTCTCACCACCACCGAAGGAGACATTACCTCCTTCAATCCTTGATAGGGTTGTAAATAGCTCTTTGTTATGTGATGTGAGCAACCACTATCAAGGTATCACATCCCTCTACGTCATGTTTGTGATGTTCCCTACATAAGATGACGTAGAAACTTTAGGTACCCAATTCTTGGGTCCTTGGGAGTTAGTGTATTTGGTACCTTTGGGTACCTATGACATATTATAAAAATTCACATTATTATTAATTCTACAATGGGTGGATATGTGACCATGCTTCATGCAATATGTGCATACAAAGTGTTTCTTATGTGTAGAAGCATATGATCTATAATGTTCATTTCTTTAAAAACGGTAATGTCTAGAATATGCATGAGTGGGTTTAATTTTATCATTAGCAATTTTTAGTCTTTCAATTTTAGATTTTAATTGTTTGTTTTCAAAATCAAGATCTCCTAATAATTCATCTTTTTGAGCAAGAGAGGATTGTAATTGCTCAACCATGGAAGCATGCAATTTTTTAAATGAAGAGTATTCTTTAACTACTCTTTTAAATTCAAAATTTAACTCTTCTAATGCGGTAGCTAGATCACATTGCATATAAAAAGATTCGCTTTCGGAGTCACTTGGCTCCCTCCTCATCGCTATATAAAAAGATTTGCATATAAATAGATATAATTACCTCATCTTCATTGGCCATAAAATAAATGTTATGGTCATGAAGAGAAAACTTAGCTCCCTCCTCATAGCTATCCGAGTCACTTGGCTCGGATTCATCCCATCCGGCATACATCGCCCTCTTCTTCTTGTACTTCAAGTATTTTTCTTTGATCTTTGGGCACTCCTTGGCTTGATGACCCGATTCATTGCACTCAAAACATTTTCCTATACGAGGAGAAAAATTGTTGTTAGATCGGTTAAGATTTTTGTTTAATTTCATTAGTTTAGAAATTCTTCTAGAGAGGTGAGCCACTTCTCTAGAAACACTGGTTTTACTATCCGAGGAGGAGGAGTCATCAATAGCTCCTTTAAGAGCAATTGTCTTCTTTTGGGATGGCTCCTCGATTACCCGTGGGGGTTCTTCCTCCTTCTCTTTCTCTTTGATTTTCTTCTCATGGACCTTGAGCTTGCCAATGAGACCATCAAGGGGAAGTGTGGTGAGATCGTGAGCTTCCTTTATGGCCGTAGCTTTGGGTTCCCACACCAGAGACAATGATCGAAGAATCTTGTAGTTCATCTCTTGGGGGTGACAACTTCTTATCTAAGCCATGCAATTCATTGATAATATTAGTGAAGCGAGAAAACATAGCATCAATGGATTCATTAGGAAGCATTTTAAATAATTCATAATCATGCATAAGCACACTAATTTTTGATTCCTTAACTTGAGGGTTCCCTCATGTGTGATACAAAGTTTGGTCCAAATCTCATATGCGGTAGCACAAGTAGAAACACTATTATGTTCATTTGGTGTGAGGCCACAAATTAAGGCATTCATGGCCTTTACATTGAGATTGGCTTGGAGCCTCTCACCATCGGTCATACAGCTAGTTTTAGGCTTTTATACATATTTCTTTTCAATGATGTCTAGGATGTCAAGGTCAATGCAACGGAGATAGATTCTCATCCTAGCTTTCCAATATGCAAAATTACTACCGGTGAAAAGTGAGGGTCTAGTGGTGCATTGTCCTTCTAACATATGCACATTCATTGAAGCCTCCATAAGATCTTTTCTCTAAGATGATTAGACCAAAAAATAATATAGAGACCAAGCTCTGATACTAATTGCTAGATCCTAGAGGGGGGTGATTAGGGTCTTAAGGCAATAATTGTGCAATAAAAATTAAGACAAGCAAACACCACAAAATATAATGCTAAATTAAAAAGAGATAAGATAGAAATCGTTATCCAAATGACGTGCGATGTGTTCACGAGGTTCGGCTCTCTAGCCTACGTCCCCACTCCCCACTCTCGAGGATAATCCACTACACATCCCGGTTTGGAAGACGGAACTTCTTCTACACAGCGATCTCCACAAGATCTCACGACACAGTTGATCTGCACGAGATCTCACGACACAGTTGATCTCCACGATATCACCACACAATCAATGGTAGCAAATAAAGAATTTCTCTCTCTTACAACAGCCCTATGGCAAGGAGAGAGATTGCACTTGAAGCTTTGGATGTGGGATGTGCAAGTATAAAACAAGGAATTGGATTTTGAAAGTTAAGGCTCTTGAACTCAAGAATTTAAACACAATTGATTTTTCTCTTGCAAAGTTGGTAGGAAAAATAAATAGGGTAGTTGGGTATTTATAGTGAAAAATAACAGCAGCCAAAACCCCAAAAAATCATCAAAATCCCCCAAAATCCGGTTTTTTAAAACTAACCATTACTCTGCAACGGCTCTCTGATAAGTCGACTTTTGAGTCGACTCATGAGTCGACTTATGAGTCGACTAATGAGTCGGCTTATATGAGTCGACTAAGCAGAAGAAAAATCACAACTAGGTTGCACTTCATGAGTCGACTTATGAGTCGACTAAACATGCACAGACCAGATTTACACAGGAAAACTGAACTTAAAAACATGTTTAAAAATATCAGATAAATTCTAAATAATATAAAACTTTGGAAATAGTTTATAATCATTTTGACAAACTTGTTTGAAAATGAATTTTGTAAAAAGGTCCTCGTATTTATGAAAAACATCATTTTGACAAAAGTACCAAAATACAAGTTTTGAAAGTGTGCAAGTGTGTGTGATATCTCGAATAGCTTCAAATGAATTGTACAACTAATTGCCTACAATCTAGCACTAGAGAGAAAAGAAAAACTAGCAAATATCCTCACATAGAATAACATTTCTTTGAGTCTTGATATTGCTTTGATTTGATGAAGCTTTCACTTGTATATGTTGTTTTTGATTAACATTTGCTTCATCACAAGGCCTCCACCTCCTATAGATATTGACGTTGTAGCTCATATTCTATACAATCCTCCATATATAGTACTAACAAGTTTGATATACATATTAACTACAATATCATTCAACAAGCAATTAGTACCGATAATGGTGGTTGTAAATTATCATCAAAACATAAGGGCTAACATATCGAACTCTATACGAATCCCTATTGGAGCTCGACTAGACTTTCCTCTATCTAGATCTTCTGTATCTTGATGATATGGCTTTAACATGCTCACATGGAAGACCGGATGATACTTCACGGTTGGGGGAAGCTTTACCATGTAAGCCACATTTCCCACTCTCTTCTCGATTGGAAATGAGCCCTCATACTTGAGTATCAAGCTCTTGTGTAGCCCTTTATGTCGATCCAATGTAGAAATCTTGACAAGGACCAAGTCTCCAACTTGATACTCCATATGCCTTTGCTTCTTGTCGGCCCATTTCTTCATCTTCTTTGCCGCCTTGTTCAAGCATGAGCGTGCTAATTCGTTCTGATCTTGCCACTCCTTAGAAAATCGGTAAGCGGCTGGGCTATTTCTCTTATAACCTGTAGAAATAGCGTTTGGAGTGAGTGGTTGCTGACCTGTGACGATCTCGAATGGGCTCCTCCCTGTAGACTCACTCCTTTGCAAATTGTAGGAGAATTGGGCTATGTCCAGTAGCTTCCCCTAATCCTGCTGGTTAGCACTCACATAGTGTCTCAAGTATACCTCCAACAAGGTATTTACCCGTTCCTTCTGGCCATTTTTCTGAGGGTGGAAGCTAGTGGAGAAGTTTAGATCTGACCCCATGAGTTTGAAGAGTTCCGTCCAAAACCTTCCTGTGAAGCGACCATCCCGATCGCTTACGATGGACTTTGGTAGCCCCCAATACTTCACCACATGCTTCAGAAATAGTGGTGTCGCTACCTCGGCTGGACACTTGGCTGGGGCTAGAATGAAAATGTCGTATTTAGAGAACCGGTCAACCACCACCAAAAGAATGCTGTATCCATCTGACTTGGGTAGACCCATGATGAAGTCCATGGAAATGCTTTCCCAAGGTCTCTCCGGAATAGGATCCATCTGACTTGGGTAGACCCATGATGAAGTCCATGGAAATGCTTTCCCAAGGTCTCTCCGGAATAGGTAATGGTTCTAACAGTCCGGCTGCCATTCTCTGCTCTGTCTTGTCTTGTTAGCACACAAGACAAGTCTTCACGTAGGCCTCAACATCATCCCTTATGAGAGGCCAATAATACGTCTCTTCTACAAGAGCTAGAGTTCTATGCACACCTGGATGTCCCGCCCATTGAGAGTCATGACATTCTTTAAGGATCTCCCACCTTAGATTCTCAAACAATGGCACGTACACTCGTCTCCCTTTGGTATAAAGCAACCTTCTAGCCAGAACCTTCGAGTTTTGCCTTCTTTTGCGTAGTCCACCATGTTCTTGGCGGTAGGATCATTAGACAAACCTTCCTTAATACGATCAAGTAAGGTGCTCAGAGGATGACTTATCATAGCAGCAAGTTCTATCTTCCGGCTTAACGCATTTGCCACTAAGTTGATTTTTCCCGATTTGTACTCGAGCATATAGTCAAACTCTGCCAAGAAATCCTGCCATCGTGCCTGCTTAGGAGATAACTTCTTCTGAGTCTAGAAATAGCTAGTGTCCACATTGTCTGTCTTTACTACGAATTTGGACCCAAGTAGGTAATGCCTCCAAACTCTGAGACAGTGGACCACGGCCGTCATCTCCTTCTCTTGAATAGGGTACCGCCTCTCGGTGTTATTTAACTTTCGACTCTCGTAGGCCACGGGATGTCCTTCTTGCATCAACACCCCTCCAATAGCGAAGTCACTCTGTAATGACCGTAAAATTTTGATATTAGTTAAAATAATTTTTTGGTATTTTAAAATATTTAATTATGATTTTTAAAAGAGTATTTGTATTTTTCTCGATTTTCGAGAATTTTCTATGATTTAAAGTCTAAGTTTTATATTTATTTAAATGGTTTTTATATTTATAAATTAATTTAGTGCAATGAAAATTTTTGGAATTTATCCGTTGGTTTACCGATACTATTACGTATTATTTTAAATAATATGTCGTATTATTATTACTATTACGTATTAATTCTTGTATTATATTGAATTATTAATTACGTATTATTTGTGTAAATTATTGTATTATTACGTATCAGCTATCGTAATAGCATAACTGGTACATTTTATCGTGTCGATAATTGTCACATAATTATTTGATTTTAAATGTAAGTAAATATATTTTTATTATTAATTATTTCATTTTAATTGTACAATATGGGTATATTTCGACAGTTTCGTATCAACTGTTGTATTAGCTCAACATGTACGTTTTTATTTGTAGATAATTATTATGTAATTAGTTTATTTTTTAAGTACCCGAAATTAATTATTTTAATTATTTTCGTTTAAATACCTGAAACTATTTGAAAATACTCCAACATTATTTTGCACCGCGACAAACCCCAACAACCCCGTTCTCTCCCTCTGCATTTTTTTCAAAAACAACTGCTCCACGCGCATCATTCCTCAGTATTTTATTTTATTTTATTTATTTATTTATTATTTTTGTTCCCTATTTAAAGCCCAGCTTCCCCATATCTCTCTTCGTACTCTCTCTCTCTCTCTCTCTCTCAAACGAGGCTCACTAGCCCCCGGACGAACGCCGCGCCCCCGACTTTCGCCCGCCAGGCGCCACCGGAGTTCGCCTCCGAGACTCAGCCCGCCCGCTCGTCCTGCTCCCACACCTCGAGACACCCCGACCCCAAGGACCCCGCCACCAGCGAGCTCGAGCTCCTCAGACACGCCGCCGAGTTCGGCCGCGCAACTGTCCAGTCCGCCCGCCGCCTGCTCGCGACGAACTGACGGGGGGCCGCCAGACGCCCGCGCTCACGACCTCGAACGACTCTCTGCCCGACCGCCGCCAGTCTTTGCTGCCCAGTCGGCTGGCTACCGCCCCCACCACGCTCGAAGCCATGGCCCGCCTGCACCATGCTCCGCGCTGACCACCCCACGCTGGCCTGCATCTCCTCCCCGCAACGCCCAGCACCCCAGCCTGCCCCCATTTCCCTCCGACGCCTCCATGAACAGCGCCCAGCCCGCTCCCTCTCATCGGACAACTCGCCCCGTCAACCACCCCAGGCGCCTGCCTTCCTGACCGACCGCCGTTGTCGTAGGCCTCGCTGTCACATTACTGACGACCTCTCTCGCTGACGTGGCCCCAACTTGCTGCGACCGACGCTCAGATCAGATCTGTGTCGTCGACGTCGAATCGTTTGACAAAAACCCCGAGGCAAGATCCCGATACTCTTTTGACTTATTATTCAATTCTTAGATCCGCCCTGAATTAATTAACTGCTTGCAAGATCCCTATTCTTGCTCAGTATAATTTTAGATTGAGCACAAATTTATTATGCATACGAACTCGCTACCCGAATAATTATTCGTTACAAATACGGGACTGTCGTGAACATATTGGACTGAGAACTATAACGTATAGAACTGTTGTGAACGAAATGGACTGTGGACAATAATGTATGACCATTCATATTGTAATACATATACTGTGATGACCTGTACGGATTTATTTGACGAATGATATTAAAAATAATTTTGTGATAATAGATACTGTAAAGATAAATAAGATAAAATTATTTTAGATTAGTTTATGATTTTTTAAGGATTTATTTGACAAAATAATCATTTTAAAATAATTATAATAAATTATTTTGGTGAAAAATCATTTTAGAGTAATTATAATAAAACAATAGAATTTATTTGACAAAAGAATTATTTTAGAATAATTATAGTTTAAAAGAATTTATTTTAGATTAAGTATCAATTTAGAATAATTTCAGTAATTCAAGAAAGTTTTATAAAAAGAATTGTTTTAGAACATTTATAAATATTTTTAAAAGATTTACTTTAGAAAAGGGATTATTATGAATGATTTATGTTTCTTAATTTTAATTATGTGATATGCTATGATATTGTTGAATATGATTAGTTGCAGTTATTACTCTTTGTTACGTTTGAGAACCGTTAGAAATTCATGACTAGTGTGGCCTAGTGTGTCCAGTTTAAGACTTAGAAACCTGTGTGTATGTTGACTTAGAAAGCGAGAAGAGTTGGGATGGGGAAGTTAATGTTCATGTGATCGGATAAGACTGTTGATGTATCTTCCAGACTAGAACCAGTGAACCGTTTCGCACTGGGGTTAGTTTGTTGGGCCAAGTGAACCGTTTCGCACTTGGTCAGTATCTTCCAGACTCGCACCAGTTAGGTTTGTTTCGAACTGGGGTTGGTTTGATGGGCCACGGTGAAGGTTTGTTGCGTCACTTTGGTTCGTGAATGTGAATATTCACCCGGGTCGGCTTGAGTTCGAACCAGGCCGAATCGGTTTGCGTGGAGTCCTATTGGAAGCACAAAGGGGATTTGTTAACCAGATATCCGATAATATGAACTTTGACTCTGTGTGTGACGTGAACCAGTGACCTGTTATAGGATGGCTAGCTACATGACTCGTTTCTTGGATGAGTACGAGTTCTTGTGAGATACAGACCAGATATGTTTTATTTTCATACCTAGATCGGGGTTAATATTTAATTATCTATAATTCGAGACATATGGTATATACATGAGGGTTTCCTTGTTTGGATTATTTCGCTCGACGTACTACGTCTCTTGTTGTAGATTTTTAAGTATTAATTCCATCTAGTATGATCTTGTTACTTGGATGATTAATCTGATCGCTAGTTCCATGATCGACTTGTTACTTGGTTGATTTTCTTGGATTTATTATGATTATTCTATTCTAGTAGTAAATTATATTTAGATTATTAGTATTTCAGTTGTATGTTTCTATTGTTATTGCCATTATTGCATTAGTCACACGACCGTTCTATTCTTCCTTTCGGGATCTTGCCGTGCGCCATGCACCTGACGTACACCTGTTTTCTATGGTGTACGTCAGATTTAGAGGACGGACAGGTTCAGTTCGGAGTCGTACAGGAGCCAGAGGATCCCCCGCAGGAGTACTCTGTAGACCGAGCAGAAGAAGCCGAACCCTAGTCATTTCTTTTATCAGATGTTAGTCCTTAGTTTACTTTTCTAGCATTCCTATTTACGCCTGATCGTTGTATTTTATATTTTCCAGTATTTATTCAGATAGCTAGTCTTGTATAAGGGCATGTTGACCCGAATATTATGTCTGGATGATCATTTCAGTAGTGATATGGATCTTTTGGTTCTGAGTTGTTTATTATATTCTCATTACTGTGATCGGGGACCTGTGCCTTCGTTTGTATTTCTTGACGCTTAGCGTATTAGATTGAGAAGACGGGGTTTAGCACTTATCTCTTCTCAGTTTAATACGTCGCGGGCTTGCTCGCGTCCCGATTCCCTGGTATTTTGGGAAGCGGGGCGTGACAGGTTTTTTTGGTGGCCCACGCAGGTCAAGGTTCCGGTCCCGAGTTACCACCAGTGAGAATATAATGAATAATTTAGACGCATATCATATTTCATCCGTAAGACTATTCTCTTGTCCTTATTCTATATTCTTGATAGATTTCCTTTCGTCCCAATCTTATCATTCTTAGACTCCGGATCTTCCCACTGTTCCTTGTTTCATGTCTTCTCTTCTTATGGATATCGTTCTATATCTGTCCTTGGGTTCTTATTTTAATTCTGAGGACGGAATTTGTTTTAAGGGGGGTACAATGTAATGACCGTAAAATTTTGATATTAGTTAAAATAATTTTTTGGTATTTTAAAATATTTAATTATGATTTTTAAAAGAGTATTTGTATTTTTCTTGATTTTCTAGAATTTTCTATGATTTAAAGTCTAAGTTTTATATTTATTTAAATGGTTTTTATATTTATAAATTAATTTAGTGCAATGAAAATTTTTGGAATTTATCCGTTGGTTTACAGATACTATTACGTATTATTTTAAATAATATGTTGTAATATTATTACTATTACGTATTAATTCTTGTATTATATTGAATTATTAATTTTGTATTATTTGTGTAAATTGTTGTATTATTACGTATCAGCTATCGTAATAGCATAACTGGCACGTTTTATCGTGTCGATAATTGTCACATAATTATTTGATTTTAAATGTAAGTAAATATATTTTTATTATTAATTATTTCCGTTTAATTGTACAATACGGGTATATTTTCGACAGTTTCATATCAACTGTTGTATTAGCTCAAAATGTACGTTTTTAATTATAAATAATTATTATATAATTAGTTTAATTTTTAAGCGCCGACCCCGCGCCGCTCACCCTCGACGCCGCTCTGCCCTGACCCGCCGCCAGATCTGCTCCAGCCGCTGCTCCGCCCCCACCCGCTCGAAGCCATGGCCGCCTGCACCCATCTCCGCCGCTGACCACCCCACGCTGCCTGCATCTCCTCCCCGTAACCGCCAGCACCCCAGCCTGCCCCCATTTCCCTCCGACGCCTCCAGAACAGCCCAAGCCCCTCCCTCATCATCGACAACTCGCCGTCAACCACCCCAGCGCCTCCTTCGCTACCGAACTCGCCGTTGTCGTTGCCTCGCTGTCGACGTTACTGACGACCTCTCTCGCTGACGGTGGCCCCAACCGCTCCGACCAACGCTCAGATTAGACCCACGTACCCACGCCGTCGACGTCGATTCGATCGACAAAACCCCGAGGTAAGATCCCGATACTCCTTTGACTTAACATCCAATTCTTAGATCCGCCCTGATTTAGTTAGTTGCTTGCAAGATCCCTATTCTTGCTCAGTATAATTTTAGATTTATCATAAATTTATTATGCATACGAACGCTTGCAAGATCCCTATTCTTGCTCAGTATAATTTTAGATTTATCATAAATTTATTATGCATACGAACTCATTACCCGAATAATTATTCGTTACAAATACGGAATTGTCGTGAACATATTGGACTGAGAACCATAACGCATAGAACTGTTGTGAACGAAACGGACTGAGAACAATAACGTATGACCATTCATATTGTAATACATATACTATGATGACTTGCACGGATTTATTTGACGAATGATACTAAAAATAATATTTTGATAATAGATACTGTAAAGATAAAATAAAATAAAATTATTTTAGATTAGTTTATGATTTTTTTAGGATTTATTTGACAAAATAATCATTTTAAAATAATTATAATAAATTATTTTGGTGAAAAATCATTTTAGAGTAATTATAATAAAACAATAGAATTTATTTGACAAAAGAATTATTTTAGAATAATTATAGTTTAAAAGAATTTATTTTAGATTAAGTATCAATTTAGAATAATTTCAGTAATTCAAGAAAGTTTTATAAAAAGAATTGTTTTAGAACATTTATAAATATTTTTAAAAGATTTACTTTAGAAAAGGGATTATTGTTGAATGATTTATGTTTCTTAATTTTAATTATGTGATATGCTATGATATTGTTGAATATGATTAGTTGCA
>NC_033799.1:61237184-61253466 GCF_001876935.1 Asparagus officinalis | reverse complement strand
TGTGTTATTGATTATATTTTAACACCTTGATGTGTTATCTTATAATAGTATATCAATAATATCATGTTAATATATGTTCCGTACTTTTTGAATGATTCATGTATTACACATATGTATTCATGTTATTATGATACATATGTTGGACCCTAGAGGTGGGTGATTAGGGTCAAGAGGCTCTAATATGCAATTAAAAATCAGCACAAGCAAACCACAAAACAAAAATGCGATAAAAGTAAGAGATATAGGGTTAGGAGTTCGTTATCCTTGACGCGCGATGTGTTAACGAGGTTCGGCCCTCTGGCCTACGTCCCCGCTCCCCACTCTCGAGGAGAAATCCACTACACACCCGGTTTGGAAGCCGGAACTTCGTCTACACAGCGATCTCCACAGATCTCTCTCACTACACAGTTTGATCTCACAGATCACACTCCCTCACAGTAGATCTCCACAGATCTCACTCACACAGCAGAAGAAAGAAATGCAAGAACCTCTCTTTACACAGCCCTTATAGCAAAGAGAAGGTATACTGAAGCTGGGAGGTGAATCACACTTGAAACAGAGAGAAAAACAGAGTTTTGAAAATTTACTCAGGAAACAGAAAAAGCTCTCTGGTTTTTCAAACGTTAGGGCTCAGGAAGAAGAAGAGGTCTGGGGGGTTTATATAGAAAAGTTTAAATCATTTTAAAACAAAAACAAATCTTCCCAAATGAGATAATAATCTCTTCTTCAGACCCTCATCACAGACTGTGCCAATCACTAACAAGTGAAAGCACAGTGTTCGATGTAAATGACCGTTTAAAAAAGTCGCGGCTGACCAAAGGGAAAATCCGGTTGACCGAAGAGAATTTCGGTCGACTGAAAAATTCCTTCGGTCGACCGACCGAAAAATTCGGTCGACCGCGAGCAGCTAAGGAAAATATGGAAAACAAGCAGAGACTCATCGGTCGACCGGCGCGGTCGACCGATTTAAAGATCGAAATTTCGGTCGACCGTACCGGTCGACCGACGACCTCTCTGGAAAATAGTGAGGAAAGGCGATGGGAGCGGTCGACCGGACCGGTCGACCGCTTTCTGACATTTTGCAGAAATCTGATTTTTGACCAACTTGAAATATTCGCAAAATATTTATTTGACCTCTGAAAATTCTGAAACTTTGTAAAATATTTTTAATACTAAAAACAAACTGCTTGGAAAAAGAATTTTGCAGATAGGTATTCTTACTTGTGAAAAATAGTATTTTGTGAAAAAAACGCTTAAAAGCACAAGTCTAAAACCGTGTGTGTGATTCCCAATAGCTTCAAGTAAACTCAGTAACTCTTTGCCTACATTCTAGCACTAGAGAGAAAAACAAAAGAAAGCTAATATCCTCATATAGAGAGCAATATACTTGAGCTTTGATATAGCTTGAATCGGATGAAGCTTTTGATCGAATTTGTCGTTCTTGAAATAACGTTGCTTCATCTCTTGGCCTCCTCCTCCTTTGGATATCTTCGTTGTAGCATATATTCCATCCATCCTCCATTAATGGCACTAACGAGCTTGACAAATGAATTTACTACATTTACACTCAATAAGCCATTAGTACCGATAATGGTGGTTGTAAGAACATCATCAAAACATAAGGGCTAACAATCTCCCCCTTTTTGATGATGACAACCAACCATTATATAAGAGCAAAAATATGCCTCTCCGTCCCCCCCCAGCCAGCCCTTAACTCAGTTGAGTTTGTTGAGATTTTATAGGTGGATAAGAGGTTGTAATTGCCCTCTAAATCCGCTCCTAAGTGGGCGTGATTTACTCAGATCGTGGGGAAAACCGTTCTAAAACTGTTCGACTCATGTTTGAACGAGTCAAACGCCCAATCTGGCATTAAGAACCCCAACTTCGCGTCTTAGAATTGAGACGCGAGGTTGGGTGTTGACTGAACATCAATGAACGCGAGGGTCGCTCGTGTTTTGCTTGTTGTAGCTTGGAAACGCTGGGGTCGGGTGTTGGTTGAACCTCAAGAACGCGAGGGTCGTTCGCTCTTGACTTGTTGTAGCTTGGAAACGCGGGGGTCGCCTGCACTTCCAGAATTGTAACGCGGGGATGACTTCCGCGTTTTAAAAGGGGTTAGTTGATCTGTAACCTCTTCTACAGAGCGTTGCAAGGACCGTTGTTTAGTAATCCTAGCTTTAGCTGTTGTGGAGTGTGAAAGTCGTCAGATTGTAACTTTCACTGTAGATTATGAAGACTGCTGAATAGAGTTTTCATCAGTTGTCGGAAGTGTCGTTGAATTGTAACTTTTCTCGATCTATGTGAAAAGTCCTCCGTTTGCAGCTTTCGTTTGTTGGCATGAAAGCTATCTGATTGTAGCTTTCATTGTTGGAACTTGATGGGGATCAATTATCCTTTGTGATATTTAGACGAATATTTGCCCACAGCTCTCTACCAAGCAACTCACCAACTAAGTCCAACCTTTTATTTCTAAAATCATCATACTGCTCATCAGCATCTCTAATAGTTGCTAATATAATATTAGTCATGTTGTTGTCGCAGACATCAAGATCAATCATCTCAAACATGAGGTCGTGTTTGTACCACCGACAGCCTCGAGCTCCATCCCCTACATCAGCCACCCGAGCCCTTCAACAACCAAGTAGCACCGCCTCCGACGTCTCCTCCATCGCACTCCACCTGTTCGACGATATGTCAACGCACATCCAGTTGCAGAAGCGCCACCTTCTACCCGCCAGCGAGTCGTCGGAGCCCGAGACATCTCAACGACACTTGTAGGCAAGATCCCTATTCCCCGATCGTATTTCATTACAAGTTTAGATTTATCGTAAATTATTTATATGCAAGATCCCGTTGCTCAGTTTGTCATTCTTTACATTTTAGATTGTTATGAATTATCTGCATATTTTGAATTATAAAATAATTAACTGCGTGAGTTGCTTGGTGAAATAATATTAGATAAATCATAACAATATGATAAATAGTATTTTCAGAACAATTATGACTAATTAAAAAGAATTTATTTTGGCAGCATAATCATTTGTATAATTATATTAATTAAAAAGGATTTATTTGAGAACAGATCATTTAGAAAAATTATAATAATTTAAAATGAATTATTTTGGAAAAAGAATCATTTTTATGATTATGATGAATTAAAGGAATTTATCTTGAAAAAGAAATTATTTTAAAAAAGGGATTATTTTGGAAAATAAATTAAAGGAACATAGTTTGCAAAAGGATTAGTTCAAGTAAATAAATTTATTATTTTAGAAGATTATTTTAGAATAATTTAATGATTCAAACTCTCAGATTTAATTACCTGATATGGCATGATATTATTGCACATGATTTATTATGTCTTGTTACGATGAAGAACCGTTGATAGTTATGACTTAGTGGCCTCGTGCGTTATGAGTAGACTTAGCGACATGTGTGAGTGTGTTGACTGAGTTTAGGTGGTGAATCCGAGTTTCAATGAGGTTTATGGTTGACTTAGAAAATACAAGAGAGTTGGGATGGGGAAGTCCATGTTCATGTGATCGGATAAGGCTGTTGATGTATCTTCCAGGCTCGCGCTAGTGAATTCGTGTAGTCACTGGGGTTGGTTTGTTGGGCTATAGTGAATTCGTGTAGTCACTTTAGTCAATGAATTTGTGTAGTCACCCGAGTTCTGCTTGAGTTCGGACCAGGACGACGGATTGCGTGTAGTCCTCTGACCGATTCGTGTAGCGGTATTGGATGCGCGTAGAGGATTTGTGAACAGTCAGTTATCCGGTGATATGAATGTTGACTTTATGTGAGATGTGGACCAATGAGTTTTAGGATGGCTAGTTACATGACCTCGTTTCTTGGCTAAATATGAATTCTTGTGAGATGTAGGACAATTGTGTTTCTTTTCATACATAGATCGGGGTTAATATTTAATTATCTACAATTTGAGACATATGGTATATACATGAGGGTTTCCTTGTTTGGATTATTTCGCTCGACGTACTACGTCTCTTGTTGTAGATTTTTAGGTATTAATTCCATCTATTATATGCCCCTGTTACTTGGATGATTAGACTGATCGCTAGCTACATGATCTCGTTACCTGATCAATTTTGGATGCTTTATGTTATCATTATTTAGTAGTGTTTTCATGTTGATTTATGGATTTCAGTTGTACATTCTTTTGTTGTTTCGGTTATTGTATCGTTTTTCGCTTGGGTTTTCGTTCGTCTTATTTTCTTTTGTGGGGTCTTGTTGTGCGCCATGCACGCTGACGTACACCTGTTTTCTCTGGTGTGCGTCAGACTTAGAGGAAGAACAGGTTTAGCTAGGAGATCGCCAGGAGTCGGAGGATTCTCAGCAGGAGTGCCTTGCAGACGTAGCAGAAGAAGAAGCCGAAGCTTAGTCATTCCTTTCAGTTTGTTTTATATTTTACATTTCTCCAGTATTCATTTGTTCAATTTGTATAAGGGCATGTTTGACCCATATTTTTCTGTCTTGGATGATATTCATTTATGATATGTATCATTTTGTTCTGTGTTGTTCATTGTATTCTTGCTATCTGTGATCGAGGACCTGTGCATTTGCATTACATTTATTTCCAGACGCTTAGCGTATTGGATTGAGAAGAAAAGAAAAAAAATAATAGTGTATATTTCTTCTTAATCTAATACGTCGCGGGCTTGTTCACGTCTCGATTCCCGGGTATTTTGGGAAACAAGGCGTGACACTGGCTCTTGGTGAACATAGATCTAGTTGAGATGCTTTGAATCCATGGACTTTTTATATCCGCCCCTCAATCTAGTCGTGCTACACAGAGTATTCGGGGGTCTCGCTACCCGGTCAGCGAGCCGGGAGTCCAGGGGGCGGCGCGCCCCTGGCCGAGGGGGGGGGGGTGGACTACCCCCCGTCGAGGTTCGAGGCAGCGCCCCGAAGCTCCACGGTATATACCAGGTTCTGCATTGGATATCATTACCCGAACGCATGCCTGAGCTCCAGGTGTTGCTGGTGAAACGCAGTCCTGATGTCTGCGTTTAGCTGATGAAATGCACTCTTGAAATCTGCGTTTTGATTCTGAAATGCACTCCTGAGAGTTGCGTCCAGTTTGTGGAACGCACTCCTGAGAGTTGCGTTTTGGTTCTGGGACTCACTCCTGAGAGTTACGTTCAGCCAAATCAACGTTGTTATGAGGTCTGTGTTTTAATGTTGGAACGCGCTCTTGAGAGTTGCGTTTTGGTTCTGGGACGCACTCCTGAGAGTTGCGTTCAGCCAGATCAACCTAGTTTTGAGGTCTGCGTTTTGATATTGGAACGCGCCTCTGAAGGCTGCGTTTTGATTGCACAATGCGCCACTGAGGGCTGTGTTTGGCATAAGCTGAGCCCACTCCTTCGGAGGAGGGGCTGTTCGAGCAATCTTGGCGAAAGGAGAGGGCTTCCTTCGGCATAGGAGCAACGATTGGAGCTTTAGTCTCCTTGAAGACTTTTTGGATCTTGCGCATAGCCTTGGGGCTAAGGGATCCGAAGGAGAGTAACTCCTCATACTTGGCTTGATCGAACTCGATGATCAGAGTTTGAATGATCATTCTAGTGAGCATGACGTCGAATTGCGCCACTACCTCTTCGTCAGAGAAGCTAGTCCCCAGCGGAGTCGCCATCTTTTGTTTGGTGGTAAATTTGTAATAAGAAAAATAATGAACGAATCGTATTTTGATTTATTCTCTCTAACTGCTTAGAAAAAGAATGATTACAACCCTCTCAATCTCGATTATAATTAGATTTGATTTATTCTCTCTAACTGCTTAGAAAAAGAATGATTACAACCCTCTCAATCTCGATTATAATTAGATTTCCTGATTACAAAAAAAAGAATGATTACAACCCTCTCAATCTCGATTATAATTAGATTTCCTGATTACAAAAGAGAGGAGAATTGATCTAAATTCTCCCCTTTGTTTAATTCTGGGTTCTTTACAGTGGCGATGGAGTGCCTCCCTCGAATGCTCGCGTCGAGTTCGTTCTCCGTTGACGATCCGCACGTCTTGATTCACTGGAACAGTATCTCCTCCTCACGATTTGACGCTGTAGAGAACTCGCGTGGCAAGTTTAAAACTCTGAACGAGTTAATAACTCAGAGCGAGTTTAAACTCTTGAAAAAGAGTTGATTTGAACCGAAAGTTCGGTTAATAAGCCAAGGGAATGCTCCAAGAACTTTGTTGCTGCAAGAAGCTCTAAAATGCCATATCGAAGATCCCCCAAAAAGTCAGCCAAAGATCTCCTCCTCGCTGCCAAGCTCCAGGGTCAATCCAAGCCAAAAAGTTCCAACCCTTAACTCGGTTGAGTTTCTTCTTATTTATAGGGGATTAAGGGGGTGTAACCGCCCCTTAAATCACTCCTAAGTGAGGTGTAACCGCTCTCAAATCATGGGAAACTGTTTTGAAACTGTTCAAGGGCTTAAAGGGTGTAATCTCCCCCTAAAATCTCTCCATAATGGGGTGTAACCGACCCCATTAAGTGGAGATACAGTTTAAAAAGACCGTTTAGGTTCTGTTTGAACCAGTCAAACGCAAAAAATACGGGTCTGACCCCTGCGTTTTGATGTTGCAATGTAGGTTCGACTCCGGCGTTTTGATATTGCAACGTAGGGAGGACTTCTGTATTTTGTTGCTGACACACGAGGAGGACCTCCGCATTTTGGTGTGGCAACACAGGGAGGACCTATGCGTTTTGTTCCGGGAACACAGCCACGAGCTATGTGTTTTGAATCTGGGACGCACAGGTGAGCTTTGCGTCTGGATTTGAAGAGACTGTCAATTTGTAGTCTCTTTTGCTAGAGCGTTGCAAAGACCGTCATCTTGTAATCTTCGTCTTGGCTCCTTGAAAATATGAGAGTCATCGATTATAACTCCCGATGTTGATTGTGAAGGCTGTTGATTAGAGTTTACATCAGTTGTTGTGAAGGTCGTCAGATTGTAACCTTCATCGACCTACGTGAAAGTCTTCAAATTGTAACCTTCTGGAAGTCATCAGATTATAACTTCCATCATCGGTGTTTGATAAGGATAAGCTATCTGTAGTAATTTTTAGACAGCCTATAATATGTTGTACTGCTGAGTTTTTCTTGGGGTTGGATTTGGTTTTAAGTTTGTGGTCTAACTTATTCTTTCTGTCATGCCGATCATTGAATGGATCTTCAGGAGTTGGAAGGCTGAAGCACATCCCCTTTTTAAGAGTGTGTTCTTTACAGGCGGAAGGGAGAGATTCCTCATCGGCAGACGACGAGTTGGCCCAAAAGGCCGCGACGACCTGAGCAATTCCGATGTTGCCGCAATTCCGGCGAGCCTTGTTGCTGAGTTGGCGAACGAAATTAGGCGGAAACTTGAGGATGAGAGCTGAGGAGAAACCGTTCAAAAATGGCGATTTCTTGTTGGGGTTTTTTTCTTCTTGCTTGAGATTGGCCATGGCGGTTTCTTGAGCTTTTGGCTTTCTCTTGTTTGAGATTAGGCATGGCGGATTCTTGAGCTTTGGCTTTCGGTGGAGACGAGAAGACTGTGGCTTCTTCGTCTTCTTCTTCCTTTCTGTTAGACCCTAGAGAGGGGGTGATTAGGGTCTTATGCTAATCTAATCTGATTATATGCCAATTAAAAATAATTAACAAGTTATCCTAGCAAGTGTGAAATACAACAATATATATGAGCTAGGATAAGCAATATGAACAACAAGATATATCATAATAATGAGATATAGGCAATGTATGTGCAATGATATATAAACAACACAAGGGTAAATAATCTAAACAAGATAATGGATGATATAGTAATGAGCAATGCACAATGGCGATATAAGACATGAACATAAATATAAATGAACGCCAAAGCACACTCAAACACAATCAAATGATCACGGAGTTCGGACCTTCCGTCCTACGTCTCCGCTCCCCACTCCCGGGGAGAAATCCACTATCACAACCGGGTTTTCTACGTTCACCAGAATAACGTTTACACCTCACACTCGGTTTTCTAGCTAACCGAAAACTTCACAACAACACACTATTGTAATCCCACTCTACACCCACTAAGTGTTGAACTAGACGTGTCTCCCTCAAGTGCTCGGTTACAACCTCTCCCTAGGTTCGTCAACCGACGCCACTCCTCTTGGGACGATCCCCGACTCTCGCCACACACTTCTCTCGGTGTACAAGTGTATTACAAAGTGTATCTCACAATAAGCACAATATAAATCAATAGATGTTCTCTACAATAGATGAGAACTCAATGTTAGCTCACACTCAATGTTACAACTCTCACCAACCCAAATATACTATGTATGAAAATACAATAAGCTCATGTGGGTGTGTGTAACAATGAGTAAATAAAATTAAATCAACTAAACTCAAATATAAAATCTAGCTTAAGAGCAATGATAATCAAACAAGTATATAAATGTAAAGCTAGAGTTTGAGTTTAGAAAACTTCTCAATTGATAACAAGATGGAGAGATGGAGATTGAAGCCCAAACAAGAAGATAATCTCCTCCACTTGTGAAAACCAAAACAGCTTTAAACCAAACCCTTAAACAAGCTTAAAAACAAGCTTAAACTCTTGTTAAAATCTTTTAAACCATTCTCTTGCATACTTATAAAATCTAAGGTAATGGGGTATATATATGAAACCCCAAAGGAAAGAGAAAGCCAAGAAAAAGACTAAAAAACCCTTCTGCAATGGCTCTAAGAAAATAGCCGTTGAGATTGATCTGACACCGCGGCGGTCGACCGAAAATATTCACGGTTGACCGCGATTCAGATCCCAAACTCAGAAAAACAGACAGAGACTTATTCGGTCGACCGGTGCGGTCGACCGATGGAAATTTCGAGCTCTCGGTCGACCGCACCAGTCGACCGACAAACTCTCTGCTGTCCACTGAACAAATGAACATATAAGCGGTCGACCGGAGCGGTCGACCGGAGCGGTCGACCGGAGCGGTCGACCGGAGTGGTCGACCGAAATCTGATACTACAGAAAACTGGTTTTAAAGCTGATTTTTGAGACTTTGAAAAATTGTTAAAAATAACAAATAAAGTCCAAAAATAATAAAACTTTGGGAAATGTATATAAACATGTAAATGAACATGTTACAAAAAGAATTTTCCAAATTGCATTTCCCATTTGTGAAAAATCATCAATTTGCAAAAATAGTCCAAAACACGAAAAAGTAAACATGTGAATTTTGACATTTAGGCTAAACCATGTTTTGAAATTTTGCACAATGATTATATAGACTTAATAAAATATGTATATGATTATTGTCAAGTCCAAAAACTAAGAAAACAATATTTTCACAAAATTGCATATTCTATGCAATATATACTAAAACACAATAATAAATATGAAACATGTGATTTCATATTTATAAACATGAAAACTCAAAAACACATGTATGTATATATATAACTATATATATGCATAGAAACCAAAAATTATGTATATATATATAACTATATATATATACGAAGAAACCAATAAATGTGTGTGTATAGATATTGAGCTTAACGTACTTAACACACATAATATAAAACCTATACTAAGTTACCCAAGTTAGATCTTGATCTTCAATAAGCTCGACTTGGTATACTTACGGATGAAGCTGAACTTGGATCTTGAACTAGAATTGCATAAGCTTCACCGACATTCCGCCAACCTCCTTTGGATATGATCGTTGAAGCTCTATTCCATTCATCCTCCAACTCGTTGTTTGCCTAGAAAAAATACGAAAACACAAACACTAGACAAATAACATTAGAAGTAAATTGTTTGTTAAACATCATAAAAACAAGAAGGCCAACAATCTCCCCCTTTTTGATGATGATAAACAATTTACAAAAAGGATATATGCATGAAAGGAAATGAATATACAAAGTATAATATATCATGCATATAAGCAAGAAATGATATACTCACAATATTTCTCCCTCTTTGACAACATCAAAAAGGGGACAAAAGAATTAAGAGAGCGAAAGCTCCCCCTACCAATAAGCATGTGTGAGTATAACACATAGAAAGATATAGGGATTGCTCCCCCTATCAAAATACCATATAGAATATATGAAATGAAGATCATGGCAAACATATGTGAGCAAGCATAGATAAGAGCATGCTAAAAAACAACTCACATACATAAAGACAAATGAGAACATATATAAATATATCAAAGTGAAAAATAGTGTCTCATTAACACAAAAAAAATGTAAAAATAGATTTATGAAAACAAATGAGAGAATAACATGAGAATCATGCAAAAAGAGTTTTCGAAAGAAAACAAATCAACCAAATAAAATCATAAATCAACCACAATCACATAAAACCAAACCATCATTGATTTTTAAAAATCAAGAGAGGCAACTCTATCTAGCTCTTGAGCTAGTATCAACCCATATAAACATTTTAGCACCCGGTAAACAATATTTGAGAATAAACACCCAATAAATCCGGAGGGGTTATATAAGTACAAACCTCTCATCAAAACAAAACCAATAATCATGAAAACAAAAGAGTTTGATCAATGAAAAAAAATTGTTTTCATGTTCAAAAGTTTAAAGTATAATTTTTCAAAACCAAAAAAAAAATAAAAACACTAAAATTTTTGGTTTAAGAAAAATTATTTTGG
Source organism: Asparagus officinalis (assembly GCF_001876935.1). Lineage (NCBI taxonomy): Eukaryota > Viridiplantae > Streptophyta > Magnoliopsida > Asparagales > Asparagaceae > Asparagus > Asparagus officinalis. The sequence goes on along the minus strand of NC_033799.1, from coordinate 61,242,817 downwards.
CACCCAAGCATTCTTGGTGCCGGATTGATTAGGAACATGACCCCTATCATATAAGCTCAAAGTCCTAGGGTTATGAACCCTCTTGGACATATGTGGTGCACGGGATCGGTCATAGCAATAATCACTCAAATGATCCTTCCGATTGCAATATGTACAATGGAAAGGAAGCATTTGCTTATGTTGACCATTAAAAGGTGCACGTGGAACATTTGCAACTAAAGATTGTCTTTTAAATTTATTTTGCAAATGAGAAACCTTATTAAACAAAGGTGGTTTACTTGAACTACCAAAACGACCACAATGATCACACTTGAACACACTAGCATGCTTATGATGAACTTTGTGAGAATGAGCATGTGAATGTGTAAGTGTACAAGATGAAGAAGCTATATGAGATGCACAAGGAACATTAGAATTCTTATGTTTGTGTGCATCATAACAAAACTTAGCTAAATGACCTTGACGGCCGCAAATAGAACACTTATAAGTTTTGCTATACATGTGTGCATAATGAGTGGATGATTTTGATTTAGTCTTGGCACACATGTCCATAAGCTTCTTATGGTTATTAATGCATATTTTCAAAGTTGAATCTAAGGATGAAATACTATTTTTCATAAGATTCAAATCTTCATTTTTAGGCACATATGCATTTTTAGAAGTAGAACATAAATAGTCATTTATAAAAGAAGCTGTATTATTTTGTATGTTCTTTACTTCTAACATGGCATTATCTCTTTCATGAGTTAAACTAGCAACGTTTGAAGTTAAAGAAACATGATCCAATTTTAATTTTTCATTGTTTTCTTTAAGGATCACATTTTCATTAGAAATAGTTTCAAACTTAGATGCTAACAACTCATGATCGGATTTCAAAATTTCATGCTTGCTTTGTAAATTAATGAAATCATTTTGCAATTTGTTAAAGGCATGCAATAATTTTTCACTAGCACACGCAAGTTCATCACTAGATAAATCATTAGTTGGTTCGAACTCGCAAACCTCACTAGGGCTATCGCCTAGTGCTCGTGTGCATGAAGCTCCTTTAGAACTTGAAACGGGATCCTCCAAAGCTTGTCGGATCGCCTCCAAGTCTTCTTGATGCGCTTCTATGAATTTCCATAATGTATAAGCGCTATCAAAAGAATCAAACTTGTTAGACATAAATGAATCAAATGCATTTAATAAAAATTTTAACATGAGCTTGTTCATAATAAACATCTTTTTATCATGTTTGCTCCACTTGGATTTCTCCAACGTGGGCACAATATAAGCACAATCAATGACTTCCCATAAATCGATATTTTTAGATTGAACAAATATTTTGAATCTAAAGCACCATTGAGCATAGGGGAAAACATTGAATTTAGGAGCAACACTAGAATCATAGCCTAAACAAGATGCATCATTCATATCCATAATTTATAAAAAATATGCAAGCAAGATACAAATGCAATCAAAACAAGATTAGCACAAAAAGATAACTTGGATCTTTAACTCAAGGCGATTAGACCTTAAATCAAAGAGCACCAAGCTCTGATACCAAATTGTTAGACCCTAGAGGGGGGGTGATTAAGGTCTTATGCTAATCTAATCTGATTATATGCCAATTAAAATTAATTAACAAGTTATCCTAGCAAGTGTGAAATACAACAATATATATGAGCTAGGATAAGCAATATGAACAACAAGATATATCCTAATAATGAGATATAGGCAATGCATGTGCAATGATATATAAACAATACAAGGGTAAATAATCTAAACAAGATAGTGGATGATATAGTAATGAGCAATGCACAATGGCGATATAAGATATGAACATAAATATAAATGCACGCCAAAGCACACTCAAACACAATCAAATGATCACGGAGACGTAGGACGGAAGGTCCGAACTCCGTGATCATATCGCTTGTTTGAGTTTGTCTTTGGCGTATTTGTTTTTGCATTTATCTTATATCGCCAATTGTGCATTACTCATTTATTTCATCCACCACTATCTAGTTTATATTGTTTACCCTTGTGTAAGTGCTCGGTTACACCCTCCCCCTAGGCTCGTCAACCGACGCCACTCCTCTTGGGACGATCCCCGACTCTCACCACACACTCCTCACTTGGTGTACAAGTGTATTACAAAGTGATTCTCACACTCGGTTTCTAGCTCACCGAAAACCTTACAACACTCACAATGTAACAAATATAAATTTGTTCTCTACAATAGATGAGAACTCAATTAAGCACAACTTAATGTTACAATCTCTCACAACCCTAATATACTATGTATGTAAATACAATAAGCTCATGTGGGTGTGTGTAACAATGAGTAAATAAAATTAAATCAACTAAACTCAAATATAAAATCTAGCTTAAGAGCAATGATAATCAAACAAGTATATAAATGTAAAGCTAGAGTTTGAGTTTAGAAAACTTCTCAATTGATAACAAGATGGAGAGATGGAGATTGAAGCCCATCAAACTTCAATAGATAATCTCCTCCACTTGTGAAACCAAAACAGCTTAAAACAACCTTAAACAAGCTAAAAACAAGCTTAAACTCTTGTTAAATCTTTTAAAACCATATCTCTTGCTACTTATAAATCTGAGGTAAGGGGGTAATATATATGAAACCCCAAAGGAAAGAGAAAGCCAGAAAAAGACCAAAAAACCCTTCTGCAACGGCTCTTAGAAATAGCGCGTTGAAGATTGATCTGATACCGCGTGGTCGACCGAAATATTCGCGGTCGACCGTGATTCAGATCCAAACTCAGAAAAGCAGCAGGCTTATTCGGTCGACTTGGCTGCGGTCGTACGAATGAAATTTCGAGCTCTCGGTCGACTCTGCGACCGGTCGACCGACAAACTCTCTGCTGCCCACTGAACAATGAAATATGAAGCGGCGCGACCCGGGCGGTCGACCGATAAATTGATACTACAAGAAAACTGTTTTAAAGCTGATTTTTTGACTTTTGGAAAATTGTTAAAAATAACAAATGAAGTCCAAAAATAATGAAACTTTGGGAAATGTATATAAACATGTAAATGAACATGTTACAAAAAGAATTTTCCAAATTACATTTCCCATTTATGAAAAATCATTATTTTGCAAAAATAGTCCAAAACACGAAAAAGTAAACATGTGAATTTTGACATTTAGGCTAAACCATGTTTTGAAACTTTGCACAATGATTATATAGACTTAATAAAATATGTATATGATTATTGTTAAGTCCAAAAACTAAGAAAATAATATTTTCATAAAATTGCATATTCTATGCAATATATACTAAAACACAATAATAAATATGAAACATGTGATTTCATATTTATAAACATGAAAACTCAAAAACACATGTATGTATATATATAACTATATATATGCATATAAACCAAAACTTATATATATATATAACTATATATATATACACGAAGAAACCAATAAATGTGTGTGTATAGATATTGAGCTTAACATACTTAACACACATAATATAAAACCTATACTAAGTTACCAAAGCTAGATCTTGATCTTCAATAAGCTCGACTTGGTATACTTGCGGATGAAGCTGAACTTGGGTCTTGAACTAGAATTGCATAAGCTTCACCGACATTCCGCCAACCTCCTTTGGATATGATCGTTGAAGCTCTTTATCTTATTCACCTTGGCCAATGATTTCCAGGCTATAGTTATATCAAACAATCTTATGACATCAACCTCTATACTGGGAGAGACGAATTTCTTCTTGGCATCTCAATATCTACTTATGTCTCGGGATGTACCCAACAAGAACTGTTATGCACAATTCTATAAGAACTGTGGTTAGGTAAAAGTCTAAATACATCTTTACTGACATATAAGATATTGCACTCATGCCTCAGGTCAAGAGACTACTATGTACTATATCACTTGAGAACTTCTATTTGACAGTTAAGTATATTACCATTTAGATGTTCTCGGCGAGTCGTTCAGTCAACTCATTCACTAATGAGTCACCTGTATACTGTATCTTGATGTCACTAGACAAACAACATTAGAAGTAAATTGTTTGTTAAACATCATCAAAACAAGAAGGCCAACACTTTCATCAGATGTTGCAGAGAGATCATCATCTACTTTAGGCGATCGATTCCGGTTCCTCCACGAACACCTCAAAGACCCCTGCAGGTTCTTGGTGGATCTCAATGGCTCACTTAGGCATTTCGTCGAACACCTTTGTTGGGTTTTCTTGGAAGAAGAAATCTGAGTTGAATTTGGAGAGACTGGGAAAGATTGGAGATGGGTTTCGCGGGAAGAGACTGGGAAAGATTGGAGAGCACCAGTGAAATCTAACTTCCTCTGAGATTGATGGTTGTGTTCATTGACTTGATCCCTAACGCCTGATCCCGTAATTCCACAGTCGCTTCTTGATTCTGAGCTCAAGATTCGTCGATCGTTCTTCATCCCAGAACCCAAGATTCCTTGGCCCAGATCCTTGGTGCCTAGCCCCAATATTCCTCGATCACTTCTTGGCTCCGAGCTCAAGACCCTCCATTCATCTCTTGCTCCTGACCCTGTGACTCCTTGGCCCTGATCCTTGGAATTCCCGAGTTCTTAGAGAAGCTCTGCATTCTCTTCTAGCTGAGAAGATATCATACTCATTCTTGCCGTCCATTGTTGATCGAATAAGCTTTGCTCTGATACCAATTGTGAGGTTCCGAAACCTCGATCGATTCTTTTGGTGTTGTCTCTGGGCATGATGAGCCTGAAACGATTTTAAGAAGAGTTGCAAGAGAGTCAGAGATTGAGAGTTGAGGAGAAGATTGAGAGTTGAAGAGAACAGTTCTAATTTCATTCATAATCCCTTCACTGACTTTACAATCTCTTATTTATACAACTCAACTCTCAAGTAAAGAAACGCGCACAATTAGTAAATGTGCACAACAATTTTTTTAATAGAAAAACCGTCTGTAACTATAATTGACACATTTATTACAAGAACCCATGTACTTTAAAGTTTTGCATAATAGCCCCCTCCGACTTGCGTATCAGTTCATCTCTTTGCGTATCAGTCCCAGCTTCATAGTCTCAGGCTCTTGACTTAGTTGACAGGTTTCCAAACTGATGACCGGTTCCTGACATATTACTTCTTGTTTTCTAGAGGGTTTTTGGAATTGTGCCTTTATTTTGCTCAAAATCACATAGAAATCAAGCAGGGAATTTTTTTTTCAATCTTCAGTTTGGAGGGAGCAAAAAAGGGGAGAAAAAAAAAAAAAAAAAAAAAAACAAGAAGAAGAAGAAGAGAAATGTTTTCACCTACAACCAATGCCTCAAAATATTAGTGCTGTCACTATTTTATAATTATAATAAAAAAAAAGGTTTCCAATCCATTTCCGCTCTAAAACTGTAAAAACGAGTTCTGTGTAATTACCGATGTCTCAGGAAAAAGATACGGGAAATCGAAATTGAAATCAAGCGAGTTGTTAGGAAAAGTTTTGAGGATTTCTGACGGATTCCGAAAAGTTTTTGGGGTTAATTTCCGCACGAAACCAAACATCCCTGTTAGAAGAAAAGCAGCAGGAGCAGGGACAATAGCGTATATGAAACAATCAAATTAATCATCAACCAGTTCATGATGTAGAAACAAGAAGTTAGGAAG